>NC_138058.1:59154236-59571676 GCF_964194185.1 Rhinolophus hipposideros | reverse complement strand
TATGCCCGCCAGAGTGCCATGCTTCCTGTCAAGCCAAGAGACCGGGTCATCCCCACAGCCACTCCCCCTCAATTAAAGAGACGCTTGACTTCCCTGGTGCCCACTCCCCTCCTCCTAACCGGGCAGAGGCCTCAGGAGGGAAGATTACTGCACGGCTTCCTGTCATCGGAGTCGCATGCGACAATCAGGGAAGAAAGGAAGGCTGTGGGCAACTATGGAATCCCGGTGGCAACCACCCGCATCCCACCGCCAGCCGTGACGCAGGACCACCTGGGGGCCCTCCCCCCGACCAAGGCAGTCAGGAGAATAGGTGTGCTCTGGCTTTCACCCAGAGCCCTGTCGATCCCCAGACTCGCTGTTAGTTGGAACCAGCCCGCATCCCTCCTGAGTCCAATTCCATAGAAATAGGGCCTGGGATTTCTCCCTGGGACTGGAACTGTCACATGAGCAGTGGGCACTCGGGGCGCGCGGAGCTGTGAACCCGTGACGGAGGACCGGAGACTACTCACCTAGGTGCGCGCTCAGGCCCTCCCGCGTGACCCGAGTGGGCGGGGACTTCCGCCGTGAGCCCCGCCCCTTCCGCCTGGCTGGCCCGGAGGATTTCCCGCGCAGCCAGGGCAGGAATGGGAATGGACTGAACACTAATACCCACGGAAAACGGCTCAGCTCAGTCTGTGAGCAACCCTTTTGCCTAGTGGATTGAGCCAGGTCTTGGTGTGGGACCCGTCTGTCATACTTGCCACCTGGGTCTGACCTCTGCCTCCTGGTCTATCTCCCTGATGCCCGGGCTTCTCCTCCGGGGTGGAATTTCAGTTCCCGCGCCCTGGAACTGGCCAGGGTCCTGACTTCCTTCTCGGTCTCAGCAATGTTTGGAAACTCAGCCATAGTTGTGTGCTTCCGTGTTGTCTCACTAGCCTCAATTGTGAGCTCCTGAATGGGCGGAATTGGGCTTTGTCCATATCTGTTGTCCTCGCAGCAACTAGTTTAGTGTTTTGTCTACAATGTTTAGAAATGCTGTGTAAACATATCTCCTCCAAGGAAAGCATTGGGATTACTGAACCTCAGGTTTAGGTACTGGTTCCCTAACTAGAGGGCTGTGAAGCCTTGGTCATCACTAGATTTAAACTTGTTTCATCTGTGAAATGAGGGGGCTGGACTTTGTGTTCCCCAAACTGGGCCCCAGTTACAGGGATTTGTTTGTGAGGGTGGGTATCACTAGATTCTTTACCTCAACTTTATATATATATATATTTATTTATATTTATTTATTTCTAGAAAGAGCCACTTTTAAACAAAGGGGGCCACAACTAAACGTGTTTGTAAACCAATAGGTTAGGGATTTCTTCATTACCCTCTCCAGCTCTGAAGTTTTGTGAATATAGTGCAACATCCTTTTTAAGGAAGTGGAAAACCCTACAAAATCCCTGGCAGTGCATGTCAGCCTGGCACCCTTTGTTTAACTGTGGGGAGCTGATGCATAAAGAGTTAAACTAAATGAGTCAAGGACAACTTGACAGAAAAAAAGCCAAAGGAGAACTTGGCTAATCAAGAGGTACAAATAGAAAACTCCCAAGGGGAACTTATCTAAACAAAAGAAACAAGTAGAAACCATCTGTTCTGGGAACAAGGATTTATCTACAGGCTAGAGAACAGTCAGGACCAAACATCTAAATACAACAGGGTTACTTTATATTTGCTGTCTCAGCCTTCTGATGTAATCTTCCTGTCTTTGTGCACATAAAAGAGAGCTGTAAAATAAAGTAGGTGCAGCAGTCTAAGGAGAACTGCTTGCCCTCCCGATCCCATCTTTGTCTCGTCTTTTTTCTAATCCTCACTCTCTACTCAGGGACCGTTCGTCTTGTCGGCAGGCTCCGACATTTAACTATATCAAAGGGGCCCACACTTCAGGAAGCAGCTATATCTGACTCTTTCAGGTTTCTGTACCTGGTTAGCTCCAACCCCAAATGACTCAATTCCTACATGATTAAAGCAGGGAGAATCCTGTCAGATACTGGAGAAACACAATAAGCAAGCAAGAGAATTTGATGTTACATTTAGCTAAAGGCAGAACACCGTACTAGAGCAGTGAATTTACACTAGTAAATATAACAGACCAAATGTAGGTCGGAAAGTTTATTCCGAAGTCACTGTCTAGGTTCGAATCCCAGCAACCATTAGTAGTTATGTGACCTCATTCAGACTGTTTAACCTCAGAATCTTATCTTCAAGTAAAATCGAGCAATACCTACCTCATATGCTTAAGTAACATATGCAAAGTACCTGAAATAGATCAACTGCTTAATAAACACTTGTTTATCCTTTTCTTCCTTCCCTCTTGGGAACACATAGGAGGGAGAATAATTTTTACTGGAGTCATCTGGGAAGCTCCTTGGTGAAGGTGTAATTTGAGCTGGGACCTTGAAGGATAAATAGGACTCAGGTGGAGATCCTGGAGGACGGAATGGTGTGAGAAAAGGCACAAAGTGCAGGAACTGATGGATTGTATAAAATGGATGTAATGAGAAGGAATGTCAGAAAGGGGATGGCCTGGGGAGAAAAGGGTTTATGGTAGAGAGCAAGGGCTGAAAGCATTTTCCTGGTTTTCTTTTGGAGGTTAAGACTAGGGCCAAGACTCAACAGGAACAGGGCTACCAGCAACAACCTACAGCTTCAATAGCAGGGGTCCCCAGGTCCTACTTTGTTTTTTTTAACCACTGAAAGTGGAATTTCACAATGCAGTGTCAAGAGACTGCTGTGGAGAATGAGCAAAACCTCTGCAATGGAAGGCACTTCCCTACCAGTCAGCTCAAAACAGAACTGGCATAACCTGAGCTGGATCACAACAGGATGGTGCAATACTTGGCTCCTTTGCACTGACGTGGATTGTGGTTCCTCCGCTACTAATGGTCTGGGTCGCCTCCAGGTCTGTTTCCTCTTCTGTACAGGAACGGAAGAAGTACTTGATTCCTTTCTTAAAGATTTTCTGACATATGATAAATTCCCTACACTTAAGAGGCAGAAAGCTGTCCCCACATCAGTCTAGAGTGCCAGAGGGCTTTGTTCCAGATAGGCACTAAATAAATCTCCATTCCATTCAATAGCAGCTGGCTGCACATTTTTCTCTATAATAGTTCCTGAGGTCATCTGACTACTTACCCAAACCTCAGATTGTACTCCTATACATTCCAAGACTATGGTTTTCCTATTTCTCATTGCGGGGGCACGTCCTTGCTTAGGAGGCAGTACCGAAGTCATGATGAGTTTGCAGCATCCCACAAGAGGACTCTAACAAGATGAGCTCTACTACAGCAGGCCTTGAATAACGTCATTTCATTCAACATTGCTTCATTATAACGTTGACGAGATGCCACAGGAACTTAACTCGTTTCTATCAATTAGCTTATGGTAAAATTGGTTTCGTTACACATCACTTCACTTAAAGTCACAGAGCCTATCGATGATGTTAAGTGAGTACTTACTGTACATTACTGTACTTGGGTTCTAAACACCTCCTATACAGAGTTGAAATAAAGTAGCTAAACATGTTTAATAAGTCAACAATGTGACAGTATCATGAAGGATCAAAAATCATGACGTGTAAAGAATGGTTAAGGTAACTGACGATATTTAATCTAGAGAAGATTTGGGAAACACATGATAAGCTATTTTTAACTACTTAAAAGGGCAATCACAGGGAAGAATGACTAGATTTCCTAATATCCATGGTAAAATCTATAGAAGTATACTCTCTGACTTGATATAAAGGAAGATGTTTTAAAACATGAATGTCTAGGAGTGTTCAAGTAGGGTCAGATGACCAGTGATCAGGAATATTTCATAAGCAGGAGCAAGTAAGATCTGAGCCACTGTTCTACTGGTAGGGAGTTTGTGGTGTTCCTTAAAGAACTAGTATAAGCAACTTCAGTCCAATAAATTACTATCACCCCTTCATGGGCCTGTGTGTTGGTTACTCTAAAGAGGAAGCTGGGAAGGCAGTAATACTGGATCCTGGAATACAGACAGGAGCCTTCATGCAGATACCCTTTCCAGTTCTCCAAACATCCACTCACGTGGTCTCCAAAACACCCAGTACCTTTACTTAGGTTTACCCACTTCACAATATGCTCAATATGAGCAATTTGACTCCCAAGCCTAGGTCAGGCCTGAGTGTTTCTCGTGAGCCATAGTTTTAGGCTGAGGAGCCTTAAGAGTTTGTGGAGGACGAGCCCCCTTGCCCACAGAGGGCTGTGATAACAGGAGAAGTCTGTGGAAGGAGAGGTATCTAAGGAGTCCTGGGGAGACAGGTCTAAAGGTCCAGGCCTGGCAGCATCACTGTCCAGGAAGGCCCCAGTTCCTATGGCCTGTGCATGGGGGCCATTTGTTCTTGGCAGACTTCATTCCAAGGGTCCTGTGTGGACCAGAACTAGGGACTGGGCAGAAGGCAATGGCTGGTTGGAGAGAAGCCAGACCCTGTAGTAGGGCAGGGTGGTTGGAACATAGCACTGAAGTGGGCTCGGCTTTCAAGCTGCATACGGTGGCCCAGTGGGGAGGTGAGTCCACGGACAAAATGGATCCGAACCAGCCCTGACTGCCCCCCAGATACCAGCCATCCATAGGAGTCCAGGTTTGGGCTGAAACGTACCTGTGACGAGAACAGAAAATAAAAAGAGAGGTGCTCATTGTTGGTGCGTTGGGTGAATCCTAGCTGTAAGAGCAAAAAACATGGGCCACAGTCTGAAAGGATGGCACCATGATGGGGTGAGAGAGGTAGGAACGAGAAGACAATGAATGAGGTATGTGTATCATGCTTTTGAAGACAAGCCTTGACAGAGCTATTTTCCCTCCTTAGCTGTCTGCTGTCTTTCATCTCCCTCTTCACTGACCACAGACCCAGAGTTGGGAGAAAATGAGAGTGAAGGGTGGAGAAAATGAGAGCCAAGATTCTGACCTTATGAATAGCTTCCAGCTGCAGCCTGTCCAGGCAAAGCTGCGACTGCCCCTCTCCCTCCTGCATGCGTAGCATTGGTTCTCTATGGAGCAGATCGTGGAACGAACCCTGGGGAGGGGAATGTAACAGGAGAGAGAAAGTGAGCAGCTTCTTAGTTTTGCGTCTTCGTGCTGGAACTCCTTAGGATTCCCTACTATAAAGGACTAAAGTTTTCTACTTTTTCTAGTACCACACCCATGCCCCTGGCCTCAATTTACCAAATCTGTGTCTTGAAAGAGCAAGTAGTGATGGTTGACGGTTTCAGCGTAAGTTCGAGCCTTGGGAGGGTTGGGAGCCCCAGATGAAGCAGAAGAGCGGTCTTGACCTTCAGGACTGTCCTGATATGGCATCAGATCTGCTTTATATATAGGCTAGAAAGGAGACCATGAGAATTAGGTTCTATAATCCTGACGATAGAATAAAAGCAAGAGACATAAAATTAGTTTGGGACAGGGTAATCTTTAAGATGGAAGAAAGTAGTCTGTTTAAACACGTTCCCATGCACTAGGGTAGATATGATTATGTGCAACTCTGTGCTAAGACTTCCAGGGATAATGTCAGGGCTAGAAGACCTAGTACTGCACTACTAATTTGTACTCTCCTACTTATTTGTAGTACTAATTTGGGAGGTCATGTGGATTAGGACCCAACAGATGGTGCTGCCATTAAATATTCATATACGTACAAATCTTCGCTCTACAGGTCGCTTGACATTTATCGGGTTCAGTGCCATATCAGGTAATATAACTGCAATGAGCTCCCCGGATATATCTCCTGCGGCTATTGTCCCAAGCCAGTCGGATCCTGAAAGGCTCTATTAGGAAGAGACAGATTTCTTATTCATTCACTCATATTCATTTAGTTCTGTGAACTGGTGACAAATGCAGTCTGGGGGGGTGGGGGTCAAGACACACACACACAAACAAAAATGAGTTTATAACAACTCATATCCCTGATAAGTTACCAGACACCTATCTTCTTCTATCCAAACCTACTGCTTCTTCCTGACCACCACTAGGTGAGTAAAGGAATTTTTTCCTGTGTAAGAAGATTTCAAAGACAGGGGCTTACCCAGACAGTGCCTTTTCGAGGAGCAGTGAAGTAGGCCTTGAAACCAAGGTAACCTGCGTCAATATAATGAATCCCACAGAGTCCATAACTGTAAAAGAGAAAATAAAACCTTCCTTTTTCTAAGATTGGATGAAGTTCTTCTCCCCATTTCCTTCCAGAATTCAAGCTACCTCAGTGAAACAACCTGCAACCCTCCTGTCCCCACAACAATCTGGCACACTTTGCACCCCGATCCTTAGGGCATCTCCCCAGGTCTCTTCCTATGTCTATCTTGCCGTACGAGGCATAGCAGTTATCCTGAGCCACAGTGACACCATTGTAGGGGAGCAGCCAGGCCAGTTCTGTACTCAAGAAGCGCTTGATAGAGTTTATTGGCTCATAAGGTCGTCGAAGGTCCCAGAATTTGATTTTCCGGTCACTCCCTGCAGAGACTATGAAATGACTGTGGAAAAATGGAAGAAGGAGAAGATCAAATCTGAACAAGTCTAGAAAAGTCAGCCTGCCCCAGCTTCACCTCCCATCTCCACAATTCTCCTATTCCGACCTGTTAGCTTTGCACCATTGAAGGGTACGCACAGCCTGGTCATGGGCTAGGAAACACTGGAAGGGGTAGAGCTTCAAAGAGCCATCAGAGAGCCGTATCCGCTGTAGGGGAGAGTTAGTGGGAAGGTTCCAGAAAACCACCATGCCTAAGGTAGGAACAGAATATGTAGGTATTAAAGCAGATTCTCTTTTCCTTGCTCTAATTTCTTTGTCTCTACCCTCAGATCTGATGTATTCTGAAAGGATATAGGGTTCATGATTATCTAGCCAACATTCCCCTTTACAGTTTAAAGACTCAATCTGATATTTTTTTAGTTCTAATTCTCAGCAACAAAAAGGTTAACAGCTTAGTCTGGGACCTGCAGTTGAAAATAGGTTGAATGCACCCAGTAGCCTCTACCACCTACTAAATTAAA
This sequence comes from Rhinolophus hipposideros, assembly GCF_964194185.1. Classification (NCBI taxonomy): domain Eukaryota; kingdom Metazoa; phylum Chordata; class Mammalia; order Chiroptera; family Rhinolophidae; genus Rhinolophus; species Rhinolophus hipposideros. The sequence continues at coordinate 59,564,659 of NC_138058.1, read as the reverse complement.
AGTAAAGGGATTTTTAAAAAACATAAACCCTCGAAGACAGGTTTAGCAAACTACAGCCCACGGGCCAAATACAGCCTGCTGCCTGCTTTGGTAAATACAGTTTGATTGGAACCCAGCCATACTCATGTGTTTACCTAATGTCTCTGGCTGCTTTTACTTTACAATGGTGGAGTTGAATAGCTCCAACAATGACCAAACAGCCCACACAGCATAAAATATTCACTATCTGGACCTTTACAGAAATGTCCACCAACTCTGCTCTAAGACAAATAGGCAAGAAGCCAAAAGCAACAAAATGCAGAGGAACAGAAATGAAACGGACAAACAAACTAACGGGCTGACCCAAAACAGTCGACCTCTGAAACACTTGGCAGAGGAAGGGGTAATCAAAAATATAACTTTGATAAAAATAAAAGATAAAGAATAAAGTTTGGGGAAAATATGTACAACTAAAACCTCTTTTATACGTAAACTCAGGAAATATAGCACCTATGAACCTTTCTTGAAAAAAATGTATTGATATAATCGATATAAATAATCTGGCAATGGAGGGGGAAGCAGATAAAAGTACTGGTAGAGACTTATAATCATTTCAATATAAAATGAAGATTAAATAACTTTGGGAATTAAGATAGAAAAACAGCATCAAGTATCATGTACCTTGACAATGTAAGAATAATGTCACCAAAAGAAAACACAATTAGAAGATGGTGAGAGGAATAAGAAGAAATATAAGAGTGCTAATTTCCTTATCTCCCAAGCAAAAAGTCTACTGATGTCTAAAAATGAAATTGTCATTTAAAAACAACAACCTGGTAACTCCAACTATTTAATGTTATTTATCTTTTATTTTTCCTTTTAATCTTAAAAGTATCTTTAAGGGACCAATGAACATTTATTGTCTAAGGAACATTTATTGAGACCGTAATCATTTAGTTTCACTTGTCTTTTTCTTCTATAAAATTAAATTATGAACTTAATATTTTTTCATTTAAAATAGCTTGTAAGTATGATCCCATTTTTATAGAATTCTTTCTCTCTTCATCTAATCTTCTTACCCTTATATATGCATAGAGAACTGCATGAAATATTCATCTACTCAATTATTTTTCTCTGAATAGAAAAATCCTATTGACTCTTCTTCCTTCGTATTTTTTACATTGCTTGAATATTTATAATTATGTAATGCCCAACACCGAACCCAAAAGGGAACACCACTCCAAAACAAGAATACAGGAAAGCTTAAAGGGCACTAGCTCCTTGTGTTTCATTTTGCTTTTTACCATTGTAGTATCCAGCAGCCAGGTGGTGGTGGGGCCGGGTGGGCATCCAGGCCAGGCTAAGGCACTGACCACACTCAGAGGGGTCTGAAGCTTGCATAGAGCCCACTTGAAGGGTTGCCATACATTGTACCTGCCAGGACAGAAGATACGGGACTAGAGTTAGGGATACCTATTGCCTGGGACGAAGATTCAAGTCAGTGTTTAATCCAGCAGAATGGGGAGGTTTTTTCAGTTAGAAGGAGACACTGTAGAATCAGTAAAGGAGGTTCTAGAAGACGGAGGCTCACTCACCTTATAGATGGCAGGCTTCATTGCATCTGTGAGGGAAAAAAGAGTGGTAACTGATACTCTGGATCCAGAGGGCTGAGATCCTGATCAGCTTTGCTTAGATCAGAACCCTCCCCCCTTTCAATGACGACCTGCCATCAAAAACAGAAACCTACCTCTCTCTGCCCTCTTCTTCTATTTTCTGTTATACTTGATAGTATCCTTCCTGTCAGAATGGCCAATCCCTCCACTCTGTTCTCTTCTCATCATCTCCCACCTTTTCCAGAACTTTCCTCTTTGGTTACCCTTCCTTTCTCCTGCACTATTCACTTCTGCTCTCCCTACTGGGTCATTCTTATATTCACAGGTAAACATGCACTCTTGTCTCCTATCTAAACCAAACAGACAAACAAACAAAACCCTTCCTTTACCTCTAGCCACCACCCTCAGTTATGTGTTCCCGCTCACAGACAAACTTCCTGAAAATATGCTCTGTTTGGTCTTCACTTCCTCACCTCCCATCCCCTCCTCAACCAACACTTCCACCAGACCACCAAATGTGGGACTTCTCAGAGTTCCAACCTGGGAACAGTACAGCTAAAGAACAAATAAATTCAACAAATAGGAGCAGCCTGTCCCGGACCCCTTCCTCTTCTTGCTCATCTTCAGCTCTATATTCTCTCTCTTTACAAGGAGAGTGTTTCTGTGTATGTGTGGTGACAAGGTCAAAAGGGCCGAGGACAGGATTGGGGGCACAAGGAGTGTACCAGGGAAGACAAGCCCCACCCATCACCCTCAGTCTTTAGCAGCTCTTTAGACAGCCAATGAACTGTGGCAGCAAGAGGAGGGAGGCCTGAGAGCACAGGAGAACGAGGAAGAGGGGGAGATAAGGTAATGTGCTGAAAGACTACAGTTATAAGTGTGCAAAAGAGAGCAGCATTTACAGGCTGCTAAAGAGAGAGGTAAAGAACAAAACATGTCAAGTCCAAATAGGAGGTGTGTCTGAGTAAGGCTTTGTATTAGAGACTGGGTCAGAGGCATTTGAGGGGAGATGGACAGGCCCTACTAAGCTCTGACCACAGCTACGGCAGTGCTACTCACCTGGGGGCTGCTGAGCCAGCAGGGCCTCAGGATGGGGCAGACTGAACAGCAGCACCTTCCCGTCTGAGCAGGCAAGAGCCAAGATACCCAACCGGGGCAGCAGAGGAGCCTAGAGGATGAGACCCAATCTGTGCTGAGGCTTGCTGCCTTTAGGCACCGCTCAGAACACTTTGAAGGTTCTGGTCTCTGAAAGTGTGCAGTTGCTGGAAAACACTCCATCTACCACTCTCCAACCTCACTTCCTCCAACTCTGGGAACTCCCAGGGCCTCTCTATCCTGGCTCTGAGTCCTAGTGCCATCCCACAATCAGCAGGGAGGTACCTTCCGAGGGGTGCCTGGAAGTTCCCATGCTCCACTGGGGCAGAACTTGAGGTCCCAGATGCAGCCGTGGTCACAAGCAATGCCATAGACAAAGTGGGCCCTATTGCCAGGACTGAGGAGAAAAAGCATGTGGGAGGATGGGTAGGGGAGGGGCCTAGGGCTGCCAGAGCCTGTGCTCCCCTCATCTTAACCCAAGGCAAGCCCTCCCACCTGCCTCCAGCTCTGCCCAGCCCACCCTTCCCTCTTCCTTGCCGCCCTCCCACGGCAGTGTCTCGGCCCCACCTCACCAGCTTTCTTGCTGCAAGGTCCCAAGGCCCCAGAGCTGGAGCAGCCCCGGACCCGAATGGAGTTGGCTCAGTGGGTGTGTCTCATTCATGTCAGGGCTGGAGAAAAGGGCCACATACTGTGAGGCTGCTGCCCCTTCTGGCACTGGGCACCAGTCCAGAGCCCAGAGAGGTCCTCCTGTGAAAAAGGACACATCCCAGCGCTCGGGGTGAGCTGTGATTGAGCTGAATCTAGAGAAAAGTCAAAGATGGGATAAAGAAAGGAGTTAATAAGAGGTAATAAGGACATCATAGGCGAATAAACTGTGACACATCCAGATAAAGTATTATTTGGCACTAAAATCAGAAAATTTTGTCTGTCTCCTAGAATCAGAAAAAGAGATGTAATCTCTTTTGATGCAGTCTTCACCTGTTTATTCGGTACAGTGTGCCGTCTTCAGGAAGTCCTTCACGTTGTACAGAAAACAGTGGCGACTTCTCCTCCTGGGGCAGGTAGGGAGCTGCCTCACTAGAGGAAGGCAAAGGGAACAACAGCCTGACTTTGGAAAAGTTTCACCCATTCCAGGATTCCCATCATCAATCTAGAGTCCTCTGTCACCCTTCCATCTCCAGTGGGTCGCCCCCTCCTAGGCTTCAAAGCTGTCTCTTCAACTTACAATTCAGATAACAAGTGCCACTTCCAGGCTAAAGGAATCCATTCTTCAAACTCCCAGTATGAATGCTTCTGTTCTCGGCTGGAAGAACAGAAAATCCATTAATGAAGGAAGAAATTTTAGAGAAGTACTGTCCAAGAAAACTTTCTCTGATGATGGAGTGATCTATTGTCCAATACACTAGCTGCTAGCTGGACACCTGAAATGTGGCTAGTGCAAATGAGAAACTGAACTTCTCGGTTTAATTTTAACTGATTTAAAATTAAATGGCTACACACAGCTAGTGGCTACCACACTGGACAGATGGCTCTAGGGCTCCTGCCTAGAGCAGTGCCGTTTATTTAGGAATTCTGCCCAGAGTGCCTTCCCTCTTGCCCACAGCCCCACTTCTAAGACATCCTTCGCACTCCACCACCCCCCTTTCGTCCCTGGCCCCCCTTCCCCAAGTCTCACAGGTCCTTGGTGAGATGGAGGCACTTCCAAACGGGAGCCATGATGTGATTTGGTAAACCATTGGGAGCCACTCCCCGGCAGTGTGGCTTCTGCTTCTGAGGATCAAGTTGAAGAAAGTATAAGGGGGAGAATTTTATGGGCTAGAGAAAAGTCCCCAGGAGACAGCTCTCCCAGCTTTTACTTTTCTTGGCACTACTTCTTCTCTATCTTCTACCCTGTCAGAATCTTAAAGGGTTTATGTTTCAACCATTACAACTGACTTCTCCACCTTCTGCTCCTACTCCTCCATTAAAACTGCCAAGCCTATTATCTATTTTCTGACATCTTCCTGGACATCTCTATGCACTTGATTCAGAGGACTCCCGTTTATTTCTTGAAACTCCTGCCCTATGGAGTTTCTAGAGTCCTCTGTCACCCTTCCATCTCCAGTGGGTCGCCCCCTCCTAGGCTTCAAAGATGTCTCTTCAACCTGTCCCTCCCACGTCTCCACTACCCCTTCGCAGGCTCTCCTTCCTGACAGGTTTGATCTGACTTCTTCTCCACCCTCTGTATGTACTGCTGGTAATCTCGTCCCGTGCCCCACGGCTTTGGCTACTGTCATTACAGCCGATTATCAAGTTTACAGCTTAGTAAACTCAAACTTTACTCAGCTTCAACTCTTCTACAAACCGGAGACCCACATGTTGGGGCCGAGCCCTACTGCAGCCTGAGACAAAAGGAAAAATCAGTCATACAGTTTCTGTCTTTGTTTAAAATTTTGAGTTTGTTCATTGTAGCTATGTTCAATTTTGATTTTTTAAAATGCTGCATCAAAATCTTTTATCTTGATTTCTGAGGGAGACTTGGTGCTCTCCTAAATGTTGTGCTTGAGACAAGTAAGGCACTGATGCCACGTATATACATATGCCTGGCGACCAGATGTCCCCAGGATGGCCGATGGCCCACAGGCACCTGCAACTCAACATAGCAGAAAGTGGGCTGATCACCTGCCCTGCCTACCTTACCTCTCCTGCGTCCCCCACTCATCCTGTGGTCCCAAGATCAGTGCACGAGAGCACCATCTAAGCTGGAAACTCCTATGCCCTCCTGTCCTTCAATTCCCAAGTGCTGTTAATTGAATCTGCCCCCGACCTCTCTTCCGTCACTGCTTGATTCAGGCCCTCACTATCTCTCCCTTGGATCACGGAAGTTGTCTTTTAATTGTCAACAGCAAAGTGACCTATTTTCCTAACTGACCATGTTATTTTTCTACTTAAAAACCTTTGTTGTACAGTTTCTATTTGGGATGATGAAAAAGTCTTGGAAATGGACAGTGATGATGGTTGAACTGTACATTTTAAATGGTAAGTTTTCAGTTATATATATTTTACCACAATTAAGCAAACAGATACCTTTGTTGGCTCCTACCAATCTTAGTCCTTCATCTTCTCTAGTTTAATCTCCCCACCACTTTACCGCAGCCCTATGCTGCAGCCATAATCAATTTCTGGGGAAAACCATCTGTCTGGCAACCTTCCATTCACCTTTCAAGACCAGTTCAACTACCATTGCTCTGTGAAGCCTAAGCAGTTAATTACCCCTCCTCCACATGCCTAAAGCACCTTGTTTCCTCCTGGACTAGCACGTATCACACTGAACTTTTTGAAGCAGGACTGTCTCATCCACATTTGTGTTTTCCAGCACAGATAGATGCTCAATATATGAATGAACAATCCTGTTTACTTACACCCTCAGCCCCTGCGATCTCAACTGTATTTGAAGTTGTCCTTTTCTCCTTCACCTCTTTTGGCCATCAGTTACTAGGCCAAGGCTTTCCTTCTGAGCACCCTGCTGACCCCCTAATCATCCTATTTCCCCATCCATTTTCTTGTCCATCCAGGTTACCACTGAAGTGGATCCTCGTGGGGTGCTTCGGGGCATGGCAGGCTCGGGGTCAGACGAGCTCTCACTTGGGGCCTCACTTTCCTCTGCATCTTCAGCCTCAACCTGGAGAACAAAGTCTTCATCCTGTGCAGCGTCATCCTTTTCTTCTCCACCTTGACAGGCTGCCTGTTGCCGGGTTCTTTTTGGTTTGGTGGGGCTGCTCACCTTGGGGCTCTCAGGACAGGACACTGGAGCAGGCAGGGCTGTGGAGAGCTCCTCAGCCAGTTCCTGAAGGTACAGAAGTGCCCTGTGGGATAGGGCGAGTCAGAGCCATACTCAAACACTTACCTAAGAGCCCACTTGCCCAGACACTTGGCTGATTCTGATCTCACTGGATCCTCCAGTGACCCTGTGAAGCAGCTATTAATTTCCCCTTCCCTTTTGGTGGATAAAGAAACAGAAATGCAGGAAAGCTGGTGACTTGGCCAAGATGATTTAGATAACATATGTGGGATCTAAACCCAGGTCTTCTGACTCCAAGTCCAAAGTATTTTTCACTCTACCATAGTCAAACATCAAGGAGGGCAAAGAAAAGAATGGAAAACACACACACACACACACACACACACACACACACACGGTGGTAAAACTGCAATGAAGATCTGGAGGAAATTGTGAAAAATGTGATCGGACACAAGGTACAGACAGAAATCTCCTAGACAAAGTTAGCAACAGATGGAAGCCGTTGTGGTAAGAGCTAGAAGAACGCTCAAGTCCCCAGAACGGAGGCACGTCCCTACGTACCTGATGCCTCTTCAGTCTCATCTCTCCAGCATCTGCCCCGCCCAGACCCCCTGACCCCAAACCCCTCCACCAAGCTGTGCGCCACAGTCCTTACACTTGGGCAGCCCTTCGGCGGGGTCGTTCCCCAGGCGGCGTCTCAAAGTCCTCAGGGGGCCTCTTTGGAGGTGGAGACTCTGACTGATCGATGCCTTTTGACAACTTCAGGAGGAGCAACTCTGCCTTGGACTTCTGCCCTCTTTTCTTAGGCATGGGGGCAGAGAGAGAGTTGGACTGATCTAAGAGACCAGGAACCAGAGGGGCTGACGGAGAATTAGGTTGTTGTCGGGGCCTTTTTGAGGTTTTCCGTGTCCTACCACCTCTCTTCCGGCCGGGCTTTGAGGCCCTAGGCTGTGAGACCTTTGACATCTCTGAAGAAAGATCTGTAGAGAAGAATATGAGTCTGTGAGATGGGACCAGAGCTCAGACCTCTTTGAAACAAACAACACCATACCCAGGTTTGTAAGATCCTGTGAGCTCACCCTGCTTTTTCATCTTAAGATAAGCATGAGGAGAGAAAAAGATGACAGGATAAGGTACATACCTTGCTGTTCCAGCCTGGAGAGGCTTTCCTGTTCTGAAGGGAGCTTCCTCTCATCAAGAGGATCCTCAAAGCCAGACAAAGGGGTAGGTAAAGACATCTCTATGGAAGTCTCCGTACTAGTTGTTTCTGAAGAGGTCTTGACATCAAGCTGGTTTAGCACCTCTTGTCCAGGAGAATCTACTACAGTCATGTTCCCCACGGGGCCGGCCTCCCCCAGGGCAACAGAGCCGACCCCGCAGGTATCCATCAGCTCCCCCTAAAATGGCAGCCCCTGCATACAGAGACATATAAATTAGTAGAAGGCAAAAGCTATCTGCACTAGCTCAGATTTTTCTACTTTCCTGTCTCTTCTCCCCTCACCCTTCCAGCCCTCCCAACCAGAAACCTAAGTAAGCTCCCTGATCACACATTCATTCAACAATAATTACCAATAATTACTAAAGGGGGCAGCCCAGTGGCTCAAGAGGTTGGAACGCTGTGCTCCTAACACCAAGGTCCCCGGTTTGATTCCCACATGGGCCAGTGAGCTGCGCCCTCTACAGCTAAGATTGTGAACAACAGCTCTCCCTGGAGCTGGACTGCTGTGGGCTGCTGTGGGCTGCCTGTTGTGGGCTGCCTGTTGTGGGTGGCCGGTGGCCAGCATCAGTGGCTGGCGGCGAGTCAGGGGCTGGTCGCTAGCTATCAGTTGGCCGCTCTCGACTGCCTGAGCTGTGGAGAGCGCAAGGCTCATAATACCAACATGGGCCAGGGAGCTGTGTCCTACACAATTAGACTGAGAAACAACGGCTTGATTTGGAGTTCGGCGGCTTGAATCGGAGTTTGGGGGTGGGGGAACAAAAACAAATAATTACTAAACATCTCCTGTATGTCAGGCACTGCTCCAGGAACTAGTAATATAACAATTACATAACAAGACAGACAAGGTCCCCGTCCTCATGAACTTACATGCCAGTGGAGCTGACAATAAACAAATAATAATAAAGCTACCATTTATTACATGCTTACTATGTGCCAAGCACTGTACTAAGTGCTTTATTTACATTATTTAAGTTAAAGCTCTTAAGTTTTCTTGTAAGGATATTGCAGTGAATGTCTGGAGCTAAGGCTTATCTTTGTGAATATTAATCAAGGAACAGTTCTCTAGTGCCCCTCCCCCAATCTTTCACCCCGATGGCAGGGGTGGGCTTTGAGACAATTAAGGAACATCTTACTATATTAAGAGACCCTTTCCACATTGAAGAATGGACTAAGACAATGGTCATGAATCTTCATTTTCCTCAAACCCAGCAAATCAACTGTGCAACCATGGACCAAAGTAAACTGACAGAGAGAAACAAAATATTGACTGCCCAACCAAAAACCTGAGCAACAGAGAACTCTGCAAGGGTATAGTTTTTGGTCGTAATAACCTGCTTGTCTGTGACAAAGGAAGAGAAATAGCTCAAATTCCAGGAGGGTACCTCACACATCTGTACATGTCTTAAGGCTAAAGAAATCATCAGCCTCAGTGGCAAAGTGTGCTAATACAAACACCTTAAGAAATATACCCATTAAAGTCCCCAACTGTCTCTCTTAAAGAAGCCAGAAATCTAAGCAGATTATAAACTGTAACAACAGCCAACCCTCTAACTCAGGTGCTAAGGATACAATATAACATCATCTACTAGACAGAATATAATAATGTCAAAGTAAATAGAAGTCAATGAGAATCTATCTCCACTGTTCTTTGGTAAGTAGCAACCCATGACAGAACTACTCCATTCAAAATTAGTAATAAAAAGGATCCAAATGGGACCTATGGATAGACACTACAGAAAGAATACAAAAGACTCAAACAAATGAAAGAAATGAAAAGCACCCTTTCAAAGAAAGGCTCCAGAAAACAGAAGAAAATTTCCAACAAAAGCTTTTGTATTCTTAAAAAAACCAGGGGCGGTCTGGTGGCTCAGGCGGTTAGAGCTCCGTGCTCCTAACTCCGAAGGCTGCCAGTTCGATTCCCACATGGGCCAGTGGGCTCTCAACCACAAGGTTGCCAGTTCAACTCCTCGAGTCCCGCAAGGGACGGCGGGCAGCGCCCCCTGCAACTAACAACGGCAACTGGACCTGGAGCTGAGCTGCGCCCTCCACAACTGACTTGGAAAAAAGTCCTGGAAGTACACACTGTTCCCAATAAAGTCCTGTTCCCCTTCCCCAATAAAAATTCTTAAAAAAAAACAAAAAAACAAAAAAACAAAAAACAGAGACTGTGGAATTCAAGAAACAAAAGATCAAAGAAGATAAAACAATGACAAGGTTAAAAAGTGAGTTGGCACTCATAAAGAACGAAACTGAGTAAAAGAATAAAATCAGGGCAGTCGGATAGCTCAGTTCGTTAGAGCGCAAGCTCTGAACAACAGGGTTGCCAGTTCGATTCCAACATGGGCCAGTGAGCTGCGCCCTCCACAACTAGACTGAAGACAACGAGCTGCCGCTGAGCTGCTGGGAGGGGCAGCCAGATGGCTCAGTTGGTTAGAGCGTGAGCTCTCAAACAACAAGGCTGCTGGTTCAATTGCCATATGGAATGGCGGGCTGTGCCTCCTGCAACTAAAGATTGAAAACGGCGACTGGATTTAGAGCTGAGCTGTGCCCTCCACCACTAGATTGAAGGACAACGACTTGGAGCTGATGGGCCATGGAGAAACACACTGTTCCCCAATAAAATTAAAAAAAAAAAAAAGAATAAAATTAGGGGCGGCCAGATGGCTTCAGTTCGTTAGAGCGCGAGCTCTCAACAAGGTTGCTGGTTCAACTGCCACATAGGATGGTGGGCTGTGCCCCCTGCAAGTAAAGATTGAAAACGGCAACTGGACTTGGAGCTGAGCTGTGCCCTGGAGAAACACACTGTTCTCCAATATTCCCCAATAAAAATTAAAGAAAAAAAAAGAATAAAATCAGAGATATGAAAACCAGAGAAGCAAAACGTTGAAACTTGGAAAAAAAAAAAAATGACTGATTCGAAGGATAGGTCTAAGAAAAACCACATAGGTTGCAAAGAGATAAAAGTGATTACAGAGAAGATGATACAGATGAAAAAGAGAAAATGGGAAGCCAACATATGAATAATTGATGTTCCTAAAGAAGAGAGAAAAAAATGGGAACGGGAAAATACAAAAATTTAACAAAAGAAAATTTCCTGAAATAAAAAATAGAGTATTTTCCTGAAATCAAGGGAGACTTCAGTAAATAGATACAAAGGGCTTAGAGTGTAAAAGGGAAACAAAAATCAATAAAGAATCATCAAGATCAAGAAATATCTTAATGAACACACTAAATTTCTCCTATAAAGGAGGAAAAAATATCAAGTCATATATTTCTTGAGAGCCTCAGAGCTCTCAAAACAATTGATTCCAAAGATAAAGACACATGAAAAGGATCAAGAGAATTCTTTACTTAACTAGGATGTCATTCACGTAAAAGCAACAGTAAGACAATATCAATATGCAAGTTTCTAGGAATTATAAAACTTAAGCACGCTTACTTAAAAAAAAAAAAAACCACACTTGAAGACCTACTTTAGCCAGTGAAAGATAAATCAATATAAAGAATTTTTTATTGGAGAAGTTGTGGTATGAAGACTGGCCGTAAGCATTTAACCCTATGATACGTCAATTGAGGTTAAACAACCATGGTAACTACAGCTATAAAACAGACTCTAACTTAAAATTTTAAAGGTCTTACAATGTAAAAATAACAGCATTCTGGTTGTTGAGAACTAAGACAAAAAAAGAAGTATCTTAATTTTGTTTCTAAGGCTGGTAAAATAGGTTTATTAATACCATTTAGATGTTTACTAGAACTACAAACAGTATACTATATGGTATTGCTTCCAAAATACCCAGCAGAGTCTAAGAACCAGAAGGGATTTTTAAAAATACCACATAATAAAAGATTAAAAATATGGGACACAAACATATACCCCCCCCAGATGACAGAAGATAAAACATTATAACAATAAACATATCAAATAAATTCATCCATCAAAAGAATAAAGATTCAGACTGATTTAAAAAGCCAACACACATATGCTTTTTAAGAGATGTCTAAAACAAAGGAACTCAAAAAGCTGAAAGTAAAAAGATGAAATAAAATATACAGGGCAAATGTAAGCAAAAGAAAAAAGGAGTTTTGATGGTAATAGTGAACTTGAATTCAGTGGGGAAAGTACTAAATGGGACAAAAAAGGAAGATCTTTATAATGAATAAAACTTCAAATCATAAAATAGATATAAATGTCGTGAACCTTTATTTTTTTTAATTTATTGGGGTGACAATTGTTAATGAAATTACATAATTTCAATGTCATGAACCTTTAGACATCAAAATACATAAAGCAAAGTCTTCAGGATATACAAGAACTGCTTCCTTTAATCATTACCTACATCAAGTAGGTAAGGACAGAGAAGATGTGAATAAAATAACTATTGCCTCTATATTGGTCAAAGGTCAGTTGCATAGAACAGTATCCTCTCTAGTCAGTTCAAGCTAAAAGGGACTTATTAAAAGGTATTAAATGGTTCACATCAGTAAGTCTCAAGTGTAGTCCCAGAACTGGCAGCCTCAGTGTCACTTGGAAATTTGTTAAAATGCAAATTTCCAGTCCTACCCCAGACCTACTGAATGAGAAACTCTGGGATGGGGCAAGCACTTGTTATAACAAGCCCTTCAGGGGATTCTGATGTACCCTCAAGTTTGAGAATCACCTGCATAGAAGATCATTGGGAGAAGGCGGCGGGGGTGGGGTGGGGGTGGGGGCGTCCACGACAGTTTGGGCACAAGAGCTCGTCAAATTGTGAAGTTGTTTTACAGCTGATGATTCAAGAAGCACACAGCCTCTGCAATACCAAAATGGGGAGCCACCTGCTGAATTAAGAAGCCCCTGCCACAGCTGATGGTTTCATAAACAAGCTGACTGTGCAATAATCAGAAAGTAACCTGAGTAAATGGGGAAGACCCTTCTCTGGCTCCCAGATCCAGAATTGTACCACTGCCACAATCTGCACCAGCAAAATGCACACTTTCCGGCCTGCCTCTCTCCTCTCTAAACTCAGGTCCGAATGTGAATTCTACAAGAGCACATTTGATCGGCAAGACCTAAACCACATTCGGAATCTTAGATGGCAAATTTCCAGGAAATGAAATTTCTAGCTTTCCAGGCTCTCAGAGCCACTCGTTTTCTCACATCCCACTTACCCCAGAGTATAAAGTGTGATCAGTGTTTTCTCAACCCCTCTCCAATGCCCCTTCTTGATCAACAGTCCTCCTCTTGTAAAACACCTTCTTCCTTTGAAGCTCCTAATATTCAGCGAAAGCACTGATCGTCACTCTGCTGTCACACCCTGGACCTTTTCATCTCACAAAACCTTTTAACTTCCAAAATCATTGAGACATCCATCTGATCACAACCTCCCACCATTAAACCTAGATTGCTCAACTACTATCACTGTATCTATATGAAGCCACTATCCATTGATCTCTCCAATTTCTCCCTAAGGCAGCCACATCCAGTCTAGTTCAGATTCTTTTATTTTAATCAGATACTTGTTGATATTATGAACTTCCTTTCATGTCTTTTTGTTTCATAGACCTGGCAAAATTTAAGCCCTGGATGAACCAATCATCTGTCTTCTCCATGTGTGCATCTAAGCTGCCGAGTGATGGCAATCACACTTTCTCTCTAGTTGCTCCCACACCCTCTCTCCTCCAATGTCTCATCCCCTGGTTCTCAGCAGATGACTTTGCCCGATTTCTGAAAGAAAACCCGAAGCCATTACATGGGAAAAATTTTAATTATTTTAATTTCTTGTCAAGTAGCCTAACACTCTGCATCTGAACCCCTCCCTCATCCACTTTCTAAAGCCAAACCTCTCACTTGGGTTCTAGACCCACTGCCCTTACCCCTGAGGAAACTGTAGTTGTTTATCCTTTTCCTTTCCGTTGGTTCCTTCCAAACAGCACTGAAATGTTTATCAATTCTCATCTTAACACACATACAATTATCCTTCAACCCATATTCCTCCTCCAACTAATCTCTTCCTCCCCCTCACAGTTAAACTTTTGAACGAGTTGTCTGCCCTTATTTTAACTACCCTGCTTCATCCTAACTAGACTATTGCACCCAACTCATCTCTGAACCGAAAGCCATCGATAACTGCTGTCAATGAATCCAATTAACTTCTCAGACTTGTTTAACTTGACCTCTCAGCAGCACCAAGGCTTACTCCCTTTCTTGAAACATTCTTTTCTTGAGAAGCAATTCAAGTGCAGCAACCTTCCAGATTTTTACAAATGTTCCACAATCTTTTACAGTTGTCTCACTGACACCTATTTGGCAGCTTTTTGGTTGTTTGCAAACTCACCTCTTTTTGTTTCCAAAGCATTCAAGTTAGTTTGCTTTCTTTTTTTTTTCAAATTTTTTTATAAAACTTTTAGTTGACACAAAATACTTATAAATGTGTAGAATATAAATCACAATAAAACACTTGTGTATTTGTCATGTTTTAACTTTGTTTCAATAGAGATAATAACTCTTTCATACTTAGATTTCTTTAAAATTTAAATATATGACACAATTATATAAATATAATGACAAATCAACTGAAATAAATTCAGGAACCAATACAACTAGTCTTGGCAAGCATTCAACTCAACTAGTGGGAGCAGAGTGAAGCCTATTGGGGGCTTTAAGCCTTCAGTGTGCCACGGGCATCAGGCTGCATGCTTTACAAAGGAAATGGGACTCTCAGTTAACAAAGGGAAGTTAAATGGATAAGCTAAGAGAACTTCTATATATGTCTTAAAGATTTTGCGTATCAGTATGCATGCATCTATCTCATTCGTAGTTACTATAATATTTGCTGTTTCATAGAATTATAGCTTATTTAGATATTTCCCATTTAAGGATAATTGTTATAATATCAATACAAACAATACAGCAATGCATATTCTACTACAGATCTCTTCATTAATGAGAAATTATTTTTCTAGAAAGAGCATCTAAAGTGAAATTACTGTACTGGGTTGAAAAGTTTGCGCATTTCAAAATTTAATAGATATTGCCAAATAGTTCACCAAAACTAAACTAATTTATATTCCCACAAACTGTACAGCAGTAGCCATTTTACCACACTCTTGCCAATCTTCAATTTCTGCCAATCTGACAGATGAAAGAATTCTTCCTTATTGTATTTATTTTCATTGACCTGATAATAACGGAGGTTAATTTCTTTTTATATGTTGGATATTTTTATGAACTACCTGTACATATAATTTGCCTGTATTTCTATAGGGCAAATTGATCTTTTCCTTATTGATCTGTGAAGTTGCTTATGTTGCAAATATTTTCTCTTTGTATCTACTTCTCTTTTAACCCTGTTTTTAATGTTCTTCCAAAACTGAAGTTAAATTTTATGAGTTAAATTTCTCAATCTTCTCCTCTATGGCTTGTGTCTCAAAAATGCATTTTCTACCCCACTAAAATAAACATATCCTATTTTATTTTCTTCTAACATTTTTCTAATTTTAAATCTTGCATGTAGCTCTTTATAGTCTATCTGGAATTTTCTTATGATAAGAGATACGGGTATTTACTGATTTCATTCTATCATCCCTGAAAGTTTCATAACATAGGTGTCTTGCCTGTCTGATTCACTATTGTATACAGAATCTGCTACATGTTAAGTGTAATAATTAACCTTTGTTGATTGAATGACTAACTTCAAAAGGGTACAAAAATTCCTTTAAGGATTCTCTTCTTACAAAAGGCAGCAGCATGATATGGTGGTTATTTTCCATTTGTGATTTCATAATACAAACGTTGGGCACAAGTAAAGGAAGGATGTTCGGTAAATTTGTACTCGAGTTTGTAAAATTTTACACTTTGCACCCCTACTTGTCTGGTTCCCATGCTGCTCCCGGGCTGCCAGCACGACCTTCTCAGTCAAGGAAAATAATTAGATAACACTATTCCTCAAATATGGAATTTCTTTAAACATCCTGTTTCTAATATACAGGATTAGAATATACGTAGGATGACTGATACACATCCTGTTTCTAATAGTAAGTTCCTATGATACAACTTGTGGTGTGCAAGATGATTCTAGTGGTACAAAAATGTACAATTTTGACTAATTGCGTTTTTATTTTGACTTGTATAAAACACTATAACAAGCCCATGAAACCCATGGTTTCATCAATATTGCTTAGATAGAAACTAAAGCACTTAAACTTTTTTTAAAAATCAATTTGAAGAAAATATTTGTATCGTTGATAAAAATGGATGGCAAAAAGTGACGATGGCACAGGAATGACTTAAGTTTGTGTAAAAATATGCTGCTGGGGCGAAGACGCTGGGCCATCCCCCTACACGACCCTAATAAAGTGAATTATCAAGGATGGGGTTGAAGTCGTCACCTCTGCCTTTCCCAGCAGACAGCCACTTGCCACGGGATAAAAGGGAAACATAACTGGCCCCTGGTTGCGCCAATGGGGTTGCAGCGCGCGGGGCACAACCCCCAGGGTTAGAAGAGCCTCAGGGAGAAAGGCTGGGACACAACACAATGAGGAGACTTCCCCGCAACTACAAAAGGGGTGACTACCTGCCCTCCCTCAGTCCTGGGCGTGGGGGCAGCTTTCAACACTAGCCTGGGCGGCCAGCCCTAAGTTTCTAAGGCTGAGGACGACTACTGTAGGTTCGCGGAGCAGAGAGAGAGAAAGAGCGCCGAGGCCCGGACACAGGATGCCGTGTTACCGACACCGCGTGGGGAAAGAAGACCCGTCGTTAGCTGAGACAGAGATGCACGCTTGCCACTATGGAGAAGGAAGTGGAGAGCACGGTAGTTTCTGTAGCAGCGCAGCGGCTGGAGGTCGCGCTGTTGTGCAGAGCCGGACTAGCGGAGCCGGGAGTTGGTTCCCAATATCTTAGTATCACCGAAACAGGAGGAGGAGGAGTAATTGTGTGGCCCCCCGCACACCCCGCTGCGGTACACTCACCCTCACCAAAGTCCTTCCGGAAGTCCAAGTTCGAAGATGGCGCCGCCCGTCTGGTCGCGGTTTTATGACGAAACGTGGTAGCCACTCTTCATTGATGCTTCCCCCGTCCCCAACCGCCGCCGCCGCCAGTGCACAAGGTAAACACGTGAGCTTGGTCGGGATTTGTGCACGAAGACGTTTTCTATTAGACTATCTATTCCATAATGCAGTGCGGCGAGAGTTCCTGAGCGCTTTCGGAGCGGGCGAAGCTCCGGAGCTTTATCGACGCAGGAGACACTGCATGGCCTTATGGGAATTGCAGTGTCTAGAAGGGAAGATTGACGCCTGCGCAGTGACGGTCGTCGCGCCCCCGTGGATTCCCACGCGGCCTCAGCGATCCTCGAGTGTGCTCTTTCTCTCGAGCGCCGAATCCTGGCTTTCCTTTCAGACGACCGGTCCTGTGGCGGATGGGGCCGGTCCGGACGTGAGTCTTTACCTGGAAGCCCGGCGCCGTTCCAGCCGAAGACAGAGACTGGGAGACAAAGGAATCCTTGCCACGGGCCGCTAGAGGATGAGTCCGGCCTCTGTCGCGCGGCAGGCGCCCCCTCCCCCCGCAGATCCAGCCACTAGTGATATCGAGGATGGACACGAGACAGAAACGCAGTGAAAGGGGGCTTGAGAAAAGCACGGGAAAGGTGTGGCTGTTCGCTCGTGGGCGGTGAAAGATTCCCGAGTTAGATAGAAATATAGAAGATTTATTAAAGTAAGAGGAGAGTCGGCTGGGCAGAGTCTGCTGGAAACTACTGGCAGGAGTCTTTGTTTGGCCTCAAGTGTTCTGTTTTCCTGTAGTTGGGGGTGGGGGAAGTGCTGTAAAGCTGATTATCGCAAACTTTGCATAAGTTATGGAGATTTAAATTGGAGCCAGGAGAGTGGATCCCATACAGATGCAAAACCTGTCCCAGTCGCAGGGCCCGCACTGGGCTGAATAGAAACATTGGCACTGCATAGTAAATATGTAGGAAGCAGAGTCATTAAGAGGCAAAGAAAAGAAAGCTTTCAAAAAGTCCTCAACTAAATTACACTTTTAATTTGAATTATACCAGAGATCCAAATCTCAAAAATAGAAGATTTAGTGCCATCACAATCCCTCTGTCTTAATTTGGGCTTGGACCCTGTCGCTGGCTTTAGTCATAGGCTTTGCCCCACTCCCTCACTTGGGAGGTGGGATGCGGGTGAATAAAGAATGTAATAAAGTTTCTGCTCTTTTCCTGTAGCGTTTAAAGTCATATGTATTTCACAAGTCTCCACAAACCAAGGAGGAGCGTTGAGGATGTATAAATATAAACTGGAAGGGGTGGGGTGAGCCCTTTCTTTGCCCAAATAATCTCACCTATTAAATTTCCTTGCTTACACAAAACATTCAAGAAAAGTCTGGGAGGAGCGAGCTAAGATTTATAAGGTGGAGTAAAGGGACTCCCATCCCCGGCCCCCAGAACTCTAAGAGGCCTAAAGATAAACTAAGGCTGCTGCTATCGCTTAGGACCAACTGCTTTGTGAAAGTGAAAATTGTGTGCAGTTGAGGCTTCAGTTCCCCCAATACATCCTATCTTAAATGTTTGTCTGAAGGACAGCTCTGTTTCAAACATTTACTTCTGTAATGAACAGATCTGTTTCCTCTCCATTCCTGTTCCTCAGAATAGGCTGTCTTTGAAGAACTATTGCAAAATCTTTTTTGTTTTTTAATTGGGGAATATTGAGGAACTGTGTTTCTCAAGGGCGCATCAGCTCTAAGTCGTTGTCCTTCAAGCCTAGTTGTGGAGGACGCAGCTCAGCTCCAAGTCCAGTGGCGGGTTTCAATCTTGAGTTACAGGGGGCGCAATCTACCATCCCATGCGGGCAATGAACCAGCAACCTTGTTGAGAGCTCGGCCTCTAACCAACTGAGCCTTCCAGCCAACCCTGCAAAATCTTTTTGTATTAATAGTTGTATTTATTTTTGTAATAAGACAGTCACGTGGCTCAAAATTCAGGATACAAAGGCTATAAAGACTCCCACCTGTCTCCAGCCTCCCAGACCATGTCCACACAAGCAGTTTACAAGTCCAAGATATTTTTATATTTATACACATATTCAAATACATCTATTTTCCTTTTAATTCAAACAGCAACTACACGTCTCGTACTTTGCTTTTAACTGAGTGTACCTTGGAGATTGTTCCATTCCTGTACATAAAAACCTTCCTCATTCTTTGTTATGACTGCTTAGTATTTAATTATATGAATGTAGTACTATTTAATTAGTTCATTAATATTGGGTATTTAGGTTTCCAGTCTTTTGCAATTATAAACAATGCAGCTATTAATATAAATAACTTTGTATCTAAGTTACTTCAAACATGCAACTATATGAGTAGCATAAATTCCTAGAAGCAGGATTATTGGACCAAAGTTCAGGTGCATTTGTAATTTTGATTGATAGGCAATCTTTTTTTTTTTTTTTTATTGGGGAAGGGGAACAGGACTTTTTATTGGGGAATGGTATGTACTTCCAGGACTTTTTTCCAAGTCAAGTTGTTGTCCTTTCAGGATTAGTTGTAGAGGGCGCAGCTCAGCTCCAGGTCCAGTTGCCGTTGCTAGTTGCAGGGGGCGCAGCCCACCATCCCTTGGGGGAGTCAAAGCGGCAACCTTGTGGTTGAGAGGGCGCTCTCCAACCGAGCCATCCAGGGGGCAGCTCAGCTCAAGGTGCCGTGTTCAATATTAGTTGCAGGGGGCGGAGGCCACCATCCCTTGGGGGGACTCGAAGAATTGAACTGGCAACCTTGTGGTTGAGAGCTCAGTGTCCCATGTGGGAATCGAACCGGCAGCCTTCGGAGTTAGGAGCATGGAGCTCTAACTGCCTGAGCCACCAGGCTGGCCCGATAGGCAATCTTTTAACTGATCTGTTTCTCTGCTTCTAATCTCTACCAGCTACCTTTCTAAAGCAGAGAGCTGACTCTGTTGAACCTCTGCTTAATTTTGGTGATTGAGTGGTATGCTCAATATATAAAAAATCTTGAGTTCATAATGATCTTTTTTTAAATAAATAAAAACATTAAGTGAACCTCTGAGGTGTTTTTGCTAGTTGCTTCAGGATCCCCAAAATGAGGAAGCTATTTTCGGTTGTCTGGTATAATGATCTTTTTAAAAAGAAAAGGCAAAAAAATAAAAATAAACTAGTCATTGTATACCACTGGAAGTAACTAGTTATCAATTCCTGAAAACTGGCAAATAAAAGGTAGGAATTAAGCATTTATCTTGCCTTTCTAGTACGAACTGTAATTCAGAATAAAAGCTGATGAGAGAGTTCTTTATAGATTTATCAGCTAGTAAATGTGGAATGATAGAATTAAGAAAAAAAATCACCATTTTGCATCATTCCCTAATGACAAAATTTAGGCAACAATCACCAGTGTATAAAACATTTAAGTGAAAGCTTATTGGGAAACTTTAAAATGCCTGGACCCACTCATCACTGAAAATGGAACAAGCAACCATTATTTACCTCCTGATGTGAGGCAATACAAAACAGTCAACCTGGTTTCTGGAACAAATCAACATAACGAGAATAAAGGATGGGTGGGGAAGACTGCTTTTGATTATGGAAAATTTAACACAATAACCTAATGTAATATGTGGATTTGTTCAGATCCTGATTCAAACAAACCAACTGTAAACAGCCATTTTTGAGAAGGAAATTTGATTATGGATTGGACAAAAGAATGTAATAAGTAATATGGTACATTTCCATAATTTTTAGACACATACCGAAGTTTGTAGGAGCAAAATGATAATATCTGGGATTTATTGTAAGAAACTTCAGTGAGGAAAAAAAGGGAACAAAAGAAAGCAAATGTGGCAAATCTGGACAATTGTATCTGGTGCTGAGGATTCTTTGTATACTAGTTCACTCCTGTGCTGCTTGAAATTTTTCAGTAAAACACACACATATACAAAATGGATGACTCCTTTTTTAATGCTAAACATAACGGTTACTCTCATGATCTGGCCCCAACACAACCTACCTTTGCAGCTTTATCACTCTGTCCACAGAAGCCGCGGTTCTAGCCTCACCACAAATTTTAAGGCCTATTCTGTCTTCGTATCCAAGCTATTTCCTCTGATCTGCCTTCCTGTTCTTTTCTAACTGGGAAACTTTTTATCCTGCAAGGACTAGGTCAGATGTTACCTGTAAAGTCTTCTCCAACCTTACTAAATATGGGACCATCCTTCGTTGCTTCCAAGGAACTCTGTTCATACTACAGTGTTTCCCCGAAAATAAGACCTAGCCGGACAATCAGCTCTAATGCGTCTTATTTTCGGGGAAACACAATACTAGCAGAATTTATCTCATACTACAGTATTGTCTGTCTTCCTCCACCATGATGAGTGTTTCTTAATGGCAAGGTAGTATTAACGTTAAGAGCACAAGAGTTAAGGGCATAGTCTCTGGGTCCAAAATACCTAAGGTCACACGCTGATTTAGTTACTGTATTATGTTGAGCAAGTAACTTAACCTCTCTGTGCCTTAGCTGTGTTGCCTTGGCAAATAATCCTTTGGCCTGTTTTCTCATCTCTAAAATCTCACTTCATAGAGTTGGATTAATCTTCCTTAAATGGGTAAGAAAGGCATTAGAACCGTTCCTGACACAGAAATAAGTACTCAGTACTAAAGATACCAAACACATACTAATATATATTTAACATAAATATTGTTTAATATAAATATTAATACATTAATTCATAACAGTAAAGCTAGAACTCTTATTGGTCCTTATATTCCTCCTATCTAGCTCAGTGTCTGGCACACACACGCTTGGTAAATGGTTGACTTGGGATAGTTTTTGGTCTCCATACAGACCTTCACTTTGGCCCCAAAGCACTGGCATGGAGCGAGGCACCTGAGAGGATCTCCATAAAGGTCTGAGGATGGTAGCAGGTGCTAAGAGGGGCTGGGGAGTCTGGACTCCTAAACTAACTGGTGGCGATGCTAAAAAAGACAAAGGCAGCAGAGTTGCTCAGTGTAGGGAGTATGTCCTTTATTTAGCCTGTGTCCCCCCAGTCACTGGTCACTACTTTTGACTCGTAAGACGACAGGTACAGAACTGCACGGGATCATCCCCAGCTCTGTGATCACCAGATCCACGAGCTCTGGAGGAGTCACATCATAGACCAGATTCAACAACCGTAGGGATGGGTGGTTCTGCCAGTCAGCCAGGGCCACGTGTTCTCCTCGCTCACACAGCAGGTCGTCAGGGTCATCTACAATGGGAGGTGCATGCATTTATGTCCTTTTAGAAAACAAGTTGTAGTTCAACCACCCCTCTCCTCAAAATCTCAGGTCCCTGGAACCTTTGCTGTGCCCTCCTGGGCTTCCTTACCTAGCTCATTAGAAACAAAGGCATCAGTTTGCACACGCTCACAGAACTTGTATGTTTCACAGCAGACCAGCACTGGAACATTATGGGCGCGTGCCACCAGGGCCAGCTGTGCTGTCCCTACCCGTGACATCACGGACCCATTGGCCAGGAGTGCATGAGCTCCCAATAGCACCTTAGAAACCTATGTTGGAGAGTAGAGAGGGGGGAAAAAAAAATGTCATCTGTGATCAATGCAGAATAAGGTTCCCCACTCCTGCCCAGGACAGCAATATTAAGACAATGAATAACAAATCTTAATGATGGCTCTTCTTGAAAACCACCTGATCAATGACCCACTGACCTCCCACAGAAAAACTAAACTCTGACGTTACTTTTGTCCTCTTCCCGCTTGGGAGTTGCTAGTTTAATATATTCTTTAATAGCTAGACTGCTATGACATGCTGTAGATGTTTTTCCCATTAAATATCAACAGGGCTTATGTAATTCTAATATTGCTAAAGAATTATAAACCTAAATAATCATAAGGTGGAATCGTCTATACTACTAAAACCTTTTACTACAACTTTGGAGTCCCTTTCCTCTGCGCTCACCTCTGGGAGCACATAGGAGGCTGCAGGAATCAACAGGTAGGAGGCAGGGACCCCAGCACGGACTAGAGAACGTAGCATGTGCCTTCCCTCCAGCCGTGGCCGGCTGTCCACCACTACCACCCGAAATCGCCGGCCCTCAGCCCAAGCCTCCTGAAGAATTCGTGATACCAGAGAAGAGCTGGAGTGAATGGAGAGGAGGATTCAGTTATAATCTCACTAACTGATGGCCAGCTCATTCCTAAAGGGCAAAGGGGTAATCCCTTCTTCAGATCATTTCACCTCCCCAATTTTCTCAGTCAGAGCATCTGGACCATACCATCCATATACCAGGATCACATCTCCATTACTGATCTTCTTATAAGCAAAGCGTGAAATTGCCTGAGCTGCAAGCACAATCTTCTCTTGCACATACCGATCAATAGCTGATCGAAGTTCGGACTTGGCCTAAATGGAGTAAGACACTTAGAGAACAAGAAATGGACACATTTCTTCCTGTGATGATCATGCCAGATGCTTGAATACGTGTATAATGATGGGCTCAAGGGGGACCTACAGGGGACCCAAAGGTGGTACAAGTCAGACAGCCCAAACACTTCCTTCACCCTTGACCAGGGCAGAATGGCCGAGCTGCCCCTCCTGGCAGCCCTGAACGTTTCTCAGCTCTACCCCCAGGTGCATGCCTTGCTCATTCCTCATACTCATCACCTCCTCTTCCCGCTTGGAGCTGCTCACACCCGTGATCTCCTTGTTAAGGAACTTGATGGCATTGTACATGCTCGCCGACAGGGGACGGCACTGAGTCAGGAAGCTAAAACAACAACACCTTACATTTGTGCAACTCTTCACAACTTACAAAGCTTTCACATTAATAAAAAATTCTTTAAAAACAAGACAGAGAACAGAACAATGAAAGAAGAGGTAGAAGAGCAAAAGAAAGAGTACAAGAAAAAGAGTAGGTGAGCTGGAAGTGGGCTTGTAGTAGCTGTCCTTACCTGAAGTAGGGCTTTAGTTTATTCACTAGATCCCTTGAGAGTTCTTCATTGGGTGGTGTTGTGTAATCCTGAATCACCTGAAGGGTACACAAGTTGGTCAGCAAAATATCCCCTAATAAAGGTCTCTGAAAGGGGGACAGGGTAAGCTTCACTGAGAAAAGTGTTCTGAGTGAAATCATTCCCTCTTCCCCCACCCCCAAGATTAATTTGGGTGAGAGAAGCTGGGATAGTGTTAGGGGAGATAGGGCTGGGTCCTAAGAGGGACCAAGACGGGGCATGGCATACCTGCTGCAGGGCACGAAGCAGGGCAATGCACCGGGCATTGGAGCCACTGACCAGGCCCTGGGAGTACTGCAGGCCGAGTCGCACCATGGCTGGGTGGATCACAGAGCATGGGATGCTGATGGGATGACGGTGTCACACACTTTGCAAGGGAGCTTGAGCACCTACTGCCCACCTGCCCCTGATGAAAAGGAACTTCCTTCACTAGCACAAACACCCCATTTCCTCTAGTTTTGTCTTGTGTTCATGCTTCTACCCACAGAGCCAAGGTCAAATTTCCAGTCACTTTCAATACAGAATTGCTAAAACTCCTCAGATTCAAGTGATGAATTTCACAAAATCTTACCTCATATACTGAGTCAGAGAGTTTTGTCTGCTGTACTGGGGTAGGTGAGAAAAGAGACTGACTTTAGAGCCATAATCTTTTCGCGTAGGAACCTGAAAAAATAAGAGAGAGAGAGAAAATAAGGCCAATAACCCAGAGTTTAAAACTCATGGGATGATGAATACTGAAGGGAGAATGCTTTCGTCTCCGCCATGGCTGAGCTGACTCAGAAGAAACTACAGGGAGAAGTGGAGAAATATCAACAGCTACAGAAGGACTTGAGTAAATCCATGTCAGGGCGGCAGACGCGTGAAGCACAACTAACAGAAAATAATATCGTAAAGGAGAAACTGGCCCTGCTGGATGGGTCCAATGTGGTCTTTAAACTTCTGGGCCCCGTGCTGGTCAAACAGGAGCTGGGGGAGGCTCGAGCCATAGTTGGGGAGAGGCTGGACTATATCACAGCTGAAATTAAGCGATATGAATCCCAGCTCCGGAACCTGGAGCGGCAGTCAGAGCAAGAGAGGGAGACCCTTGCCCAGCTGCAGCAGGAGTTCCAGCGGGCCCAGGCAGCAAAGGCAGGAGCTCCTGGAAAAGCCTGACCCCCTGGCGGGGGGAGGGGAGGGATCGAGGCAGCTCTAGGGTGTATATTATAGCCAATAAAATGTGAAAACACTGGCAAAAAAACCCCACAAAAAAAAACGAACAAAAAAACACACTCATGGGATGAAGCTGGAAAGGAAGTAAATACTAAAACTACTTTGACCCAAATATCTATCCTTCTCCAGGGTCTCATTTTTCCCTGAGCACCTTTCCTCCAGCTATCCCATCTCCCTAGGCTCTTTCTGGCCACACACCAAACTTACTTCTTACCTGTTGTCGCTCTGGTTTTTTAACAAGCCTTCTCAGAAGTGTGGGGTCATTGACCTGAGTGCACTCAGGGAGACGCTTCGCTCCTAAAAGATAATGATCGTGTTTTCAAGACTCTATAGGTAATAATGGGAAATTTGCTTTTAGGACATAGGAGACATCAAGAAAAGTTGGGCAGAAGAAGGGGGAAAAATGGGAGAAAAGAGTAGAAGAGATAATAGGGGTAGGATAAGATTGAGAGGAGAATCTTGAAATCTGAGAACCAAAGCGAAGAATGGGAGAGCTGTTTTACTATGGGGAAGCCTGACTTAACACACTAAGTAGAATCAACAGAGGTCTTGAAGTGAAAGGAAGATACCTGAGGGGGTTTCTCCGGAGGTGCTGGGACAGGCCTGAGGAGGCGGTCCTCCTTGTTCACCTTTTCTTGCCTGTTTCAGGGCCCGCTCAGCCTCCTGCTTGGCCCGCCGTTCAGCACGAAGTTCAGCTTTACTCCGGCCAGCTGGAATTTTCTCCCCAGCAGTGCCCAACTGACTGCCAGGTCCTGGCACTTCTTTGGTAGGACCTACTAAAGGTAGAAGGAAGGTTAGACCTACTAAAGGTAGAAGGAAGAAGCCCCAGGCAGATAATATCTATGCCTCCACCAAAGCTACTCTCTGTTTATCTAAACGTCTTCGCCTCTCACTTGCTGAAGCCAACTCTGTCCTCTCTTCCCCACTTTTATGCCACCCATCCCTCTACTAGCTCCAAACCCCAGCCCTTTAAAAAAAGATCGCGCACCTTGACATTGGGCTGCAGATATAGCAGAACCTCCTTCTGGTTCTGCCCCCTTTTCCTCCTTCCGTTTCTTCTTCTGCTGTTTCTTTTCCTTCCGCAGCTGCAGCTTCTCTTCTTGGGTCATCTCCCTCCCCGCGGCCTGAGACACAGACATAGAACACTGCTCTTCCCCAACAATTCCAAAGGTGAATAAACACTGCTGGATTCTCACAAGATTCCCACAAGTTAAAGTCCCTAATACTCCCTAACTCTCACCAGCTCCCTGTTGCAAAGCTTACCTCCCACAGGGATCCAAGCTTCTCCTCCAGGGTCAGAGCCACATACCGTTAAGGCGGAAAGAACTCTAAAATCTCCTGACTTTACCGAAAAATAAAGTGAAACAGGGATGGAGGTTGGGGCGGAATAAAGCTGACAGAGCCTCCTGCGTAGCGCTGGACAGGTGGCTTGGGAGGGCACCCACACTTACCCCAGGCCGAGGAGAGAGCTCCGCCTTCATCCCAGATCCCGAGTCTGCATCGGAAAACAGGGCACAAAGTGAGCCAGACAGGCTCCGGGAGGGCTTGGGGGCACTCGTAGAAAGCGCAGTTGGCTGCTGGGTCGGCATGACCACGGCTGTGCCACCAGCCAGGAGGCGAGCCAAGGATCGCGTGGGGACGCAGTGCGCGGCAGGATCAAAGAGTAGGCGGGGGAGGGAGAAAGGAAGAGCACCCACCCTGCACTCGGAAACCAGGCGGTACGCGGCTCCGGCCTGCGCCCGAGGCAGCGCGGCCCAGCGTCCGGCGTGGCGCCGGAACTTGACGGCAGTGCCGAGACGCGCCCGGGGTCCAGCAGTAGCTGTCCGGAGCCCGTAGTCTCGCGTACCCGTTTGTGCTCCCCGATGCTTCACTCACCCTTGCGAACAGCCACAGCCACGGCAGCCATGACGCTGGATCCCAGGCTCCGCCCGCCGCGGTCACAGGAACTGCAGCGCCTCCTGGGCTGACACTCGCGACGCGCAGCCCGAAGCCGAGCACAATCTCGGACCGGCCCTGGAGCTCCGCCCCGGGCTACGGGTGGCGATGAGGGCCACCTCAACGTGGGGCTCCAGTCCCGGCAGTCTCCTCTTGTCCTTTAGACTACAGTTCCCAGCATGCCCGGGGTGCTGCGCCCCAGAGCGGATGTCCCACCGCCCTTCCCACATCCGATCTCAGCACCCTAACCCCCACCCCCCCAAAAAAAAATGGCGAGTGAGGCTGCGGGAACGCGCTGAGCAGCGGAGGCGAGCGTGCAAAGCCGCTACGGCCCTCAGTCCGGAGCCCGGCTGGGCCCTGTCGCAGGGAACATGCACTTTTCCATTCCTGAAACCGAGTCCCGCAGCGGGGACAGCGGCGGCTCCGCCTACGTGGTGAGGAGCGGCCGGAGCCTGGCCGGGCAGGGGCGGGGATAACGGGCCGGAGCCCTCTCCGAGCGGCCTCCGAAGCCTGGCATCTACCCTTCGGGCCTGGTCCCAGACCGCCGACTTCTGACGGCTTAGCTGGGAACTTATACCACGTCTCAGATTCGCCCACAGGTCGCCCCAGCTCCTGTAGGTCCTTTGTCCAACTGCGTCGCCTCCCCCAGCTGGGCCGCGGCTGCTCTGGTGGGCGTCACTGGCCTCTTGGGGAGGGAGACTGCGACACGAGCGCCCGAGTTTCCCCCGGACTGGTGCTTCTGCTTTAGAACCTGGCCACGGGGAAAACAGAACTGAGAAACCCTCGGAAGGTCTCGGAGCTCTACTCAGGCGGAGCTGTACCAGGCAACTTCTGACCAGGGTTCTTAAGGGGGTCGCCCCGACGGCAACCCTCAAATGCCTGCTTTTGTGTCCTCAGGCTTATAACATTCACGTGAATGGAGTCCTGCACTGTCGGGTGCGCTACAGCCAGCTCCTGGGGCTGCACGAGCAGGTGGGACTAGCACCCCTGCCTTGAGGCAGCTTCAAGCCCTTCCCTACACCTGGACATCAATGTCTCCATTTTCCCCCTCATCGCTTTCCTCTAGGCTGTAGTTCCCCTTTAATCACTGCCACAGGGAAGGATCTGTTACTTTATCTTATCATTTGACATTTCCGGGGAACTCCCTAAGAAGCTTAATGTCTGCCCTCTAACTGCTCCTCCCTATACTTACATTCTCCTTCCTGCTTTCTCTGTCCCCTGGCTTCAGCCTTTGCCTGTGCATGGAAAAAAGCCACCTCTCCCCCCACCCTCCTTTCCACTGCCAAAGCACATTCCTCTGTCATCTGGGCTGCAACTTGAAATACTATTCCCTGCTCATACACACCATTAATTGATTTCCTTCTGTATTCTTGGGCCCATCTCAGTGTGTGTAGCAGGTCGTTTTCCTTATGTATCTGTGATGCGGTGTTTCTCTGTTCTCACCATATTGTGAACTGTATTTAACTCAGTTCAGAGTACTGGTTCTACTGATAACTAGTTGTGCAATCCGAGCAAGTCACCTAGTTTCTTTGAGCCTCATTTCCTACAACAGAAAAACGGATTTGTTGATCTGTAAAGACCCTATAAGTCCCATACTTATAGTGGACATACTTAGCTATTACTTAATCATTTGTGCACATAAAATTTCCTTCTGAAGCCCTTTGCTTTCTCTGATGGTTCATTGAACACAGTCTTGCTAGATCATCATGGGCTCCCTAGGCCCTGGCCCCATACAAACCCTCCCCACACTGTGAAGGGGATGACTTCTACACAGTAAGATAGGAAAGAACTTATATCTAGGAGGGAGGAACAGCTCTGTTAGAATTTGACCTCTGTCAAAGGAAGTGTTTCCCAGATGACAGGGCAGATGGGCAGGGGAGACCAAGAGAACATTGTGAGTGTGGATTGCCTATTCTTATTTGCTATTGTCTATGTGAAGGTTCTCTCTCTTTCTCTAAATAGCTTCGGAAGGAGTATGGGGCCAATGTGCTTCCTGCATTTCCTCCAAAGAAGCTTTTCTCTCTGACACCTGCTGAAGTAGAACAGAGGCGAGAACAGTTAGAGAAGTACATGCAAGCTGGTGAGTGGTCGGAGAGAACTTTAGGATGGCTGTGTTGAGGGTTATGGGAGAATCCACCGGCTGGTTCTGTAGGTCCAGGGAAGAGTCTTATTTGATCTGTTAGTTAATTAGCAAAAGAAAGTAGCATGCGAGGATACTGTTGACAATAGCAAAGCAATTTGGGCACTAACATCTATTAGGAATACTAATACTAAATAGTTTTAAAGCAATTTAGGTTTAGATCCATGGGGAGAACTTAATTTGTATCTGATATGCTTTTGATTGACAGTATTACTTCCCTAGTTCTATAGACTATAGAACTACAGACAGTATTACTTCCCTAGAGTTCTATAGGACTCAACTAGATGGCAGCCAGGGGTGGGGCAGGTGAAGAATTTATGTGAACAGTGAGGTGAAGCCAGCTGGGGATGTGACAGACCCATTATCAGCCCAGGACATAAGGTCTGGGGGACCTACCAAGACGAGAACTGGAAGAAGCCAAGAAGGAGTCTTAAGTTACTGAACATCATTCTCATCTCCCCACAGTTCGGCAAGATCCATTGCTTGGGAGCAGTGAGACCTTCAATAGTTTCCTGCGTCGGGCACAACAGGTAAGACTTTGGATGGGACCAAGATTTCAGACAAGGACCTTGCTGTAGAGCCGTCATTTTAATAAAGTGGCTACAGAGAAGTCATCCTGGCACCTTTTTTTTTTTTTTTTTAATGGAATGGTGCTTCTGCTGTACCAGTGAAATCAAGGAAACTGAGCCTGTAATTAAGCAGCTGAGAATAAAGACACCAGAAGGACCTAGACAGAGTTGGGGATAGGTGAGAGCTGGACACTGAGCAGGGATTAACAAAATGGTGCCTTCTATTCCTGTCTGGGCTCACCAGGAGACACAGCAGGTCCCCACAGAAGAGGTGTCCTTGGAAGTGCTGCTGAGCAACGGGCAGAAAGTTCTGGTCAATGTGCTCACTTCAGATCAGACTGAGGATGTCCTGGAGGTGAGGCACTGGTTCTGCACCTGCCCCTGCACCTCGGGGTCCAGGCTTTGGCTGGGGGGGGCGGGGGGGGACGTGAATGAACCAATCAGTGTGATGAGCTGGACTTCCTTCCCTACCCTCAGGCTGTAGCTGCAAAGCTGGATCTTCCAGATGACTTGATCGGATACTTTAGTCTCTTTTTAGTTCGAGAAAAAGAGGATGGAGCCTTTTCTTGTGAGTTTCTCTGTACTTGACTTCTCTGTGCTTCCAGGAGTGAATTAGCCTCCCTGCCTCCCCCTAGAATGTGGCATTTCCTTGGGGCTTCCCTCTTGATTTCCTTCCCCTTGAGTCTCATGACATTTTCTGTTTCTTTAACCCATAGTTGTACGGAAATTGCAAGAATTTGAGCTGCCTTATGTGTCTGTTACCAGTCTTCGGAGTCAAGAGTATAAGATTGTGCTAAGAAAGAGGTCAGGGCTGGGCTTGGAGGAGGGGAGGGTACTAGATTGGATGGATGACTGGGCCACATATTGAGACAGAAGAATCTGGACAAGGGTGTAGCACTGGGTGTTCGTAGCAGGCCTCCAGAGCTGCTTCCCGCCAACCATTAGCCCAGTAGTTCAGCTTGCTCCTGTTCTGCCCTATTTTCCATTCTACCTCATGCCTTACCCCAGCTTAGCCCCGTTACCCCTTTCCACCCCTTGGCCTCACAGTTATTGGGACTCTGCCTATGATGACGATGTCATGGAGAACCGGGTTGGCCTGAACCTGCTTTATGCTCAGGTGAGCTTGGAGCTGCCTCAGAACCCTTCCCCTGAAAATGACTCTGGTGTCCCACTCTTCCAAGAAAACTCCTTTTATGTCTTTTCTCCCAGTTCATGGGGGAAGTTGCTAGAATACTATCATTCCTAGGCGTTACAAACTCTACAGTCCCTACTTTATAAGCTAATTTCGGTCAAGGACTCACCAGAGTTTGGGGCTAGGGGTCAGGCTGGACAGAGGTAACTGGACCCTTTCCTTGGACCTCTGACAGGTATCCCTTAACCCCCTCACCCCTTGTCTCCACTTGTAGACGGTGTCAGACATTGAGCGTGGGTGGATCCTGGTCACCAAGGAGCAGCACCGGCAGCTCAAATCTCTGCAAGAGAAGGTCTCCAAGAAGGAGGTGAGCCTTGCCCATCTCCCTTCCCAGGGCTGCTTTCTCCGAGCTGCTCCACTCCCCCTTGACCCGCACGCCTGGTGACTGGGTTTCAGTTCCTGCGGCTGGCCCAGACGCTGCGACACTATGGCTACTTGCGCTTTGATGCCTGTGTGGCTGACTTCCCAGAGAAGGACTGTCCCGTGGTGGTGAGCGCAGGCAACAGTGAGCTCAGCCTCCAGCTCCGCCTGCCTGGCCAGCAACTCCGCGAAGGCTCCTTTCGAGTCACCCGCATGCGTTGTTGGCGGGTCACCTCCTCTGTGAGTTGGGGTAGGAGTGGGGGAGGAGTGGGATGGGGCCTGGCAAGCCTTGAGCTTCAGGAATGGGCTGCAGTGGGCCAGGGAGGCAGGCCGATCGGTCAGAATGAACTCTGCCTAATTCCCCTTCCTCTCCCAGGTGCCATTGCCCAGCGGAGGCACAAGCAGCCCCGGCCGGGGCCGGGGTGAGGTGCGCCTGGAACTGGCTTTTGAATACCTCATGAGCAAGGACCGGCTCCAGTGGGTCACCATCACCAGCCCCCAGGTGTGAGCCCACCCTCAGGCCTCCTCTGGACCCCATTGCACCGCCTCTCTTAGATACCCAAGTCTAGGGCTTCCAGGACTCCATGTGAGTGGGAGCCCTTGTCTTAGGGGTGCTGGGCTCAGGATGACAGCTCTAGTCAGGCTGAGCTCTCCTCTTGCCCTCAGGCTATCATGATGAGCATCTGCTTACAGTCCATGGTAGATGAATTGATGGTGAAGAAATCTGGCGGCAGTATCAGGAAGGTAAACAGCAAATATGGACCAGGCAACTGAGTGGTTGTGCTCTCCCTGCCTTTTGTTCCTGCTGTGACACTTCCTGGGAGAGGGGAAGTGATGGGGATTCCAAAGGGAGTGCTCCTGCCCTTAACAGTGCCTTGTATCTCCATCCCCAGATGCTGCGCAGGCGGGTCGGGGGCACCCTGAGACGCTCAGACAGCCAGCAAGCAGTGAAGTCCCCACCACTGCTTGTAAGTGTTACTCCTTGTTAGTACCCTGGCCCCTAGGCTTGCCTTACCTCTCCCAGTGAGGTCTCTGACACCTCTGCCTCTTCTTCCCCAGGAGTCACCTGATGCCAGCCGGGAGTCCATGGTCAAACTCTCAGTGAGTTTCCCACGAGGGTTGGTGAGGTTGGTGTTGGTAGGGGGACTTGGGGAGGCTCAAGCCCTGACCCCACCCTGCCTTTGTTACAGAGCAAGCTGAGTGCTGTGAGCTTGCGGGGGATTGGCAGTCCCAGCACAGATGCCAGTGCCAGTGATGTCCACGGCAATTTCGCCTTCGAGGGCATTGGAGATGAGGATCTGTGATCTCCACTGCTAGACTGTCCGCCTCTACCCCAGAGGAGTGTTCAAAAACTAGCCCTGTGCCTGTATCCCCCAAGCCTGGGGGTCTTTTCCTTCCTACCTTCCCCTTTTCTCCTTTCGGCCAGGGGCCTCCTAACTTCTTTTCCCTTCCCTCTTGGGCTAGCTGCACAAAGGACTATCCCCTTTTCAGAGCTGGCCCTCAATGCCAAATTAGCATTTAGTATTTTGCACAAAGTCCACGGGACCATGGCTACCTGCCTTGGGGAGGAACCACAGCTCCCCCCAGCTGCTTCTGACTTCTCGGGGCCATGGGCCAAGGGGATGGGCAGAGGTCTGTGTATGGTCTGGCCCAGCTTCCTGTCATTAAACTCAGCCTGATTGCTGCCTACCTCTGGTTCCCTCACTGCCCCTGCTCCATCACAGCATGGGCTACTGTACTAAGGGTGAGGCGGAGCTGTGCTTGCCACTGTCAACTCAGCATAGACATGGCTTTGTTAGTGTTTCCTTTATTATAAAGCACTGAAATAAGTTAAATAAACAGGTGGGAGGCTGGGCAGTCCCCCAGCCAGTTTCTCCACAGCCCCTGGGAGCAGTGGAGGTAAATGCAGGGCCCTTCTCACTGAGCTCATTAAGTGCATCAGTCAAGGCAAGGCCCCCTGGTCCATATGGGCCCCCTGCCCATGGGATCTGGGCTGGTCCATATAGTGCTTAGGTTAGTCTATGTGGAGCCCCTGGCCAGCGGGGGAGGAAGAAGGTGGTTTCTGGTCCATATGTATAAAACATACAGGAGGGTCAGGGCTAAGCCATAGGGCCCTGGGTGAGAAGGACCTAGTTCACGGTGAGTCTGTATGGAGAGCCCGGCTACCAGTGGTGCCTAGGGCTGTTGGACCCCGAGAGCTCAAAACGGAGGTGGGGCTGTGAGGTGGAGCCCAGCCCTCAGAGGCAGAGAGGCCAGGCCCTCCTGCCCCACCATGCCCGTGCACCTTCTGGTGGCGTTTGTAGTTGTCCCAGTGGCCTGTGGTGTAGGCGCAGGTGGCACAGCGGAAGGGCTTCTCGCCTGTGTGCCGCAGCATGTGGCGTTTGAGGTTCATGCTCTGGTTGCAGCTGTAGTTGCAAAGGCTACACCGAAAAGGTTTGTCCCCAGAGTGGATGCGACCGTGACGCTTGAGGTTGGCCAGGTTGCCACAGGCATAGGGGCAGAGGGGGCACTTGTAGGGCTTCTCTCCTGTGTGGACGCGCTGGTGCCGTTTCAGGTTGTCCAGATGAGCAGAGGCATAGGGACAGCGGGCACAGCGGAAGGGCTTCTCGCCACTGTGTGTCTTCATGTGCCGGGCCAGGTGGTTGGGATAGTGAGTGGCAAAGGGGCAGAGGCTACAGGCAAAGCCTTTGTCACTGGGGCCCTGGGGCCCCCCACTGGCACCTCCTCCAGCCTCTCCTCGCATGCAGCGCCCACACATGGCAGCTCCCAGCCGACTACCCTCCCCCTCCTCCAGCTCTTGTCCACAGTTCCGGCAGGTCCAAGGGAACAGCAGCTCTGGCAGTGGTTCTGATCCAGTCCCACATAGGCCCTCCCCTTCACCCCGTAGCTGCCCACAGTCTGGCAGGAAATTGGCACCACCTGGCGGTACGTGGAGGCTCAAATCTGGAAGCAGCAGAGCATCTGTGGGAACAATTGAGACCTGGGCTGTGAATCTAAGTACCCCCTAGGGATACCCACTCGTGTCCCAGGTTCTTTGGTCCCTTGCTTTTTACCTTCAGGTCGCCGGGGCACTGCCCCCTCCTGCTCTGTGGGGCTGGGAGGCCGGGCTGGACGTGGAGCACAGCAGCGGAAGCCACAGGTCGGGCAGGGAGGAGTGGGGGGCCCTGCATGGGTGCGCTGATGCCGCCTCAGGTTGCCCAGGCTGCTGCAGGCAAAGGGGCAGTGGGGACAGCGGTAGGGCTTCTCGCCAGTGTGGGTGCGGGTATGTCGCGTCAAGTTGACGAGCTGGGCTGAGGCGTAGGGGCAGCGACCACAGCGGAACGGCTTCTCCCCGCTGTGTGTCTGCATGTGCCGCTTCAGGTGGCTCGAGTAGTGGGACACGAAGGCGCAGAGGCGGCATGAGTATAGTAGCCGTGGGGGCAGCGGGGGCCCCCCACCCGGCCCTCCTGCCCCACAACACTGCCCCTCACCTGTCGGCCCCCCACACAGCTGGCAGGCTGGGCCTGGCCTCTCACCCCTGGCCTCCCCTGGACCCCTGGCTGGTTCCTCAACTTCACTCTCGGCACTTAGTGCCCGGCCGCCCCCAGACTCGTCGTCGCTCAGCCCGTAGGGAAGCCCAGGCCTGGCCCCCAGAGAGTCTCCTGGTGAGAAAGACGTGAGAAGAGACATCAACATGGGGGTAGGACAAGGCTCCAAACTCCCTTTCTCACTTGTGGTTGCCCTTCTCTTTCCTTCAATGATCCCGAAAATGAAATACGAATTATCTACTTCTGAGCTGAACTAATGTAGTGAAAACAGTTGTACCTAGTTTCACTTAATGGAAAAAAGACCACACACTGAGATGAATCTATAATGTAATGAACTGATTCTTGGGATAAGAAAGTACAAATACACAAAGCAGAGGCCTAAGGCCTTTCTCTAAGCTCTGTATTAGTACGGTGCCTTTTACTATGGGGCTGATTATAAAATAAAAGCTCTCAAAAGACTTTTTGGAGGGAAGTAGAAATGAAATAAGGCATACAATAACACTTCTAAGCCTAAAGGACGGATTCTTTTACATGTATTCTGCTGGTGACTTTCAAGAACGTAAGTGGCATAAGTGGGTAGAGAGTGCAGCAAATTAGGATGGAGTGATGCTAAGATCGTGGAAGAATATGGACGGTAGAGACTAAAACCTCAGTATAAAAGGAGCGTCTACTGCAGGTGAAAAGTAGTTAGATTAGACATAAGCTAGAATGAGAAGTTGCTCCCCTGAACCTCTTAGAAGTAAACTCATAAAGAACGGGCTCGGGGGTGGGACAAGGTTATTACGAGCATTTCCTTTTAACCACTCGCTTCATGTGATTCATTCACCGTCTCATTCACACCACCTTTGGACCCAGAGCTTCACAACGAAGTGATGGAGGTGCCCGGACAATCAGGCCAGTGAAGAAACGCAGCTCAAGTCTACCCTAAAGCAGTCCTAAGTTGTGGCAGGAAACGGGGTTTTCTCACTGGCACTACACCCCAACCCGCCTCCTGAGAGGCTGGGGTTCCAGTGGTCACTAATCCTCAACGAAGTCCCCAAACGCACCTTCGGAGTCTCTCTCGAAGCCCATGAGCTGGTCGCTGTTGCCGTCACCTTCCTCTTCTTCCTCTTCCTCTTCCTCCTCAAACTCCAGATCCTGGCCTAGTAGCAAATCACTCTCCAGTACCAGGGCCCCGGGTCCTTCATCGAGGGAGTCTTCGGCATCCACTGGGGAGGGGAGGCGTCTTGTAGATGCTCCCGCAGGAGCAGCGCGCATCACCCACACCGGGGCCGGCCCTCGTGGACCGCACTCGCTGGTCTCAACCCTCCCGCGCTCCCTTAGTACCTCGGTGGGAAGCTGGGAGGAAGGATCGCCCACTCCATCCCTCAGAGTCCCCCCTCCACCTCGACCCGAACCCACTCCACTGACCCCACCCCTGCTCCTCCCCGCTCGCGGCCACTGACCCCTGACCTTTGACCCCCTCGCATTTCACGGGCTGCGGGTGGCTTTGCTTCCTTCGGGGCATCGTGACCGGCTCCAGCCCGACGCGCCTCCGGCCTGCGGCCGTCCGGCCCCGCCCCTCCCAATTCGGCCCGCCGTCCGCCCTTCCTCTTAGGGCCCGCGGGCCGCCCCCATGCAGCGGCGCGGGCACCGGGCAGCCCCCGGCCCTGGCCCCGGCGCCCAGCTCAGGCCGCTCCCGCCGCCGCCGCCGCGTCCATTCATGGAGCCCCCTACCCCCCCTACGGAGACCAGCTGGTACCTCCGTACTCGTTTCCGCTTCCGCTGCCGCAGAGCCACACGGGACGCGTAGTCCCTGGAAAGCAGAGGCGGCACAGCTTTCACAATGTGACCAGGAAGTGATTGTGACGAAAGGAAGCGGGCGAGCCAATCAGAGGCCAGCTAGCAATCGGCTGGCGAGCCGGGCAGCGGCCCAGCCCCTAGCAGTTTCCTCTCAAGGGCCCCCTGGCCGCTCCTGACCGCTCCGTGGAGGGACAAGGCAATCGCTCCTGACTCCAGGAGGGGGTGGGACGAGCGGCGCCAGGCCAGCCTGTCAGCAGCCCTGGGAGTTACAACAGCCGGTCCCGACTATCAGATTCCATTCTGAGCGGGACGCACAGGGCAGGTAGGGGCTGGGTAGAGGCCACCCATGAGGTCAAGCCTGGGGCCCAGGTACCCTGGATCGCCCAGACAGCACAGCAGCAGAGAATAAAGGACACCATGGGCACGATTAGGTTTTGGCCTTTAGTCTGAAAAAGTGTTGATTGAAAGTGTACAACAGAGGAGCGGGTGCAAGCGGCCGGGGCCATGGAGCCGCCTATAAAAAAGAATGTCCTTAAATAAAGTTCACAGAGTAAAAACCAGAACCGCCAGTCCTTCCCTCCAACACAACAGAGCACAGGCACAGAACTGGTGATGAGCCCCAAGGAGCAAGGAGCAGGCTGGGGAGGACAGCAGAGGCTCCCGGGTTGCCGTGTGGAGGGAGACCCTCTGGAATGGGCTGAGCAAAGCCACCCAGCTCCACCCTGCACACCTCACAACCACTGCTAAGGCTAAAGGAAAAAGACAAAACTCAGTCTCAGGTCCAGAGGGCTCAGAAAACAGTCTA
Organism: Rhinolophus hipposideros; assembly: GCF_964194185.1. NCBI lineage: Eukaryota > Metazoa > Chordata > Mammalia > Chiroptera > Rhinolophidae > Rhinolophus > Rhinolophus hipposideros. Next base: position 59,527,470 of record NC_138058.1, on the reverse strand, counting down.
GGTGGGCAGGGGTCTGGACAACCACTAGTCCCGCTTGGCCTTCTTCTTGCTGTCACTGTTGCCATTTTCTTCAGCTCCCTCAGTAGAAAGCACCTCCTCTAGTTTCCGCTTGCCAATCTCTGGCTGAAGCTCTGCTGTGTTTCGGGGCTTGAAGCAAATGATGATGCAGGTCATGTTGTCACACCCTGTACCGTCCCCAGAAGTGTCGGGTGCCAGGCACTGATCCAGCAGCTACAAAAGGGATGGGGTAGCACAGCTTCAGGGTTTGGATACCTTCCTGGAAACCTTAAATCCCACTAGAAGGCTGGCCCTGCCAGACAGGGTGGCAAAAGGAGGGAAATCATCAACAAGTATCACCAAACAACCGATCTGCTAGTCCATGAGGCATAAGGATAAGTCAGGGAAATGAGGGAAAGTGGAACTTTCTAGTTAGGGCTTAGCATCTGTCACTAAAGAATGATACTCCCAGGCTCTGGTCTTACAGAAAACATACGCTGTACAGACCAGACGCTCACTCTCCTCCACCCTGGGACTCACCTCTTCTACAATGGATGACAATAACCGAAGCTCCCCATTTTCATCACGCTGGCTGATCTTTGATTGAATAAAGTCTATAACCTCCTGGCTGCTCATCACATTCCTGGAGTCAAAAAGCAAGAGTCAGAATCCACTTTAGTCCCGCCAAGGCAGAGTAAAGGAATGTAGCTAGAGGTGACAATCTGGGTCAATGTGAGCACCCACAGAGATTGTCTTCAGCTCTGCTTGAGGCTCGGGGGTCTTGACACCAAGCTGTCTTCCGAGGCTCTAATCCTAGAATAGCTTGAGGAAAGGTGCTGAATGTCACCATTAGAGGGATGATAAAGCCAAAGCCAACTCAGAGCCCTACGCAGGAAGTAATGCTGCAGAAAAAAAGGGAATTTTAAGGCATGTGCCAGTGCTCACCAGATGCCATCACAGGCAATGACCATGAATTCGTGGTCGTCAGTGAGAGTCAGCACCTTGATGTCAGGAAGGGCTGAAATCATCTGTTCCTCGGGTGGCAAGTTCTTGTTTCTCTTATAGAAATGGTCTCCTGAAGTAAAGGAATAGTTGGTTGATGAGTAGTCTGGGTACTTCACACAGCCTTGTGTTTGAAGCCTTGCCATTCATTTCCATTCTTTACAAAGTTCCAGAATTGAATGGAATAGTTTTTCTAGTTTCAGCCCGGATTTTAGGTTAACCTTAAGTAAGTCACTAACCTATCTTTTTCATCATCCAGAAATGACATCTATCTTACCTACCTTACAGAGACATTTAAGGAAAGAGGTAGTAGATACCAAAGTAATCGGAAAGGTACAGGGCTATGAAGATTAAAGCTTGCTACTACATAATCTAGAACAGAGAAAAAGACCCAGAAGTCTTTCACATAGTCTTGTGGCCCTTACCAATGGCTCTGGAGAGGTTGAGGCCCCCGTTGACTCGCCCATCCATGGTGACCTTGCCACCAGCATTCTTGATGCGTGCTAGCTCTACTTCATCTTCTGGTTTGTGGTCATAGGACATGTCTAAAGCTTTGCCAGCCTCAGACACCACACAGCGAGAGTCTCCTGCATTGGCTACAATCAACTGCTTCCCTCGTATCAGAGCCACCACTGCTGTCGTACCACTGTCAGAGCCGGGCTTAAGAGGAAGAAAGAGAGCATCATGGGAGTTTCTAGACACAAGCTCCTCATTAGTGCTCCCCTGACAATTCACCTATGCTTTCTCCTCTCACTAGGACCACAAAGAGAGCGTTAACAAACAGGAGGAGCACAGATTTTAATCTTTCCAAAGACTATACCGTGTTCCCCCGAAAATAAGACCTAGCTAGACAATCAGCTCTAATGTGTCCTTTGGAGCAAAAAGTAATATAAGACCCGGTCTTATAGTAATAGCATTAGAGCTGCTTGTCCGGCTAGGTCTTATTTTCGAAGAAACACAGTAGCATGCTCCCTCTCTTTTCTGAGACAATTCTACCCCAAAGACTTAGTTCCCTTTGCAGAATAAATACCCCCATGACCATGACTTCAGTACTAAGATAAGAAGGGGAGCCCCCCAAATTAAAATCAGGGGATTCACACCTGCCTCTTGGTTTTTCTAAACTCACTATTCCCCTTCCCCACACACCTCCTCTTTGCCTTCCATCCCAGGCACCATCATCTCTTCCTCCTCTTCCTCGTCTTCTTCAGCCTCCTCGGTGTCATCCTCGTCTTCCTCATTCTCTGCCTCTTCACTGCTGTAGCCATCCTCTTCCTCACTGCATTCCTGCCAGAGGGATGTTCCCAGGCCACTGAGACTGAGATGACCTACTGCCCTCCTCCCCTAACTCCTACTCAAAATCAAGAGGCCCTAACTGAACACAGGTCCTCAAAACACTGAAAGATGCAACTCTATGATCATGATGGAAAATTTGGGGGAGAGGGCTAGGATGGGTATAACTGATATCCCGAACTGGGCTCGGCAGTCACTAGCAGGAAGCCCTAGGGAAGGCCAGGGCTGTCAGCCAAAAGCACCTTCCAGGCAACGTGACCAGAAAATAAGTTGTCTAGAAGAGAAAACATCCATATAACCAAAACAACCACCACCATCTTCTTCTTCTCTCTCTAGGAGACAGACTCTGAAAGGCCAGAACTAGATCTATTTGTTAATGTATCAACAAAGGAAGAGGTAAGAGGGCTAATGGTACTTGTGTTGGTGGAGACAACGAATTCAAGAAAAGCTTAGAATATAGTGGATCTTGGGGGATGATGTCAAAATAGTAGAAGGAAAAGAGTCAAAGCTATGGACTGCCACCAAACAGCTCCCTGCAACTTCTGCATCTATCTGCCCCCACAAGCCCTTACCTCGCTGTCTTCCTCTTCCTCCTCCGCCTCATCTGACTCATCCTCACTGTCCTCAAAGAACTTGGACTTAGCAACTCGAGGCAGCTTGTCGGAGGCTGAAGAGCAGGAAGGCCCAGCCTCACCCGTGGGAGTGCCAGGCTCACCACCTTGGCCTGCCTCTGTCCCACGTTCCGAGTTGGAGGAAAGGCCTGTGTGGGCCTTGGCTGTGGGGCCATTTTCCTCTGAAGATTCCCTAGATCGGTCCTCAGATCCTGCCTCTCCATTGAGGCCCTGGGACCCTGGTTCCTCGCCTGTCCCAGTTGCAGCTTTGCTGTGGGGAGCACCCTTGTGACAGTTCTGCCCATAGCGTGTCAGCAGCTCTTCAATAGTCATGGTGGCCTCTTCATGCAGCAGTGCGGCCTCCTCAGTGTCCACTGCAGGTAAGAGGCGAAATCAGCACCCCCGCGCCAGGCTCCTCAGGGGACCAGTCCCTCTCACCACCTCCACTGCCCTGGCAGCCTGACTTCCAACTTCCCCCACCACTGCCTACTCCCAGGGCTCCTCTCACTTATCAAGTGTCAGAAAAACACCCTTTTGCCTCTTTCTCAAGTAACATCTGTCTCCATAGACTTCCTTTGGTCTTTGTCTTTCACCCCCTTCTTAGCCAAAGGAACACTAGTTACTATATTTTCCTTATTACCTCTCAATTTTTATTGGTAAGTTGGAAACGCTATTCTGGCTGAGGATCAGGGAGTCATAATGCTAGTTCAGGCCCACAGCCCAGGCTTAACGACTAGCTCCTGGGGCTAATGACAGCTCTGGTCTTGAAAAAAAGGTCATGTAAACATTAGTAGGAACCAGAAAGACCCCATCACAATGACAAGAAAATAATGCATATAAAAATGCTTCCAACTATGGCACTAGGCACTCAACAAAGGTTGTCCTCCTTTTCATAACCACTTGTAGTGCTAGAGAACAGGGTCCATTAATGTGAGGACTCCCCATGTCCCCCAGGAAGTCATCCTGTCTTCGAATTTATATATAAATCAAATTTACTAAAGAATAGTACTGGAAAATACTGAGTGCCTCTCAAACAAGGGATACCACACTCACCATCATCTTCATCAGCTACTTTTTCTTTTTCATCTTCATCCTCCGTGGGTCGCCCTGCAATCTGTGCCAGCTCCTTAATGACTTCCTCAGTGGTCAGTTTGGCATCGATAGCCAAGAAGGCATCTTCCAAAGCCTGAATATAAGCAAAACAATATGAGGCAAGTGTAGGAAAAAGAACAGATATAGAATGAATTGGCTGTATACGATCCAGGTCCCAGGATAAGTTTCAACGTAGAGTGTCATCCGCCACACTAGGAGACACTCACACATATCAATAAAAACAGTTCAGAGACCTGGGAATAACAAGGCAGCTCTAAAAAAACCAAAGTGGGAATAAGATCATTCATTTTAGGCACAGAATCCTTTAGGAAGACAATGCAGTAACAAGATAGGTGGCAACGAGAAAGAAAAAGCCAAGTATTGGAAAACAAGGGCAAGCTTACTGAAGAATGAACATTGTGGAAAGACAGACCTTCTGTAGCTTTCCTTCTTTGTAGGCCTTCTGATCTTTGATGATATCAGGAAGATATTTGGCACAGTACAAGGCAACTTCCTCCCCTAGAAGAAAGGTATGTCACCCAGAGCACTGCTTCCCACACATAGAAAGTGATATAATATCTATATGCCATATTGGAGTGAAGGGTTGAGGAGATGAATACCTTAGCACAGCTGAAAACTATGTGAAAGACAATATTTGGGAAGTTCTGACTCAGAAAATAGGCTTCACCATCACCTCTCTCAGGGCTATATTACTATATCCCTTGTCTTTTCTCACTTGTATACTTAATTTTCAGTGAAAAAAAGATAAATACTAATGTAGGAAGAGGCTTTCTTGGATTAAAACAAGGCATGGTGAGATTATGAATCAATACAATATCCTAGTGGGAAGGAAGAATGGTAGAATAAAGAAAAACAGCACCAGGCAGGAAATGATACCTGAGGACCAGAACCTTGGAAAGTAAAAAAACAAAAGACCTGGTTCTTGTCCTGTAAAGTCTAGAATTGGGGTGTTAGAATGTTACCAGTATGAGCTACTAAAGTTACCTCCATGTCCATCGTAGACAGAAAACATGGCTGTCTCACTGTCTAGCTCAGGAATACAGTTGTGAGCATCCTAGGAAAAAGAAGGGCATAATTAGCATTTCTCCAGGTCAGAGGCTATTCTTCCTTGTGCACCTCTGGCCACGAGGATGATGTTCACACCTAGTCTCTCTAACCCTTCCCTAGCTGACCTACATGGCCTAGAAATAAGACAGGAAGATGGAAGGCTACACTAAGGAAAGAAGCGCAGGGGAGGGAGAAAGGAAGGAGGGTAAAGGAGGGAGGAGAGGGTGGAAAGGGCAAGGCTGGAGGGAGAGAGATGAATCAGGTCACTGCCTCTGCAGTCCAGCAGCCTCAGCCTAGGAGCCCTCAGTCCAGATGGCAGAACGTTTGGCTGCTGGAACTCTAGACCTGACCCTTTTGGACTTGTGGCAACTATGGGAAGAACCAGAATAAAGGATCTTTAAAGTCACCTCTAGACCCAGTCCACGAATCAGTGAACCTCAAGGAAGAAAATGTTAGAGAAGATAGCAAAATGAGACTGGAGGGCATTAGTAACCTGGAAAGTTTCATCCTAATGCAACCTAAGTGAAAGTACTAGAAATATGTAGAGCTGTGTACATTTACACTCTGTCCTTCCCCAAAAAACACTATCTATACAAATTATTTTCTTCTTCCCTCAAAACTTAACTCATACAAAAAGTTACCCGCAGGTTAGGCAGAGGATATATTTACAAAAGAGTGCCTTCCCAACAAATAACACTATTAAACTACACTGTGCTTAGTACTTGTTAACTGGAATTTACAATGCCCTATATAATCAGCCTGCCCATCTCCTACCTCCAGCCGGAACTGAAATATCATTCAACTCTGATGGCACAGCACACCCGAAGAGAAGTTTGCAGTGGTCCTGCCACACCAACATTTTGGTTGGAAGTCTGGGCTTGATCAAATTCTTCAAATAACAAGACTCTACTCCCCAAAACTAGTATTCCAAGCTAAGCCATAGTTCAAACAACACTGTCAGACCTTGATAAAAATGTGCCACAGCTTACTCTGCCCCATCATGGAAAACAACACAACCTTCCTTTCAGTTACTTTCTACAAACAGAAAGGATATAATCAACTATTTATTTACTTTGATTGATTATTCTTGTGTTAATAGTTCTCCTTTCTCTTTGGGCATTAGCATTTTTAAAGTTCTAACTGTATTAATACTTAGGAAATCTGAATGCAGTGGTTCTTGTTATCCCTGAAATAAGAGTATACTTTCATTATACAAGTCTAGAAAATAAAAGTTATGTTAAAGTAGGGAAAGAAAGCATCAAAAAATACTTAGTTCTGTATTCCCTGATTGTCTCCAGGAGAAAGTGCCCCCAAGCTAATGGGCCGTCATGGATGGCCTTTGATGGCCTATCTATGGTCATTGCCACCTGCCTCTTAGCCTCGCCCCAAGGATCTGAAGAGCATCACAGACCAAAGGTCACCTCCCTCTTCCAACCACTCTGCCACCAGCAGTGATGGCCTCCTATTCCCTCTAAGCTAGAGTTTATCTTACTGGGCCTTCCTCTCTTCTCACATCAGCACCTTCTTGTCTACTTTTATGGTGGTTTATTTCCCCAGCATCCTCTACCAGTAGTTCTCAGACTTTAATGTGCTTAAGAATTCATTTGTTCGTTCATTCATTCATTCATCAATCAAATATCTGAGTATCCATTATGTGCAGGATGAGTTCTGAGTGCTTAGCATAAATATTGGTAAATAAAATAAAGACGGGCATTTCATTAAAAACTTACCCTCTAATAAGGGATATACACAATAAATACAATAAATAGGTAAATCATATAGAAAAAGTTGAACGAAGTAAGGAGGACTGGGCTGGATTACAGAAAAGCAGTGGGAGAAGTACATCCGCATGGGACACAGGTAGTATAGGTGTGCTACACCCCTAAGAAACTGTACCTCAGTAGTTGTTACCTAAGTCATGCTGTGTCTCATTGGCTTCAGCAGAAACAGTTGTGTCATATTAACACTGATTTTAATTGTGTTGATTTTGCAGTGTGGTTTGTTGGCATGGAATTTATGTCCAGTTCTATATTCGTACACATGTTAAGTAACATTAAATTAAAATCGTTTTAGCAAATTAGTACTAGAGTTCTACAAGTATTGCTTTCCTTAAAAAAAAATAAAAAAGATAAAAATATGCATGGAAGATCTCCAAGGTATTTTGTTAAAGAAAGAAAGCAAGATGCAGAGTGATATATTTATATATTTAGTAGGCTGCTTGTCTAAGAAGAGGGAGCATAGGAACAGATATTTGTCTTTTCATACTACAAGGATACACCGAAAGATAATAAAAGCAGTTAACCATGGGAGGGCATGAGGGTGAAGAGCGATGGAAATGAGACTAAACCATGGAAATGTTTAGCTTTTCCAAAAGTAAATTAAATGTTTTTAAAATTTATTACTAAAATTTGTGAAACGGGTCCAACTAATTCCACTTTTTTGGTAGGGAAGGAGGACTGCTCCTCCTGTCTGCCTGTCCACTTCTTCCCAGTGGAAAGAGACAATCCAATGGCCTTTCTCCGTCTGGCAATGCCACTCTAGATCACAGTTGTACCATTTCTTTTGAACCACACCTCTACGCAAACCATCTTTTTGACTTCCTCATCTGTTCCTCAGAGAGCATGTGCTCTTGAAGCAGAAGACCTAGCCTCAGTGAACATATGAAAAACTGTTTAACTCCAATTGGAAGCAAAGAAATGATTAAAAACAAGAAAATATCCTTTTGTGTGAATTAGGCTGAAAAAGATTAATATCCAGTGGTAGTAAGAGTGAAGTAAAAACACATTCTCATATCCTTACCAACAGGAATATAAATTAGTATAGCTTTCTTGGAGGGCAGTTTAGTAATATGAGCATGTATCAAAATTTAAAATGTGCATGCCCTTTGATCTAATAATTCAACTTCTAAAAGTTTATTTTATAGAATAAGACAAGAGTATAAAGATATATATATATGAGTATAAAGATATATATGTGTGTATATATGTATACAGACATATATATGAATGCTCATTACAGCATTATTTGTAACAATTATAACCATCTAAATTTCCATGAATAGATTAGATTACAAATGGCACATCCCTCCTCCAGAATGGAACATATGAAGCTGTTAGAAATGATGAATATATGTTAATTTGGAAATGAGTTCACAATATATTAAGTGATAAAAAGGAAACAAAAGTACCTGTATGTATATGCCAAAAGTCCAGAAGATCACGTATCAAACAGTAGAGAGTAAGATTTGGGTAATATTTTCTACATTTTTAAATTTTTATATAATAAGCCATATTGTTCCATTCTGAATAATAATGGCAACAAAACAAACCTACGAATTAGCTTTGAGTTGCCAAGCTACCATATACTTCATGATCTCTGGACAGCTATCCCTCTGTGTGCCTCAATTTCATCCTCTCTAACGTGGAATAACAACATCTACCTAACCCACATCACAGGAATATTGTGAGGATGATGCAAAATATATAAAAGTGCTTTGTAAACTGCATTTTAACACAGATATTCTGCTGAACTTTAGCACCTGGCTCACAGTTTTCTTCTCTGTCCTTATTCTCAAAAAGGAATGCCCACCATAAAGATTCATCTCATGCCGTGAGGTCTCAGGTCCTAGAACTACTCCGCATTATCTTCTCCTCCACTTCTTGGTGAGGCTTTGAATCTATATTATCACTTGGAACTGCTCTACCTTCTCCAAGCACTTCAATTTCTCCCTTTACATCTCTTTTACTCTCTTTACATCTCCTAGACTCCTTACCTTTAGCCTTGCCTTTCTTTCTCTCTGTTCCTTTCTGAGCCAGAGCCAAGTATTTCAACTGTCTCAGCAATCTAGAAAACCTCGTCCAACCTTGTATAACCCGACCAACTGCTTTCTTTACCCCTGAATCAGAGCCATTGGGTGTTGTAGTCATAAGATATCATGAAATCATGTGGTCACTACTTCCATTCAGCATTTTTTTCCCCTGTATTCTCCATTGACTCTTTTTTTTAACTTTTATTTAAGTGTGTTTTTCCAAGACCCATCAGCTCCAAGTCAAGTAATTGTTTCAATCTAGGTGTGGAGGACACAGCTCACACTGGCCCACGACAACCTTGTTGTTAAGAGCACCTAACCAACTGAGCTAACCGGCCATCAACTCTTAAATATATTAACCACAGCAAGTCACAAACCTTGCCCACACTGTTGAAGTTATCAGTGTTATTTTCTTTTACTCTTAGCAGATGAGCTAACCTCTTTCTTTACTTAGATCAAGGTCATATTTCATGAACTACTTCATCTTCCCTATTCTACCTCAAAATTTCTCCGCAAAATTTATCTAATCTCCCCTTTCCTTCTGCCTCAAAAGTAGTATTTCTCCTCTCTTTCTAGCTTAACATTTCCTCTTAAACTCCTTATCTTCAAACTCTTCTCCTTCAAGATCTTACTCAACCAAGCAGGCAATAACCTTAACAGCAACCGAAATAGCTATTTTACCCAAGCATTGGATATAATCCAATAGTACAAACCATGTCAGCTTTCTTGAAAGTTCTCTTGGATTCTGTGAATAACTGTAGTTCTATACCTCCAAATACCTATTTCTATTGGATGTCCCTTCACTTCAAACTTAACATATGTAAACAGGAACTCAGCAGTCTCCAAAAAATATCAGAGCTTCCCCTACAGGTCTTTTTCCTGTAGATGGAATTTTAACTCTCCCCAGCAACACTGATTACAGGTCCTCCTTGACTTCCTGGCTGTCTTCCATCATCCACAACTGAGTCCTGCTGAATTTTCCTTAGTGACTCTGTTCCTGGATTATGTTACTCTTAATAATGTTTTAATTTCTCGCCTATCGACTCTCTGCCCCTTGTAATCCAGCTTACATACACCTAGCTGCCAAATTAATCTTCCTAATATAACATTTTATTGCTAGAACCTTCAATGGATTTTACTGCATATAAGGTTGATTCCATAAACTTAAACCAGAAATTAAAGGCACTCAATCACCATTCCTACCCATCTCTACAATCCAGTCTCTTAGCTCTCATAACCATTCCCCAAAAGAAGCTACTCCACTCTTGACACTGACCACCCCAGCCCAGTATACGTAGTAAAAATGTTTGCCTCAGTCTTTCCTCCTATCCCTCCTTCTAATAATCTTTTTTTCTCCCACTATCCTCCTCCTCATTTGTCTGTTATACTCTTTCCTTAAGGTCCAATTAGTCTCACCACCTCCAAGAGATCTTTCTGAATCACACCAATACTGTATGACTATTCCCCGCTCTAAACTCTTTTAATATTTATTGCCTCTCCCAATAATTTGGCACTCAGTATATGCTACCTTGTATTGTTATCCAGCATTCCACAGGGGAAAGGGGAGTCCTAGGTCCAAAACTAGATTGTAAACCAACATGAAAGCAAAGACTGTTTTAAACTTCCTCGTAATTCGGGGGCCTAACATTATGTTCTGCAACACAGACCGACTTCCATGTTTGCACATATGATGAGTTCCCAGATGGCCTCAGGACAAATGCCTTAAGAATATCCTCCTTCTTCATTTCCTAATCCAAACCCACAGATTATATCATATCATAACACAATACCCACTGAGATGGTCTGGAAGAGAGAACTCTGAATATGCAAGTCACCTGAGTCAGGGCTCTTCGGCCTTGCCTTACTAAATCATGTATCACACGGCCACTTCCAGACAATCAATGGATCTGTATTCATAAAGGCCCGGTTAGCCTCCTGAGGTCAATCTCCTAAGGTTAGAAATATATCCACAAACAAAATATACCTGTATTGTTGAATCAACCATCTGGATTTTTGATACATAAATTTATCTACATCTTTACAAATCAAGATAAAAAATCTGAAGGTGGTCGGGAAGGAAATTATGGTTTGGTATGACTGACTTAAAATGATATTCATTACCACTGTGCTCTAGGCTTAATGTTTTGTGTCCCCCTGAAATTCCTATGTTGAAATGTAATCCCCAATGTGATGGTACATGGACATGAAGCCTTTGGGAGGTCATGAGGTAAGAGCCCTCACGAATGAGACTAATGCCCTTATAAAAGAGACCTCAGAGAACTCCCCTGCCTTATGAGGACACAGCTAGAAGACAGCTGTCTACGAGCCAGGAAGTGGGCACTCACCAGATACCTTGATCTTGGACTTCCCATTACCGTCTCGAAGAGTTATTTAGATACCCATGTTCATAGACACAAGGTAGACACAACCCAAGTGACCACCAACAGATGAATGGATAAACAAAATGTAGTATATACCATATAACAGAATATTATTCTATTTTCTTAAAAAGGAAGGAAATTGTGACATGTGCTATAATACGGATGAACCTTGAAGACATTATGCTAGGTGGAATAAGCTAATCACAAAAAGAATCTGTCTTTATATGAGGGGATTTTATATGGGAGATACATTTCAACACATGAATTTTAGGGGGATGCAAAACATTCCGTCTATAGCACAGTGGTAATACATGCACATAATTTTAAAAGTCTGTAATACGAAAATGTAATTTCCTTTCCAACCACTTAGAGTAGTCAAATTCATAGAAAGTAGAATGGTGGTTGCCAGGGGCTCTGGGAGGAGGGGGAATAGGGAGTTACTGAATGGGCATAGTTGCAGTTTGCAAGATGAAAAGAGTTCTGGAGACTGGTGTACAACAACGTGCTTAACACTGCTCTACTGTACATTTAAAATGGTTACGGTGGTAAATTTTGTGTTATGTGTATTTTACCACAGTTGAAAATTTTATCTATCTATCCATTTGTTTTTTAAAAACAACACTGCTCTACTGTACATTTAAAATGGTTACGGTGGTAAATTTTGTGTTATGTGTATTTTACCACAGTTGAAAATTTTATCTATCTATCCATTTGTTTTTTAAAAACAACAACAAGGGCGGCCACTCGGCTCAATGGTTAGAGCGCAGCGCTCATAACACCAGGGTCGCCAGTTCGATTCCCACATGGGCCAGTGAGCTGCACCCTCCACAACAGACTGAAAACAATGACTTGACTTGGAGCTAAGCTGTGCCCCCACAACTAGACTGAAAACGACTTGACAGGGTGCTGATGGGTCCTGCAAAGACACACAGTTCCCCAATATTCCCCAATAAAAAAATTTTTTAAATAAAATAAAAACAAGAAGAAAAACTTCCCACAAAGAAAAGCCTAGTCTCAGATTCAGATGGCTTCACTGGTGAATTCTACCAAATATTTAAAGAATACTAATTCTTCATAAAGTCTTTCAAAATATAGCAGAGGAGGCAACACTTCCCAACTCATCTAAGAGGCCAGTATTATCCAGATACCAAACCAGGCAGATACCACAAGAAAACTACAGACTTAATAATATTAAAGTAGTAACATGCCTCAATTGATCTATAGATTAGCACAATCCCTATCAAAATCCCAGGTGCCTTTTGTACAGAAATTGACAAACTGACCCTAAAGTTCATATGGAAATGCAAGGGATTCAGAAAAGAAGAAACAAGAAAAAGAACAAAGTTGGAAGCCACACTTCCTGGTTTGAAAACTTACCACAAAGCTATAGTAACCAAGACAATGTGGTATTGGCATAACAATAGGTATACAGATCAATGGAATGGATCTTCAACAATGATGTTAAGATAATTCAATAAGGGAAAAGAATAGGCTTTCAACAAATGGTGCTGCGACAACTAGATAGATAGCCACATGCCAAAGTATGAATTTGGATCCTTTCTTTACACCACACACCAAAAACAACTCAAAATGGGTCACAGACCTAAATGTAAGAGCCAAAACTATAAAAATCTTGATACAGTGGACTTCAAAATTAAAAGCTTGTTTGCTTCAAAGGATACCAACAAAGCAGAAGGCAAGAGTGGGAGAAAATATTTACAAATCCTATGTGATAAGGGACTTGTAACCAGAATATTGAAAGAACTCTTACATCTTAGTAAAAAGAGAAAAAAAGACAACCCAATTAAAAATTGGCAAAGGATCTGAATAGACATTTCTCCAAAGTTACACAAATGGCCAACAAGCACAAGAAAAGATGCTCAAACATCATTAGCCATCAGGGAAATTCAATCGAAACCACAATGAGATACCATTTCTCCTACACTAGGGTGCTACAAGAAAAAAAGACAGATAAGAACAAGTATAGGGAGGATATGGAAAAACTGACACCCTCACATATTGCTGGTAGAAATGTAAAAATGGTAAAACCACTTTGGAAAATAAGCAGTTCCTCAAAATGTTCAACATGAATTTATTACATGACCCAGCAATTCCGCTCCTAGGTATACACTCAAGAGAAACAAAAACTTATTTCCACAGAAAAGCTTCTACATGAATGTTCGTAGCATCATTATTCATAATAGCCAAATATGGAATTCTAAACATCCATCAACTGATAAATGAACAAAATGGCCAGACAATGAAATATTCAGCCATAAAAATGAATGAAGTACTGATAGACTGATGATACAACATGGATGACCCTTAATAATAGCATGTTTAGTAAAAGCCAGGCATAAAAGGTGACATATTTATGATTCCATTTATATGAAATATTCAGAGACCGAAATCCATAGTGACCTAATGTAAATTAGTGGTTGCCAGGGGTTAGAGGATGGGCCATAGGGAGTGACTTGGAAATGGTTACAAGGTTTCTTTTTGGGGTTATAAAAAATGTTCTAAAATTGATAGTGGTGACGGCTGTAGAACTCTGTGAATATATTAACCATTGAAATGCACACTTTAAATGTATGTGGTATGTGAATTATCTCAAAGTTGTTTAAAAAGTGGCCTATACATCTATACATTTTTAAATACTATATATGATTAAAAGTTGATATACTCCATCTTTGAACTAGATGTAGAGGGAAACAGAAAAAAAACTCCTCTGGAATCAGTAATGAGTCTGTAACATGCCATTAAACATCAGTGATGCTTTAAGTTCAGTTCTAAAGATTTGTGCTCCCCAGAAAGTGTAATTTAAATAGAGGCTTAAAATGGGAAGAGCTACTGATCGAGTCTGTTAAATTTCTATACTCAAAATCAAGTCCTTAACTCTCAAAGTGCAATTCCAAGATGATAAACCAACAGAGGATCAAGGGTAGAGAAGCAGTAGTAGTAGTAACAACTGCTAGAGGATTGGGCAAGAAATAATTTATGTAAAATAGTCCTGAAATCTTGAGGAATAAGTTGTGATTGCCCCTCAAGTCAGTAACTTAAGAACTTATAAAGGAATAGTATAGTAGAAATCATTTTCTCCATGGTCATAGCTTTGATATCACTTCATACTAAGCTTGAATTAGGTTAGTGAAGAAGATACTGCATGTTAATCAAATGAAAAGAATGCCATTTTATATAAGTTGCTTAAATGTATCCTAGACAAAGGAATTCTTACCTGGTTCAGTAAGTATAAAGTGCTTTAAGCTAGAGATGAAACACTAATCTGAGGATCAGACATAAATGCTCTTCAGCCTCAGATGCCGTCTCTCAAGTGGAACCCCACGGCATGCTTGAGAGGTAGCTCATTTTAGTTCTCCCCATTAATATAATGATTGAAACTGTCATGCAGATATCTTAAGAATTTTCTGCTCAACATTACCCACATTCAATTCTAGGTGACCCTCAATGACCATTAATAACCCTGCTTTTATATGGCAGTGAACAGCTAGCCTACTCAAAATTATATTCTAGGTATTGATACTGCCTTTAAAAAAGGGCAAACATAATTTACAGAATTAAAAAAAAAAAAGCTAACTCCCCATAGAAAGCAATTTTGTCACTCCAGAGAACCTCACAACCAAAAACTACAAGTACCTTTGTCCCTTTAAGACTACATCAACTAAAACTGCTTTCAAATTGGACTTAATAACCACCAAAAACACAGAGCCTTTCCATAGATATTTCTCAGGCACCCTTCTGCAACCTACCTCATAGCCCCCAAAATACATACCTCAACCAGCTTGAGGGTCCCTCCAAACCATGGAGAAGGAGGAAGGGAAGGGAACATCAACTGTGGTATTTTGATTACCCCTCCTCAAAACACCCTGGTTCCACAGCAACAGGGGCTGGAGAGAGGCAGAAAGTATAAAATGCCAGCTGTTGATAGTTGCCATCCTCGCCTCAAGAGAAGGGATAAAATAATACTCTCTAAAGCTAAATTTATGCGTCAGGATTTTAGCAACCCTTGTAATGTGTATTAGTGTAATCAACTTACCTCAACTAAATCATTAGGATCAAGCAAACAGGCTTAATTGGTGAAATTACACCCTAAAGGTTAAGAACAGAAGTACACTTTGTGAAAAGGTAAGATTCACAGATAAGAGTCTAGAAGTCATAGTTATTTTCTTGTCATTCCAAAGAAACTATCATATACATTGGGGAGAAAGGAAACAAAGCCAGAAGGAAAAGTATTGAGGAAGCAGAAAAGCATCTCAAACAAGACTTCAAGAGGATTTGATTAGGTATTTTTAACAATTCAAAGGTAAATTCAGAAACAATGTAAAAGGAAGATTTTAAAACCCTGAGCGGTTACCTCTCAGGAGGAACATTAGGATCTAAGGACTAGTCTAACAAGATCTCTAAAAATCAAACAGCCCCTCATGAAAAAGTCGTTTTCTAATTACCAGAGGAGAAATAAAGGGAAATGCCCTGCAGAGAAGAAGCAAAGAGCACAGAATCACTAGGCAAATAACTTGGAAACCTGAATATCCAAGCAACTCAATTCATAAAGAAAACTAGAAAAGAGTACTAAAGAAATGGAAAAACCACAGCAAAGAGGAAAATGGAAAATACAGAATAAGGAACCTGAAGGAAAAGCCTTACTGAGATGCAAGTCACCTCAAATCTTACATTAACAGAAAATGCTATAGAAATAGACCCTCCAAATTACCAACTAACCCAAACCCCAGCCTTGCATAAATGTTTTCCTTTTCAAACTATATCTGGGTATTTCTAACAGTCAATTACATTTACCAAGCACCCAGTAAGCTTGATACTGTGCACCACCAGTGAAATATGAACGTTACACTTCAGGTTAACAGAGATGATAAATGTTTAGTGTCTTGGAACAATTTCATCCTAGAAATTCTTTCCACCAAAGCACAAGTGTCCTAACCTTTCTTTGCCTCAACTTCTGGGTTGTAAAATGTAGGAGCCAAAATGAGATGAACTATAGGATCCCCTCCTATCTTGAAATTTATACCTAACGATAGAACTGTTTTTAAAGTCGGCTGTGCGTATCACATTTGAGTATGAAACAAACCTTTAAGTTTACATACTGTCATTCCAGAGCTAACCACAGGGAGGAGCGAGGGATTTGAAGAAACTCCCAAGGGAGACAGTATTTGGCTGTTACCTGAAGCCCACCTAGTAAGTGGATAAACCCTCAATCCCAGACATAATTAGAGCATTTCCCTGGCCCCTCTGCCTAGATCAAACAATTCTCTTTACAAAAACACATCTTACACGTCTTTCTTCCTTTCCTTCCTACCATAGTTTGCCCTGTTCTCCTTTGTAGTTTCACATCCATTTTGCCCGTAGTACTCCTTTTTATCCAGACTTTTTCCTTTTAACCAGTGAAGTTTTCTAGAAAAGAAAATCAGTTCTCTGCAGGTTAAGACAAAAATATATTGATGAAATGATTGAAAAATCATGGCAACTATTAACAACAAGCACAGGCAAATGACAAATTACTAAATTTTCGAAAAATCCCGAGAAAATATCAAGCATATATATATTTTTTTTTTAAAAAAAAAAAGGAGTACTACTGACTCGTTTCAAGTTTTCCAAAGGCCGTAAAAGGCCCTGATGAGAATACAAACGAGTGACAATTCTTGGAGGTCAGGTGGAACCTTCTGAAATTAACATGCGGTGCCCAGGGCCAGGCAACTAGGCGTTAAGAACTTGAAACAGGCTATGCACCCCGGCTTTCTTTCACTGTCAAAACTCCTCGCCCAACGAAGCCTCTCACGTATTGAAATTTTTTTTTAATTTAAAGTACCGTCATTCACATCTATTCGCCTAATCCCTCGCAAAAGTAAATGAATACATAGTCCCTCTTTTCATCTTTACTCCCACACAAAACGTCACACCGTTTATGAGCCTAGAGAGCGGTGTTGGCACGAGAGCGATGGCGCGAAGGCACGGGGAGAGGGCAGTCAGTGGGCGGAAGGTGCTTCTCCCCACATGGCCAAAACCTCGCCACCAAACTGGCCGCAGGCATGCGGTCCCCAAGCACCGTGAGCTCCCGCTCGGCACCAGGCCCGCTCTTGGTGCCGCCCTCCCAAACTGCAGCTGAGGCCGCAGTCTCTCGATTTGGACCCTTCCCCACGAATGACCCCATCCCCCCGCTCCCTTTTTCCAACGGGTTCCCGCCCTACAGCGGCCAGCCTATGGGCCCCTCCCGCCTCACCTCCATGGAGACACGCCAGCCTTGCATGGCGGAGAAGCCGTAGGGTAGCGGCAGGCGCGGTGCGCCAACCCCGTCCCCGGAGCACTTCACCGTGTTGGGCTGGGAAAGGTAGGCACCCATGGCGGCGGCTGGCCGGCGGCCTCAGGGGCAGGTGAGCGGGCCGCGACCCGTGCCGGAGCCGGGAGCGCTGCGGTCGCGTGTGGCAGGAGCGGCTTCAGCGGCGCGGCGACGCAAGGTGCCGGTAAAAGGCGCGAGGCGGGCCAGGAGGCGGTAACGGGACTAGAAACGGAGACGGAGCGGAAGCGGAAACGGCGCCGCTCCAGACCCCGCCCGGCCGGCGCGGCGCGGCGCGGCACGGCGCTGCAGGCAGTCATTTCCTTAGCAACTCGCCCCGCCCGCGGGGACAACGGCCCGCCCAACCGTCGCTGCCGCGAGACTGGCGCGGCCACGCCCACCAACGGCCGCAGCCTGACTCCCCGGGGCCCCAAGGCGGCTGGTCTTGCGTAGCTGTCTCCTGCTGTCCCCGGTGTTTGATCCCCTACCCTGGTCTCTCGCTTGTTTGTGTGAAACTCTTTTGTTTGGGACCCGGCGCTTCCGGTCCATCTTCTAGTGTGTCAGGCCTCCCCCCCACACCCCCGCCTCCACCGCACCCTCAGACTCCGCAAACCCCGGCGGATTCCGTTCAGTTTAAGTTGACTAGTTTTTCCCAGCGCACGAAGTGCCTGGCCAGGCCTTATGAGGCCTGTACGAGTAGAATGTGGGGGAGTCTTTTCTGACAAAAGAGAAAACGACCTCTATGACATGAATCGAGTTAATGCAGTGCAGAAATGTTTGGCACATTTTAGGCTAGATGGGAAGAAATCAAAGGCGAGGAGGACGCACTGTTGTCTGAATCCTCAGGAGCGCGTTATGCTGAGGGGAGAAGGGAATAATGTTAGGAGGTTGCAGGGGTGAGGCAAGACTAAAATGCATTGGGGTTTTTGAGGAAAGTGATTGGAAAGTGATTTTAAGTAGTATTAAATAAGGATAGAGATGGTACTAAGTGGCAAGCAAGATGGGTGACTTGGACTTCACTGTTATCCTGGTATAGCATTTTAGGGCTGTTAGTCTAGTCTTTGTGTGCAGTATGGAGGGGGGGGGGCAGGCTCTGGAGAATAATTGGTTAAAGGGCTCTTGATGCAAGCACGAGGTGGGAAGGCTGAGACTAGGGTGGTGGCAGTGGGAATAGAGATGAAGGAACAAACTAAACAATAAGAATTCTTAGCAATAGATTGGATTCGGGGGAGGGAATGAAAAGGAAAAATTCATCAAACTATAAGCAGATTGATTTTTTAAAAATACAAAACTAATGGCTTCCTCCTGCTCTTCCAGAGACCTGCTCCAAATTCCTTAACATAGTTTACCAGACCCTTCGTGCTTGAACCGATTCTAGCATGTCTCTCCTGCTTTCCATTTCCACTACCACTCAGTGCTTCAGCGATATGTCTTTGGGTTCCTCTAAAGCTGCGTTTGCTCTTCCCATGCTGTGACCCACGGAATAAACCTTCCCACCCCACCCCCACCCTTTATCATCACTTCCTTCAGGAAGTCTACATTAGTTTGGGTCCCCACTTGTTTTTTTCCTGATAGACTAAAAATCTTTATGAATTTTAAAGTGCAAAAAACTGCATCAAAATTTAATCAAAATTTAAACTGCATTTAAAGTGAAAAACTGCATCAAACTTACTGTTGTAAACCCCGCCAGCATCCCTAGCACAATTCTTGTATGTGCTCAACAGTATTTAAATATTTGTTGAATGAATGAATGAACACCAAGGTTTTGATCTTGAATGACAAAAACTCGTGGCGCCATTAACAAATGGTGTGGTGGTGAGAGGGTGGGTACTAGTTTGGGGAGCGGGGGAAGGAGAAATGATTGGTTCATTTTAAGGTGACAACTACATACACAAACATTGAAAATATTGGATTGAAGTTAGACTATATGGGCAGAAGATGTTGTTTAGGCCTGTAGGTCATCATGAACCCGGATGAGATTTCTGACAAAGGCAGTGTAAAAAGAACATAAGCCTCTTCTCTTTTTAAATTTTTTTAAGAATGAAAAAAGCATGAGTTTTGACATAATATTACCTACGTGGTCTTTCACAAGTGACATATTCTCTCTCAGGCCCAGTTCCTCATCTATAAAACAGATATACAATAGTACTTTTCCAGATTGCTTTAGGGATAAGAGGAGCTGAATATAAATTGCCAAGTTTGCGTAAATGTTATATTGTTAGTCAACCGAAAGACTACCATTGATTAAGTATCCATAAACACATGCTAAATAAGGGATGGAAATAACATTAAATTATTAAATGATGTTCACAAAAAATAGATTGCCTGAAACAAAATGGAAGACAAATAGACAAGGAAAAAAGTGGAAAAGAAAATATGACTCAAGGAAAAAGTGAGGCATTGGGAGAGCAATGGTGTGTCAGAGAGGGGAAATGGAGATACTAAGGGGGCTCATGAAAACAGGTGGCAAAAGAGACAAAGAATATGAAGATTATCGTCTCCCACCTCCATCCCCATTTCTCCCCAAACCACTTCAGTATACTTACAAGAACACAAACAAAGGTTTCATGCTTTGATAGAAAAAATAATGTTTTTAATGAAATAAAAACCCAAAACATTATATTCTCAGATTGGTATTCCTGAGTCTGAAACTATGCGTTTCAAAAATCTGCCTAATCGAACACAGTAACAAAGGCAGCTCCTGAACATCTATTTTAGTGGCTGGACTGAATGATAAAAAAGGGGTCTCGGGGCAGGCCCGGTGGCTCAGGTGGTTAGAGCTCCATGCTCCTAACTCCGAAGGCTGCCGGTTCGATTCCCACATGGGCCAGTGGGCTCTCAAAAAAAAAAAAAGAAAAAAAAAAAAAAGGGGTCTCTAAAATATATACCAAGTTCATTCTACAACAAGGGACAAAGGTATGGGATTGGTTTGCTGTGGATAGAAAATAACAAATTCTAAGCATTTGGTAATTCTTACACATATTCACAATTACATATCCCAGTATCACTTATTTTTTAAAGAAATCACTAGATTGATTATATTTTCTTGTCTCTCAAATTGGTCAAACATCAAAGATAAATTGAAAATATGAGGCATTTTTAAAACCTCTTTTGTCTGTTTCTATTAGCTTCTCATGAGCTTTTTTCCAGTTACCTCTCAAAACGAAAGAAGAGGAGAAGGTGATTTAAGCCTGTGTTTTTCAAATATGAGAAATTGTGAACCACTAAGACATATTTCTGTAGATTCCAAGGAATTCAAGGGCAACACTGCCTTAAAAGTTAAATACTATTCAGAGTCTAATGTGACACCAATTCAACTGTAAACTTAAACACAAGATCATTCAAAAATATAAAGTGTTCATTCAGATGATCCAAAATATGCTAATATGCTTATATTATAAAACTTAAAGCACAAAGTTTTAAAATTCTCACGGAAGACTCATAGTGCCTTGGAAATACAAGACTCCCAGAGGGTAACAGACCACAGATTGAAAAACCCGACTTGCATATGGAGGATGTTAAGTGAGGAGAGACTGAGAAAAGAGAAGTTGGGAAGTAGGTTCTGTAGACTCCTCCCTACCCCAGGCTTTTCTTGAGGTTCCTAAATCTGATTTTGACCCTTCATATAAACTTCCTTCACATCCTGTTTCTGATGACTTTATATTAGTTATAAAATATTACCTTTGGAAGCTCAGCAGTTTTGATACTATATTCTTTCCTGCGTGTGATTAAATGTGAAAGATTGGTTCGAGGAAGGAAAAAAAAAGTATGGGGGTAAGATTTAGGGCTTAAGAAAGAAAAAATACAGATATTTTAAGTTACTAGTAAAGAGAGGGGAAAGAGTCCATTTCTGAGGTTCTGGCCTAGACCAGACTCCTCTTTGTAGTCATAAATTTTAAAGGGTGCCCAATAAATGAAACTTTTATATTGCAGTTTTATATTTCTATAAGGCAAGACATAAATTCATTTGGAAGCAATCTGCCTTTTTTCAGGGACATCATTAGTGTGGGTCCTCTATACATACATAAAGATAATTGTGGAATGACCATTAACCAAAATTCAATTGTTTTAGACTGAGATCCTGGGCTTAATTTATTTATTACTAATATAAATTGTGTCGTTTGCAAGATGGTGCCCTTCCAGGGAGAGAGAACACTTCTTTCCCCTAAATAAGAATATGAACTGGAATGTCTCTTAAAATCCTTATTTGTTTTCAGGAAACTTATGTATGTTTTTATCTGTTTGCTCACAGGTGATCACAAAACTGGAGCCATCCTGAAGAGGGTGCCAATGCTTCCTTCATAACTCACATAAGAGAACTGGTCTGAACTACTGGTATCTCACAAGTGGTGTTATGTAAAGCCAAATTATCCCAAGTCTGGAAAGTGTCAATGACTCCTGGAATTGCATCAACCAGGCCAAGGTGGAGGTGAGTTTTTCCCCCTAAGGAAAAGATGATCAATTCTTCAGTCAGACATTCTAGAGTGGAAAGAAGCAGGCCTTGAACTGAAAAAGAAAGACTTTCTTTTGGGCCCATGCCTATTGCTGGCATTAGGATTTCAAGATCTGACAGTCTGGGGAGTCCTGTGGGGTGGGGTGTTGGGGAGACACGTTAAGTTGGCTCTGCCTTATCAGGAATCTGAAGAATAGCCACTTGTAGTGGCAGTTGTGGACTACTCTTTGTTTTTATGTCTGTGCTTCTGTGTCTTGTTAAATAGCCTGGACTGAGCTGAGCTTTGGGGAATAAAGTGAGGAGATCTTTATGCATTGGAATGGGGGCCGGGTGCAGAGCCTGGAGGAGAGCTGGCAAAGTTCAAGAGCAGCAGTGGTTTGGAACAAGGACCCCTGCAAAAGCGATAGTAATTTCCAGGGAGGATATGTGGCTCACTTAACCATTCCTTAGGGATTCCTCAAAATCTTTTGGTAAAACAATCCCTTTGCCATACTGGTTGCTGAGAACTGAGGACACACAGTTGAGCCTGACAGATTGGTCTAAGAAAACCATGGTGTTAGAAAAATCCTGCTGCTTCTTGTAGTCAACACAAGGGCAAAATTCTTAACTGAGGCTCATGTTCAAAGTAACAAATGACCTCACATTTGTAATCACTTGGCTCTACAATTTGCTAGGGACTAAAGAACAAACAGCAATAAAAGGAAATCTGCCGTCTAGAATCCTGCTACCCTATCCGTCAAAATGGCTTTTCCTCCACTGGAAAATTGTTTGGTCTACTCCTCTCAAATTGTTCTTTTCTCAAACTTGATAGGATCCTCATGTGTATGTTTTAGCTCAGTACTCAGCTAAAATCTTGAGAGGATCTTTCTGCAGAGCTCCGTAGTTCTGTCTGTGTGTAGCTCCATTCTTTCTGGTACTCTGCCCTTGTCCTCCCTGAACTCCAAACTCTGTCTTCTCCATGCAGTGTGAAAGTCAGGCTCTGTTTGGGTTTCCTCTCTCTACAAAGAGTGGCCTGAAAACTCTTTCTAGGCAGAAGCTGAGGTCCTCTTAGGATTCACTTCATTTGTTTCTCTTCTCTCAGGGATCACTATCCTCTGGTGCCTGTTATCCAATGTCTGAGAAAGATTGCTTCATAGATTTTGTCCAGGTTTATACATGATTAAGGCAGGAGGATAAATTTGGCCCCTGTTATACCATCATGGTCAGAAGTGGACGTTTTCCCAATTTTATAAATTGTTATTTATAAATAGGTCTTTCAGTGATATTGTGTGGGTGTTTTCTTAAATCTCTTAATTGTTTCTGCTATATCAAAATGTATTTTGCCCTCAATCTTGAATTCTAAGTTTTATCAGTCTGACTGTTGTTTCATAGGTAATCTTTTTTTTCTCTCCCATTTCTGGTATCTTTTATTTCTCTTTATCTTTGATGTTGTGCAATTATCTCTATGATGTGCCTGTGTTTATTTTATTAGTACTAAAAGATTATTTTTAAAATTTGAGGACTGGTGTCTTTCATCAATACTTCAAAATTCTTATCACTTATATATTCAAACACTGTTTTACCATCATTCTCTTTATTTTCTTCTAGAACTCTCATTATATATGTTGAGGTTCTTGATCTATCCTCCCTCTCTCTTAACTATATAATATATATATATATATATATATATATATATATATATATATCCTCGTGTCTCTGTGCTATGTTCTGGGTGAATTGATTTATTCTCTCTTCAGTTATACCCAGTTTAGAGCTCTCACTAAATTTTTATTTTCACTATTTTGTTTGTCTTAGTCCCAAACAAATCAGGCAAGGAGTTCCTTTACTTGTATTCCGAGAGGGCTTTGTCACTCTCTGCCCAAGCTTGCTCCAAAAATAAAAAGTGTCCTTATCAGATTCTCTCTAGTTTTCTCATTTACTCTCTCAAGAATGTTCTCCCTGGAGAGTCTCTTCTCTCCCAGATGTAAGAAGCCTTGTAAAAACAAAGATTAAATTTCAAACTGAAAAGCCAGATGTGAGGTAAAGGGAAGAAAAATAACACCTATGTTTGAAATCTTCAACTCTCCCTGTTAAAAAGTGAGGCATATGTCACAAAACTTGGAGTGGAAAATCATAGGATTTATGGTCCAATTTCCTGTCTTCTGAGACTGGAGAGTCAGAGAAAAGGAGAGTTCGGTCTTCTCTGAACTGTTCTTCCAGCCCTTCACTGCTAGTTGAATTCCTATTCATCCTTTGAAACCCAGGTCAAATAGGCACCAGCCTTGTTGCCTGTGAGACCCTATGAATTAGTTTCCTATAGCTGCTGTAACAAATTACCACAAGTTTGGTGGCTTAAAACACCACAGATTTATTCTCTTACAGATCTGGAGGCCAGATGAAATCAGTTTCACTGGTATAAAGTGAAGGTGTCGGCAGTCCTGGTTCCTTCTGGGGGCTCTAGGGAATAATCCATTTTCTTGCCTTTTCTAGCTTCTGGAGGTTGCCTGCATTCCTTGGCATCACTCCAACCTCTTGCTTCTGTGGTTACATTTCTTCCCTTTTGTAGTTAAATCTCCTTCTACCCCCCTTATTTATGGGCACTTTGATTACACTTAGGGCCTATCCTGATAATTGAGGATAATCTCCCTATCTCAAAAAAAATTGTTTTTAATTAGTTTATTTGGGTGACAATTGTTAGTAAAGTTACATAGATTTCAGGTGTACAGTTCTGTAGTACATCATCTATATCACATTGTGTGTTCACCACCCAGAGTCAGTTCTCTTTTCATCACCATATATTGGATTCAAAATCTTTAACTTAATCACATCTGCAAAGTTCCTTTTGCCATATGAGGTAACATTCACAAATTCCAGAGATTAGGATGTGGATATCTTTGGGGTCCATTATTCAGCCTACCACAGCTTCTAGGTATCTTTCATCTATGAAGTTAATTATGGCCTTCTCTATTCAGCCTATGGAACTGTATACATATTTCTGTTGCACTTGTTAAGTATTGTAATTTTTTTGTTTACCCAGAGATTGCCCCAAATACCTATGAACTCTTTGATGACAGGAACTTTGTCTTATTCGTTTGTGACCCTATTGCCTAACCTGGTGCCTGGAACATACATAAGTATTTGTTTAATTAAATTGAGTTCTGCTCTCTGATACAAGCCTGGTAGTACAGCTGTGGGCTGTGGAATAATGGAGTCTTAGACTACTAGTGCTAAAAGGGATCTTCTAAACCTTTCCTTACAGTCTGAACTGTTTTTACAGGAAATAACTTTGGATTTAGGAAAGTTGTCTTTATTCCTACAACAAAGGTAAATTAAGTATGTGAAAACAAACAGAAAAGGTTTATATTAGAGGTTTTTAGCCCAGGAAAAGCTGTAGAATGACCTGATAATTATTTTAAACTCACAACATTCCTGTGAGATAAGACAGGTATTACCTTTATGCTGTTAAAATACAGAGCAAAATAAATAATAAATTTGATGTGAACATAATTGAATACATTGTGAAAATCAAATAATCTCAGGTGAAGTCTTAATTTAGATAGGCTGTTTGTTTATTTATTCCCCAGTGCCCCCATTTATCTATTATGTTTATCTTAGAAGTTAACCCAAATTCTTATGACAGAGGTATAGAGTTAAATAATGTATCCATTTCATAACTTAAACAATGAAGCTCAGAGGCTTAAGTTATGAAGCAATGTTCCCAAGGAATCATTCCCAGACAGAGATAAGGCATAAGCTAGGGTGATGGTTACCACGCTTCAGGCTAATGACAGGCTAGATTACCTGCATCAGAATCACCTGAAAAGATTGTTAGACATACAGATTCCCAAGACCTCCCTGTTCCCCAGGTTCAGATTTGGTTGATCCAGGGATGGTCTTAAGAATGTGTATGTTTTAAGCACTTCAGATCATTCACAATTATCAAGAAATCTAGGCTTCTGTTAGTTTGAGGGTCTACAGAAATGTAAATATCAAGCCTGAGGCAAAGGAACATTTTTGTTCCTTTGATTATGCCTTAATGTTGAAATGCAGCTCTTTTGGAAGAAAGGATCCCTAGAGGAATGATCAGATTGGAGGCAGGATTAGTGAGTCTCACAATGAGGAAGAAAAGCTTAGAGCAGAAACCCAGCAGATTTTTCCAATTGCCTTGATCTATGGAAACCAAGATCTTGAAAGATTCAGTTTTATTGAGGTATAATTTTCACACCATAAAATTCAATCACTGTGAATTCAATGATTTTTAGAAAAGTTATAGATTTGCACAACCAGCATGTCACAAAACTAGCTATAGTCCACTTGGGAGATGAGGTCAGTAGGTCTCTTGGGAATCAGAATTAGACAAATAGAGAAGGTTAGTCTTAAGGCATTGCTTTTCTTTACCATCATTGAATTGTTTGTTAAATATTGTTTCTGTTCTGAATAAAATATATTTACATATGGCAAATGTTTACAAGGCAAAATAGTATATAAGAAGTTTCCTTTCCACTCTGTCACCCATCTGGCTTCTATTCCCAATAAATTGGTTCTTGAGGTGGATTACTGACCTGCAATGGAAATCTTTAGACAAATTAAGTTTGAAGTGACAGTGGAGCATCCAATATTATCTTGCAGCTTTGAGCAAGAAGTGCTAGAGATAAACATAAATGATATATTCATTCAAATGATACATTGGAAGCTCATCGATGCATATGTTTTCTAAAGAATGGTGTAGAAAGAACAAAGAATACAACTTTGGGCACATTAACAGGCACACTAATAATTAGGAAGAAAGAATAGAAAATAAACATAGAGGAGAAAATATTAGGATAGGAATTGAGAGAGAAATGAAGTAAGTCAGTATTATGAAAAGTAAGAGAGGAGTTTTAAGAATGTGCTGTTCAATGGCCCCAAATGCTAAAGAGGTCATGGAGAATAAGGAATGAGTAAAGGGCTTTTGGAGTAGAAGTTTATAATAAACTGAGAGTAAAGCTTTAGTAGAGGTAGAGATGTGATGACATTCATGTTGTGGGAGATTGGGAAGACGATGGGATTTTCCGAATATACAAAAAGCTCTTACAGGGCCGGCCCAGTGGCTCAGGTGGTTGGAGATCCATGCTCCTAACTCCGAAGGCTGCCGGTCCCGCAAGGGATGGTGGGCTCCGCCCCCTGCAACTAAGATTGAATATAGCACCTTGAGCTGAGCTGCCACTGAACTCCTAGATGGCTCAGTTGGTTGGAGTGCGTCCTCTCAACCACAAGGTTGCCGGTTCAACTCCCGCAAGGTGGTCCCCTGCAACTAGGAACAGCAATTGGACCTGGAGCTGAGCTGCGCCCTCCACAACTAAGACTGAAAGGACAACAACTTGAAGCTGAACGGCACCCTCCACAACTAAGATTGAAAGGACAACAACTTGACTTGGAAAAAAAGTCCTGGAAGTACACACTGTTCCCCAATAAAGTACTGTTCCCCTTCCCCAATAAAATCTTAAAAAAAAAAAGGATCTTCAAAGAGCTCTTACAAGCAAATAAAAAAAAGATGATCAGCCCAGTAAAAAAATACACAAAGAACTTGAACAGGCACGAAAATGAAGGGGAAATGCAACTGGACGATAAATATATGAAAACAATGCTGCAAGAACAAATGGACGTCCACATGTGAAAAAATGAATCTAAGCACAGAACTTACATCTTCACAAAAATTAACTTAAAGTGGATCATAGACCTAAATATAAAGTACAAAACTATGAAACTCCTGGAAGACAGAAAACCTAGATGACCTCGGGTATCGTGGTGCTTTTTTTAGATACACCAAAGACATTACCCATGAAAGAAATAATTGATAAGCTGGACTTCAGTAAAATTAAAAACTTTTGTTCTGATAAAGACAGTATCAAGAGAATTAGAAGACAAGTCAAAAAAAATGGGGGCCGGCCTGGTGGCTCAGGCGGTTGGAGCTCCATGCTCCTAACTCCAAAGGCTGCCGGTTTGATTCCCACATGGGCCAGTGGGCTCTCAACAAAAAAAGACAAAAAAAAAAAAAAAGGGAGAAAATATTTGCAAAAGACACATATGATAAAGGACTGTTACCTATAATATACAAAGAACTCTTAAAACTCAACAATAAGAAAACAACCTGATTTTAAAAAAAGGCCAAAAACTTAACAAACACCTCTTCAAAGAAGATATACAGATCGCAAATAAACATTAAAACATGGTCCATCTTGTATGTCATCAAGGAAATGAAAATTAAAGCAATGAGATACCATTATGCATCGATTAGAATGGCCAAAATCCAGAATACTAACACCACCAAATGCTGGCAAGGATGTAGAGCAACAAGAACTCTCATACATTGCTGGTGGGTATGCAGAATGGCTCAGCCACCTTAGAAGACAGAAGGTGGTTTCTTAGAAAACTAAACATACTATTAACATATGATCCAGAAATTGCACACTTTGGAGTTGAAAACTTATGTCCACACAAAAACCTGCGCATGGATGTCTATAGGAGCTTTATTCATAATTGCCAAAACATGGAAGCAACCAAGATGTCCTTCAGTAGGTGAATGGATAAACTGTGGAACATCCAAACAATGGAATATTATTCAACACTAAAAGAAATGATCTATTAAGCCATGAAAAGACAGGGAGAAACCTTAAGTGTTCTGTCCCTTCCTCTCAATTTTGTTGTAAACCTAACACTGCTCTAAAAAAAGTCTTTAAAAAGATGTTTAACCTCACTCCTAATTAAAAATATACAAATTAAAACAGCAGGATTTGTGGGTTTTTTTCTTAATGGATCAACAAAGTTGAAAAGATTGAGTACCAATACTCAATATTGGTAAGGATGGTAGGGAGCAGGACCCCTAACATATTTTTGGTGATATTGTTGTTTGATACCTTTTTGAAGAGCAAGTTGGCAATATCTATTCAAATTAAAATATTCTTAGCCTTTGATTTAACAAGCAATTCCACTTTTCAGAATACATAAAAATCATTTTCACAAGTAGGCAAAGATGTGTGTAGCAGGATGTTCATTACAGTTTTATTTATAATAAGGTGTTGAAAATAACCCCAATGTTCATTGGTAGTTATTAAACACTGGCATATTTGGACAATGGAATACTCGACGATGGTTAAAAAATTAAAGTAGTGCTATATGTGCTGCCATGGAAAAAGTGTTCCAATTGCTTTGGAGTGCACAGGGAGGAGGTTAATCTGGAGAAGAGGAACATCCTTTCTTTGAGATTAGTACAAAGATTTTTAACCTCAACTCCCTGAAATTATATGCTAACTTTGGTGGGCAAATGCATTAGTTAAAAATCCAAAACAAGGTCCATAACTTTCATTGGATTTCTAAGTGTTTGAAGCTTCTCTTTCAAAAGAATCAAGGATGAAAGATTGTTTTTTAAAATAAATATTTTGAGGTGAAGAGATGAGAAAACTATGGCTTTTTGCCAGATATCCTTCTATCAGTTAAATAGGATTAGAGAGTCCCTTTAAGTACAGTGAAATTTGATAATGACATTCCCAAGTGGATGATGGGTTCATCCTCCTCTCTCCGTAATTCCTGTCTAATGGCAGAGTGAACTTCTATCCTTCGGGCTCCGGTGTTTAGTTTCCCCAGATCAACAGGCTCACCTAGAATCTATCATCTTTTCTTTCCTCTTCTTTGCAATCTAAATTCCTTCCAAACATCTTTTCAAGTCTTATTTAATGAATCTGACTGTTTTGGATTCTATAGTTGGGTTTCGGTGAATAGCTTAATGCCTGATTTAGTTTTCTTCATTTGTCAACTATCATTGAATGATAATTTCAATTTGTTATGAAGATCAAAGAGGTAACATCTGTGAAAACCTCTTGCAAAGTTTTGGCAAATATCAGTGCTATGCAATCACGAAACGTCAACTATTAATTTTCAGAGTCAATGTATTCAGTGATTTTTTTTTTAAAGCTTTCTGAATTGGTGTCCTACGCAGTGTCGCCCCCAAATAATCAAAGTGGGTGGGCGCTCTTGGATTGTGGCTACGTCTTTCGCTCCTTTTGTCTTTTAGTCGGACTAGAACTGTCATGGCGCCTTCAAGAAGAGAGAGAAGGCCTTCCTTTAGCCCAGCAGAACCATTGGGGGCATCTGGAGTGGACGGAAGGCTGGACAGAGAGTTGAGCCCCAGTTGAGACCAGAAATTTCAAAGCCTCTGAGACGTCTCGGCCGGACAGGCTGAAGAGGACACCCAGTTGAAGACTATCCCTGAGAGCGACCGTCCGTCTACCGCTGGGGTACCGCCCATCCCGGCTGCTCAGTCCA
This sequence comes from Rhinolophus hipposideros, assembly GCF_964194185.1. Taxonomy (NCBI): domain Eukaryota; kingdom Metazoa; phylum Chordata; class Mammalia; order Chiroptera; family Rhinolophidae; genus Rhinolophus; species Rhinolophus hipposideros. The sequence goes on along the minus strand of NC_138058.1, from coordinate 59,497,184 downwards.
ATTGCAACCCAACGGCAGTGCGGCACCGCCCATCCGTTGGTTGGGACGCCGCGAGGGCGGGGCCCACAGTTCGGTTGCGCTGTGGAGCGCAGCTGTGAGGGAGTCTGTCTGCTCTGCGGCCCCGGAACCCGAGCTGGAGCTGAAGCGCAGGCTGCGGGAAGCGGAGTCGGGAGGTGAGCACCGAGGGGAATGGGGGGGAGGAAGGGGGTCTGGCAAGAGAACGGAAGGATAGGCCTCCGCGGCCCGGGACGGTGAGACCCTGGCAGGCGGGTGTCTAAAGGCGGCCCAGCGCACTCGGAGGCCCAGGCCCGGCCCGTCGGAGCCGAGGGGCCAGCTCGGCCCCACAGTTCTTGCCCGACCCTCCGCGACCTCCTCCGAGTGGCGGCGACGGCAGCCGGGAATTCTGCCAACGCGGGGTGCGAAGCCCTGGCGTTCGGGTGGAACTCGGGCTGGCGAGAGGCGGGGCCGGCGGCGGGGGCGGCGGCCGCGGGCCCGGCGGTCTGCGGAAGAGGAGCGTCGGGGCCGCGCCTGCTCGCGGGGTCGGCGCGCGGACTGCGCGGGGGCGTGGCCTGCGCCCCTGGCGGCGCCGCGGGGCCCGCCTGTGCTGAGGTGGCCGGCGCGTGCTCCGGGAGCCGGCCTGACGGGCCCGCGCTCCTGTGCGCACGCCGGGCAGGGCGACCTGTTGGAGTGTGAAATGCCTCCCCTGAGCATGCTGTGCGTGTGACCGCACAGCCCCGTAGGTCTCAGAGGCCCTCTTTGGTTCGCTCCGGGCGAGCGCAGCCGAGAGGCCTGTGGCCTGCGAGCTGTTGCCGAGCAGTTGAAATGCAGAGCGGCTGCAGTCCGAGAAATGGAAAGTCTCAGAGACGAACTTTGCAGGTCGCTCTGAACACACTGTGCGTCGCGGGGTGGCTGGAGGCAGCCAGGAGATTCCATTCAGGGGCGCAAATGGCCTTTTCCATTTGTGATCTCGTTTGAACCTCTGAACGACCCTGGACGAAACTACCAGCGTTGCAAAGGTTTCTTCAGTAGGGGAAGTGCTAGGGGATCTCGGGCATTGCCTTCATCTTGCCGAGTGGGGAAAGCTTGGGGAGGGAGAGGGCCAGCGCGTTCCAAGGGCATCTCTGACTGATGAAAGCTTGGCTTCTCTTGTGGTGACCTACTGTGGATTGTCCGTGCCTGGGTCCAGAAGTTTCTTGAGAGCCCACTGGCTACAGGCTTTCTGTATTAGAATTCCACCAGCATTTTCTATTGTAGTCTAGCTGGAAATGTTACTTAGCGGTTTGGATTCAGGATGCGTTCTGTAAATATAGCCGCTCTAGAAAGGAACCCATGTGAACTTTCTTACCATTTTCTTAGCTACTTTTTAGGTGAAGAAGAAAGAAAATAACTTCTAACTCCTTTTCTGGTAGATTACTAAGACATGCAGATTGTAGCTTTCCTGTCTGGTTGAATAAAATCTAGGATAGTCAAGAACCTAGACGATAACACAGGGAAAGAATATCTTGCCAGATTTTCCCTGTAGTGTTTTGTTGGCCTCTGGTATATACTAGAATGGCATCTAATAAAAAAATCTCCTGATTTGAGTTGAAAAGTATAGGTTGTGGGCAGAGATGTACGGAGGAGGCATCTGAAAGTTCTAAAAAGAAATGAGAGTTTTCCCACAGATAGTGTTGATCAAAGGCTTCTGTATTCTGAACTGACTTGACTGACTCGAGGATATCATTTTCATACTGGAGAGCACTCTCTTGAGTCCAGCACACGCAGGTTCCAACTCCTTCACAGCCTGTGTTTTTAGAGATATGGAATAACATTTGATGGTTGTCCAGTGACTATTGGAACAAGTTAGTGACATTTAGCTTTTGAAAATTCTTTTTCTTCAAGTAGCCATGTCCCTGAAAAAAAACGTTATGTTATATAGTACTTTTTCCTATAAAGGCTGTATCTTGAGTTATTTGTACTTGACAGGACTATGTATGTCACATCCAGTGCCCCAGGGGATGGTACCTTTGAGTCATGTGAATGAAATGAAAACCGGAAGCTTCAAGTCTTAGATCTGCCTTCAATTTGTGGCTCCATGAGTATGAGCATCTTTTTTTATTTTGTTCACTGTGGTATCTCAAGCACCTAGCACAGTGTTTGGCCCGCAGCAAGTGCTTAATAAATATTTGTTGAATGCGTAAATGAAAAAAAAAATGTCATTAAGCAATACCCATTTGTCAGACTCACATCACAGGGAAGGTGAGGTCATCAGGGATGAAGTCACTAACCACTGCCTGTCACCTGGCCCAAGGGTGGCTTCACCATGGACTGGCAGCCTTTTTCTGTGTGTAGGAGGGGTGGGTACTGACTGCCAAGTTTAGTTCTAGTGGAATAAATCAACTGAGGATTTCAGAGCAATAAATTGGTTGAGATTGATACAGGGCCAGTCTTTGGACTGGAAGAATGGGTCTGGAGCCATCTGTTCTGAACAGTGCCCTTGTAGCCAAGTTCTTGAGCAAATAGGTGAAGATTCAAAGGGAAGGCCATTGGCTTGAGTATTTGCTGAGAAGGAATGGGGCCCCTCATTTTGCTGTTCCTTTGGGTGTCACTAAGGGTGGGTTATAGTGCCATAAATCTCGTGTTTGGACCTCCTTGGTGGGTCGTCTTCAACCAAATAACTTCCCTTCTTTACACTAGGAGAGTAGTTAGTGTTTCAGTGTTCAGACAGGACTAACTCTGATTTTGGATTTAAAAGGAACAAAGGAGGTATATGTTTTATTTTCTTCTTAACTTCAGATGAGGTTTTTAGGATTAAATCTTTATAGATCTATCTTGACCTTGACCTCACTGCCTGTTCCTTTCATCCTCACCCCCACCAATGCAGGCCTGAGTGTTCATTCCAGCATGTCGGAGGGGGAGTCCCAGACAGTACTCAGCAGTGGCTCAGATCCAAAGGTAGAATCCTCATCCTCAGCTCCTGGCCTGACATCAGTGTCACCTCCTGTGACTTCCACGACCTCAGCTGCTTCCCCAGAGGAAGAAGAAGAAAGTGAAGATGAGTCTGAGATCTTGGAAGAGTCACCCTGTGGGCGCTGGCAGAAGAGGCGAGAAGAGGTAAGGTGATGGTAGTGTCACTTTTGGGTCAGTGAATTCGAAGAGCTGAGAAAGAGAGGGGCAAATTCTCAAAGGGGCAGACCACACTTCAACAGGTCAGAGCGCAGAAGATGATCATATGGAGTATTAAAGTTGAGGGCTCATGAGGTAACTTTAATTCTCTTTCATTTGAATTTCTTCTCAGGTGAATCAACGGAATGTACCAGGTATTGACAGTGCATATCTGGCCATGGATACAGAAGAGGGTGTAGAGGTTGTGTGGAATGAGGTACAATTCTCTGAGCGCAAGAACTACAAGCTGCAGGAGGTAGGTAATGGTGAAATGATGCAGCCTGTGTGGTATTAGAATGCTGGTGTTAAAGAGGAAGCGGACTGAGGAGAGTATGTTAGGGTTAGAGCATTTCTGGGGTGGGATAGGGAAGAGCTGCAGGATTAAAATGATTTCTAACCCTGTTCTCCCAATGTCTCCCCTGCTCCCAGGAAAAGGTCCGCGCTGTGTTTGATAATCTGATTCAATTGGAACATCTCAACATTGTTAAGTTTCACAAGTATTGGGCTGACATTAAAGAGAACAAGGCCAGGGTAAGAACATTTTCCTGAGCTTACTGTGAAGAGACTAATTACATTTATTGTTCCTTTTACATTCAAATATTAAAACAAGGTAGTTTTGAAACACAACTGGAATCAGCTGGTTTCAGAGGAGGGCATTGACTGGGCAGAAATGAGTGAACTTTTGTTTCTTCCTTCCATAGCTCGGTAGTTTGTCCTATTAAATCTAAGGAAGTGATACTAACAACAAAAGAAGAGAAACTTAAAAACAAAAACAAAAAACCAAGCTTCCAATTGTAATATGTATCTGGTGTATACGTACGTCCCTGGGTAGGGGGTCATTTCTACTATAAGGCCTTATTTGTGTGCTTCGTCTTTTCAGGTCATTTTTATCACAGAATACATGTCATCTGGGAGTCTTAAGCAGTTTCTGAAGAAGACCAAAAAGAACCACAAGACTATGAATGAAAAGGTATGGGGGGAGAGCCAAGTCTTACGCTGGCCTGGGGGTTTACAAAAGAGTATGTTAATTATAAAGCTGATTAGGAAGGGATGGAGGGATCTGTGGAAGGTTGAGAGGGGATTACTGCTGACCCTGTGATCACTTTGTTCCAGGCTTGGAAGCGCTGGTGCACACAGATCCTCTCTGCCCTGAGGTAAGCGGGGTCTGGTTAGTGTCTTTCCCACCTTTCCTGATTTAGTTCCTCCAAACAGATTTCAGGGCACCACTCTGCTGTTCTTTGCTGCCTCTCCCCACTTTCTTTGAGTCATATACTAGCAAGACTATGTCCCCATGGATCTTTTAAAGGGTCCATCGTATGCCCTAACCACCATACTGCCTCCCATCTCTTTCTCCTAGTGCTTATCAAGCTACTTAACTCAGCAGGCATAATGGAGATGCAGAGAGTGGGGATTAGCTTTGTGTGACCCTCAAGAGACCACCACGCCCTTCCTCTTCTTAACTCTTGGGTCCCCCCGCCCTCAGTTGCCCAGTGGCCCCTCTAACAGCCCAGTGCCCCCACAGCTACCTGCACTCCTGTGACCCCCCCATCATCCATGGGAACCTGACCTGTGACACCATCTTCATCCAGCACAACGGACTCATCAAGATTGGCTCTGGTGAGGGGAGGGAGAGGTTCTGGGCAGGGGAGCCTCGGGAATTTGGGAACGATGGGGGTAAGGTGAAAGCAATGGGGAGAGCAGAGCAAAATTCTGAGGTGTGGGCTGGTGATAAGAGAAAGGACCTTTCGAAGGATAATTCATAGGGAGAGGCCAGTCAATTAGTGGAAAGTGGGTAGGGTCTAATCTTGCACCTTTTTGGAGGGGAAGGGGTAAATACAGAAATCTTGATCGGAGCTTGGGAAAGGGCAGGAAGTGGGTGGAAGGTCTAGCTTGGGCCTATGGGGCCGGACCCTACCAAAGGAGGTTCCAGGCTGTGCTGCTGTGAGTGCTTTCATTTGCTGTGTATCTGTGTGCAGTGTCTAACAACATCTGTGGTGCCGTGTCTGTGTGGTGTTTGTGTGGCCATTTGTCGGGGGCTTGGCTGCTCCATCGCTCACAACTTTTCTCTGTTTTCCTCCCTCCCGCTTACGGGCTGCTCTGTTCCCAACAGTCTTTCATAGGATTTTTGCTAATGGTGAGAGCTCCCTTGCCCCACTTGGGGCTCTGTTTGTGCTCCCTCTGCTCCCCTGTGCTGCTGCCCTGTGCATGCAGTTATGGGAGCTTACCTCCCCTACTTCCCCTGCTTAATTATGCCTGCTTGGTTTCCGCCCTACCAGCCCTCCACCAGCTTGCCCTTCCATAACCTGCTTGTTTCTTGTGGATTCTGCCGGGCTGGCTACTTAACCTCCTGGATTCTTAATGCCCCTCATCATCAGGCTGGTTCCCTAAATCATATTGTGCTCCCAGACTCTCTGTGACTTGTACTCATTGTTTATGATCCGAGTGAGTACAAGTGGGGCCTGGCCCTGGTTCCTTGTGGCAGGCAATGTTGAGGTTGACAAGAGGATAGAGCAGGAATTTAAAATTTTTGGTGGATTAAATGTGAAATGGATTCAAGTTTATTGGTCAGTTTTGAGCTATTTCTGAGTTTGAGTCAGCAGAGGTGGGCAGGAGGAGGCTATTGGGTTGTATCCTTCTTATCCTTCTTTATCCAAGTTTCTGAAGTTGTCTATCCCAGATTAGGATGGGCTGCCTTTTATTTTATGCAATTTGCAGGGTGGATGAAAGAACTCAACCAAACATTTTCATGTGATCAGGGATTAGATGTACCTGGGTTTGGGGGAAGGTGAACAGGTCACAAGCAAAAGTTTTTCCTTAGCCTATGTTGCTCCTTGACTAGCCCACAGCCCCCAAGGACCTGTTAGTTTAGTGTGGAGCCGTTGTCGCTATTGAATTAGGGATCTTAGATGAGAAGCGGTAGACCTGAGAAAGGAAGGTAGGTAGAGGTCATCTTTAGTCTGATGTTCGTGTTTAGTCTGAAGTTCGTGACGGGAAAGGGGTAAGTTTGCGCCTGTTGAGGGTTAGAAACTTCAGGAGAGATTTGGCTTTTGGGGCCTCTCTGGAGTGAGACTGCTTTGTTGATGGTGGTCAGATTGTGGGTATCTCCCCTACTCCCAGTGGCTCCTGACACTATCAACAATCATGTGAAGACTTGTCGGGAAGAGCAGAAGAATCTACACTTCTTTGCACCAGAGTATGGAGGTGAGACATTCCAGTATTTCTCTCTCCCCATCCCCCACCTTGTAACCTGAGGCACAGAGGTAACATGACTGAAACTTCTAGTCCTTCTCTACTGGCATACAAAAAGTTTTTTAAAGGCATTTCTGCTACCTGTCCTCTGATTCACCGAAGCCTTCTCTGTTTTCCCTAGAAGTCACTAATGTGACAACAGCAGTGGACATCTACTCCTTTGGCATGTGTGCACTGGAGGTGAGGAAACCACAAGTGGGAGTCGTGGTGGTGGTGGAAAGGGGCCACCTTAGAAGATGGAAGGGGGAAATGGAGGGAGGACAAGTAAGGTACTGGTCTTGAGGGAGTGATTGTGGGAACATTGAGGTTCTTAGGTCTCTCCTTTCCTTTTTATTCCCCCTCACTGCAGATGGCAGTGCTAGAGATTCAGGGCAATGGGGAGTCCTCGTATGTGCCACAGGAAGCCATTAGCAGTGCCATCCAGCTTCTAGAAGACCCGTTACAGAGGGTAAGAATCTTCAGCATCACTCCCTCCTTAACAGACTTTGAAATGTCTTCAGTTTTTCTTCCTTTCTACCTACTGGGAATATGCCGTCTCCTAAGGGGAAAAGAACATAAAGCAGAAAGGCCAGGCAAAAGCAGTGAACTTTCCCCTACGTGATGCCTACCATGTTTTTTGTACACACACAACGGGGGTTTAAGATGGGTAATATTGGGGTTAAAGGTTGTATGTTAATTCAGGTTATGTCTACGTGAAAGTAAACTAATTTGATGGTTTCCTTAATTGGTTTACACTTACTCATTTTGATATTTTAAATCAATCAGTTTGAGTTAATCAAATCAAGTCATTTGGGGGTTTATTTTTATGTACAGTAGACCCTTGAACAATGCAGGGGTTAGGGGTACCAATCCCCCGTGCAGTCTAAAACCCATGTATAACTTGTGACTCCCCAGAAACTTAAGTTGTCCCCTTAGTGTCTATGGGCAGTTGGTTCCATATCCCCTCGTGGATACCCAAATCTGCACACAATCAAGTTCTCTATATAAAGTGGCATAAATCAATGCATACAGTTGGCTCTCCACATGTGGACTCCCAACTGTGGATTGAAAACAGTACAAGTGTTTATTTTAAAAAATTGTAAATGGACCTGACCGTTCAAAGTCATGTTGTTCAAGGGCCAACTGTAGTTTTAGTTAGGGAAAGTTCCCTGAAATGAACTAAGATTTAAAGGATGTAAGGGTTATGTGTCAGTAGATAGACTATAGTGAGAAAAGTCAGGACAGAAGGGTCCAAACAGGGATAGTTTATATCATTAGATAAATGTGAAAGGAAGCAGGAGAGAAAAGAAGGAAGACCAGCGGGAAGTCTTGAGGCCAATGTGGAATAAGTTTCTAGTTCAGTGTTAGGGTGGGGTGTTCAAGGATATGACTTTGTTGGCCTTCAAGATCGGAGGAGGAAAAGCAGGTTAATTGTCATGGGATCTAGGCGAGGTGGAAAAGGGGGTGTTTAGAGGAAGCATGGGGAAATCCAGTGCATTTACTAAATGATTGTAGTGGATAAAGAAAATTGTGGTTAGATGGTGACGGCAATGGGTAAGTTTGGGGAGAAGGTAAATTTGGTGAGGGTTGGAGAAGGGAGGAAGGCAATGAGTGGGCTAATAAAGCAGAAAATAAGGAAACAGACAACACAAGTTTGAATAGTAAGGAAAAGAGAAAACTTGCGGTTGGAGAGCAGAAAAATAATTAAAACCAGAAAGACAGTGAATGATACCTTTCATATAATATTTATGGTTTTCAAAGTCTTTCTGATACATTTAGCAATTTGTTCCCTCAACCAGTGTTGAACACCTGGTATGTAGAAAGCCTTGTGCTAAGTCCAGTGAGAGAAAGATGAACACAGTGGGGTGCTTGCCAAATGCCTGCTCCACTTCCTTGTTCCCTTTTCTAGGAGTTCATTCAAAAGTGCCTGCAGCCTGAGCCTGCTCGCAGACCAACAGCCAGAGAACTTCTGTTCCACCCAGCACTGTTTGAAGTGCCCTCACTCAAACTCCTTGCTGCCCACTGCATTGTGGGGCACCAACGTGAGTCCCCTTGGCCTTCCTAGGAATTTTCTTCCAGTCTGGAAACTTGTACCTATCACTGCATGCTGTCCTTCCTCTTTTACTTCCAGGACCTTTGTGCCTTCTCTGACATTAATCTATCTCTCCCTAACTTCCCATCCCATCATGCCCTCCAGACATGATCCCAGAGAACGCACTGGAGGAGATCACCAAAAACATGGATACCAGTGCTGTACTGGCTGAAATCCCTGCAGGACCAGGAAGAGAACCAGTTCAGACTTTGTGAGTAACTAACTGAGAGGGTCTGAAAGGGACAGATTGGTCACTGCCCTCCTGCAGGTTCTGTTAGCTATTCATTCTCTGGGAATGGTTGTGCTGTTTTGCTTATTTCCTTCCATCTTCTTTTTTTCTCCTCCAGATACTCTCAGTCCCCAGCTCTGGAATTGGACAAATTCCTTGAAGATGTCAGGTGAGAGAAGAGAAGGCTTCCTTGATGAAACAGGGGCGGGTGTCCTAAGGCAGCCACAGAGCCCACGTGACCTGTGTGACCTCCCTTTAGGAATGGGATCTACCCCCTGACAGCCTTTGGGCTGCCTCGGCCCCAGCAGCCACAGCAGGAGGAGGTGACATCACCTGTGGTGCCCCCCTCTGTCAAGACTCCAACACCTGAACCAGCTGAGGTGGAGACCCGCAAGGTGGGGCTATGTGGGTTTGGATGTGGGTGCGGTCGTGGTGGAAGGGAGAGGACATCTCAGATGAGGCTTTGTTAGAGGAAGGAATTTGTTTCTCCCCCTTGGCAACCTTGTCACTCACTGGTCCCTACTCTAGTAACCCTCTGTCCCCTCTTCCTAGGTGGTGCTGATGCAATGCAACATTGAGTCAGTGGAGGAGGGAGTCAAACACCATGTAAGACTCAGGGCCAGGGCTGCACATGGCTGGGTGGCCAGGGGGTGGAGTAGAGGAGCCTCATTTTCTCATTATCCTATTCTCCAGCTGACGCTTCTACTGAAGCTGGAGGACAAACTGAACCGGCACCTGAGCTGTGACCTGATGCCAAGTGAGTGTCTCCTTTCCCTCAGAGGATGGAGAGTCTGTGAGCCTTATCTGTGAGGGACACATTCAGGGCTGGGGAAGGTGACAGGGCAGTAACACACTGACTCATAAAATGGATATAGTAGCCCCTAAAATGTAGGGGTGGATCTGAAAGACCCTTGTATGGTCTTTCCCAGCGAGGCTAACCCGCGGGGACTCTTGGAAGGGCTCTGTGCCCCTCACTCCTACCCTGTACTCACCCTCTCCTGTTTCTCTGTCAGATGAGAACATCCCTGAGTTGGCGGCTGAGCTGGTACAGCTGGGCTTCATTAGTGAGGTGAGGTTTCTGCCTTCAGCGGCCCTAGCTGCCTCTGTTCTGCTCTTCTCTAAGTCCGTCTCACCGACTTCTTCTCCCCCAGGCTGACCAGAGCCGGCTGACTTCTCTGCTAGAGGAGACTCTGAACAAGTTCAATTTTGCCAGGAACAGCACCCTCAATTCAGCCGCTGTCACCGTTTCCTCTTAGAGCTCACTCGGGCCAGGCCCCTCATCTGAGCTGTGGCAGTCCCTAGACTTGCTGCGGCCTTCCTGCCCCTTGCCCCCAGTCAGTATTACCCTGTGAAGCCCCTTCCCTCCTTTATTATTCAGGAGGGCCTTGGGGCTCCCTGGTTTTGAGCATCACCCTCCCCTTCCCCCTCTCTTCCTCCCCTCTGCACTTTGTTTACTTGTTTTGCACAGACGTGGGCCTGGGCCCTCTCAGCAGCCGCCTTCTAGTTGGGGGCTAGTAGCTGATCTGCCGGCTCCTGCCCAGCCTGTGTGGAAAGGAGGCCCACGGGCGCTGGGGGAGCTGAATTCTACAATCCCGCTGGGGCGGACAGGGCGGGAGACATGGGTGGTGCTGCAGTTGTGGCCCTAGGGGGCCATTCGATTCGCCTCAGTTGCTGCTGTAATAAAAGTCTACTTTTTGCTAAAAGCCTCCTGTGTGTGTGCGCCTCCCCCGCTAGGGGGAGCGGGGGCTTGGAGCCCCGCCCGCGGCGCGGAGGTTGGGCCTTCAGGTGGTGAGCGGGCGGAACTGGCCTGCGAGCGAGGGCGGGGCCAGGGCCAGGTAGAGCTGCCCGGCGGCCCTGCGCAGAGGGACGTGATGAGGTCCTGCCGCTTCTGCAGATTCGGTAACTTCCGGCCCACTGGGGCTCGGTCCCTTGCACCCACCCTCGACGCGTCCTGTGGCCCCTGGTTAGGTTAGGGTGGCCGCGAGGGCTCTCCCGGTTCCTCCCCCGGCTCAAGTCTGTCCCTCCCCCGTGCTTCGTAGACGCGGCCCGGGGCCCCTGGCGGCTTATGCGCGTGGGCCTCGCACTGATCCTGGTGGGCCACGTGAACCTCCTCCTGGGGGCTGTGCTGCACGGCACAGTCCTGCGGCACGTCGCTAATCCCCGCGGTGCCGTCACGCCGGAGTACACCACAGCCAATGTCATCTCCGTGGGCTCGGGGCTGCTGGTGAGCGGGGCGGGCGGGGCCGGGTCGTGGGAGGGCGGAGAGCGGAGAGCAGCTGCGGCCTCAGGCTTTGTGTCTTCCAGAGTGTTTCCGTGGGACTTGTGGCCCTCTTGGCATCCAGGAATCTTCTTCGCCCACGATTGGTGAGGGGGGATTTGCGGCGTTTTTAATGAGGGGACCTTGAGTCAGGGAAGTGGGGGGCTGACGCAGCTTCATCTTTAAGTGGGGAGGAGGAGCCTCAGATAGGGAAGCCGAGGTATCTAGTCCGTGGGAGCAGAGCGGTACCCCAGCTGCTCACCTGCTCTGCCCCTGCCAGCACTGGGCCCTGCTGGTACTCGCTGTGGCCAACCTGCTGCTATCCACCGCCTGCTCCCTGGGCCTCCTCCTTGCTGTGGCACTCACTGTGGCCAATGGTGGCCGCCTTCTCATTGCCGACTGCCACCCAGGACTGCTGAATCCTTTGCTACCATTGGACGAGGGGCCTGGACACACGGACTGCCCCTTTGACCCCACGAGAATCTATGTGAGTGCGTGCTCAGCTTTTTTGCAGTCCACAAAGCCTTGGTCTGCCTTCTAATCGCCCCAACTTGCCACTCCTGCCCTGCTCCTACTGGTCCCCCGATCCTTCCTCTTCACCTTTTAGGACACAGCCTTGGCTCTCTGGATCCCTTCTTTGCTCATGTCTGCAGCAGAGGCCGTTCTATCTGGTTACTGCTGTGTGGCGGCACTCACTCTTCGTGGGGTTGGGCCCTGCAGGAAGGAAGGGCTACAGGAGCAGGTGAGGAAGACGGACAGGAAGGGTTCATTCAGTACAGACTGACTGGCTGTGCTGTAAAGATGTTCAACTAGAAAATTCAGGGCAGAGTACTAACCCCAGCCTCTTCTGCAGCTGGAGGAACTGACAGAGCTTGAACATCTTAAACATATAAGGCAGGATAATGAGCAGCTACTAGATCAACATCAAGAAATCCAGGCATCACAGAAAAGTTGGGCTTAGGACAGGTAATGGCCACCAGGGCTGTGGCCTGGGAAAGGGTGGGGGCAGGGAACTGCTCTTAGACTGGGTCTAGTCTATTGCTGTGCTGCTTGCCCTCTGACCCAGGCTCTCCCTTCTGTCAAACAGCTCCTGATCCAGAGGCTCAGTCTACGGTTTTCCCCTGCCCCCTAGGATGATATAAATGGTTGTAATAAAAGAACTTCTCTTCCACTTGATTCTGGTTTTTGGGGAAAGGATATTGGGCTGCTGCTGGGGGTGACCTTAATGAAATACAGTGGTCTCAGTTACTTACAAGACTTTAATAAGGAAGAGAACTCTTCCTGAGCGTTACTGAAAGGAAAAGCTGGTGCTGGGTAGCCCTCCACACCACTGACTGATGAATTTCAGCACATCCTGGCACACAGGGCTGTGGGAGGTCTGTGAGCAAACAGAACAGGAGAGGAACTCATCAGTTCTGAGAAAAACATTCCTGCTATAGAGAAAAGTGGCTCCATCTGGGTGTGCGCAGCAGGGTTCAGAAGCTGCAGCTGCACACTCCCGCCCACCCTCTCGTGGTTTGTTTTCCTCAGTGCCGCTCTCCCCGCCCCATCCCTCAAGTTGCGCTCGAACCTTGATAGCCATGAGGAACTTATTCCAGTTGTCCTTGTTAGCTGCTTTCCCGGGCCGCTTAAATTCAATTTTGTTCCTCAGAATGGGGTAGCCTGTGCGGGAAGAAGAAAAGGTGAGCTGGGGTTTGAGAGGGAGTGAGGGGGGAAAACAGTCATTTAGGAGTGAAAAATAGGATGTTCTTGTTTTCTGCATCCTTGACTCAATCAGTAAAATAGTTCCTTGATTCTGCTGTTTTCCCTCCTTTCTACCCACTACAGACGTGGGGTGCCGTTGGGTTGTGGGGACAGAGCCAGGAGTGCCTTTTCCAGGCTCGGCCTCACGTGGAAAGGTGCTGGCTCAGGTAGTAAATGGCCATCAACTGTGATCGAATGGCCATCAGCTGTGGCTAGTTGGCCGTCGGCTGTAACCAGTGAGCCAGTGGCCACTAATATAACTGCTGTGGCTACGCTAGCAAAAAATGAGGGCTAGCAAGATGGTGGCTGAGCTAGCAAGAGCAGATTGCAGCTAGCAAGTGACGTTGGTTGGTTGGCAGAGAAGCGGACGGCACGTTGCGGATCGTGTGGCTCCTGCTTCCTGTGTCTCCAGCCCAGCCTCCAGTGAGAATAGTGGTGTGACTCCCCTATCTATGGCTGCGTGGGTGTTCCTTTTTGGCCTCACCATATCCTGCGTTCATATGCGGGGAGTGGGACCAGAGACCCCGCAGGCCGCCCTGCATGACACGGGTTCTGTACCTGTAATGAGGCAGGGCAGTGCCCGAACACCAGTGCTCGCCGCCACCAGAGAAGCCTCATAGGCACCGCGCTCGTCCTGGGGCAGAACCTGCTCCAGCCGCTGGTCCATGGAGACTGTGAGCACCCAGTCTCGAACCTCTTCTCTCTGAGCCTCCTGGGAAGGGCAGAGGGGGCAGCAGGTTCATGCACAGCAGGGCAGGGCACATGGAGGGTGGTGAGTGGGGCGTGTTGCTAAGCCATCATCCTTTCACCCATAAATGATCCTCCTTGGATTGGGGGTCACAGTTACACCTTAGCTTCCCCTCTACTTCTACTTTTACTGAAGGAACAGTGAGGGCTGAGGCCCTTCTAAAGACGTTGCTGACATGCCCGGTACAAAGGGCTGGAGGACCAACCTGAAGTGTCCTCCCTTCTCAAGGTACTCAACTCTGCTGAGGCCTCCCGTTCTCCAATCCCGCGGCCTTACCGGTATGTGCTGCTTGGCTGGGAGTGGCACCTCAAAGGGAATGTCTGTATCCTGAAAGTCAGAGTGGTCAAGGGCATCCAGAGTCCCTTCTTCGATTGCCTGTGGCAGAGTGGGCAGCCATGAGATAGGAACAGCTTGTGACATGCAAAAAGTCCCAACCTCTGGGCACAACTCTCCTACTCACATCGGTCAGATCCAAAAAGCGGTTGAGGAAGATGAATGCCATGTTCTCCCAGCCAACTGCCTGCAACAAAGAAAAGTTGCAAGTGGGAGTGAGCTGCTGGGCATGGATGCTGCTTCTCCAGGATGCCGGGGAAAGAATCCAGGAAGATAGAGGAAAACGATATTCTCCATAACATCAGCCCCACACTCAGCTTTGCTCTACCTGAGCGGATGGGGAGACCTTCCGAGTTGTGGTTTCCTTATTTCCTCAACCCCACTCTTCCGCGTCCCAGCTTACCTTGGCAGCAGTGCCTGCTTCATAGAAGGCTTTGTCTGCAGGTAGCAGCTGTGTATGACGTAAGAGTGAAACAGAAAGCCTGGCTGCCACAGTTTCCTGTGGATTAAAGTCAAAGCATTATGATCCTGGCATAATGACTGAGCTACCAGACTAATGATCTTATAGCTAAGGCAGACACGGAACCAAAAAACCAACAATCAATATTAAACTGTTCTGGATCTCAAGCAGTACTGGGTCTTAGGTTTTTGAATCTGCAGGTAGAACTGGGAATAGATTATTTCTAAATTTCCTTCTACTTCTAGAATTCTATCATTCAAGTACATGAGATAATGACACAATTACTATCATGAATAAGCCAAAGGTATGTGTCTATTATAGAGGTGAATACAGAGTCATGCGATTTGAATATTTGAGCATAATGAGGCAGAGCTATGTGGGCACAGAGACCTAAGAAAGCCAAAGGAGTACAGGCAGAAAACCATCTCAGCAAGGTTAGAGATTTACTTAAACAGAAGCAAACTTAGGAGAGAAGCTTGAGAATCTGGAACCTAAATTCATTCCACTTCACACATTTGAAGATGGCGTCCCTAAGAGTGAGTGCGCCTCCCTGCTCCCTCTCACCAGCTGTTTGACACTCTGGGCTGCAGAGCGAGTGGCATAGTAATGCGCGATGAGCAGCATCGTCTCAAACTCCTCATGGGCTGGAGAGTTTGCCTCACTGGACTTCACCAGGTTTTCACACTACAGCAGGAAAAGAACACAGCCCGGTCAGGGGTCAGGAGTAGCAGGGCCACAGAGTGGTCCCCTGATGGCCACCTGGACAGAGCAAGGTACAGTCCATCGGAGGGTAAAGCTTTATGTACATGAAAGAAGACACGGAGCCAGGGACAGGCGGAGGAGGCTTATCCCTGTTGTTGACCCGGCTTCTCACCAGGTTGAAGAGGACGTCCCGAAGATCGGCCCAGCTGTGGTATGCCTCAGCACTGTTAGTCCCAGGGGAGCTCACCATGTCCGTGAAGAGCCTTTTGTAGATGTTGAAATTCTGAAGTTAGACAGAGGAGAAAGAGCTGAGTGAGAAGGGGGCAAGTATGAGAGAAAGTCAGTGGAGATGGGTTCAAAAAAAGTCAAACAGTCTGCAAATATGTGTGTGTGGGAGGAGCTAGGGACCAACGATGGAGAAAGAGGATGCTTTTTTAGGGCAGAGAAAGAAGAGTAAGAAAACTTTCTTACTCACTGGTGGTTTGACTGGGGCAAATGTGTGAATATGAACACGGCGCAGATGGGCTAATCCTCCAGAGAGCTGTGATGCTCAGCTAGGAGAGTGGCATTCACTCAATGGAGGAAGTTACTAAGGCCTTCGAGGTGTGAGCTGGCTCCATCTCGGAAAGACCGTCTCCTGTGTGTTGGCTAAGAGCTGGGAGGCTGTTGGTGCTTCTTCAAAGGGTAAACCCTCCCGAGAGGTTGTACATTTCAGAAGAGATTTGGGTGGGGTCGCTGGGCATGATGCTGATCAAAGAATCCTTTGAGAAGACAGTCCCTAAGGGGATGGGCGGTTCTCGAGGAGAAGGAAACAACTTCTTTGAGGAAACAGTCATCCCAGGGAGCAAGGGGGTACCTGTGGGTTTGCAGGGGCTCCGTGCTGCACATACAGGGCCAGTGCCTGGGCACAGTCACCCTCTCGGATCAGGTGAGTCGCATACAAAGCCACGTACTTGTGCAGAATCTTGTAGTTCTGTTCAGGGGTGAAGGAAAAGCGGTGAAGCGGGGAGGTTGGGATCAGTAAGACCAGGCAGCGAGGGTGGGTGGTGACTTGAGGCTGTGGATTTGAGGCTAAGGGCACATGCAAGCCAGGCCCAAGTTGGTCTCTGACCCGAACTTCAGAGTGTGGGAGACTGAGCTCTCCAAGGCTGATCAGGCATCTTTGGGCTTTGGAGGTAGGTGGGGAGTCCAGAGAGCATGTATGGCAGAGCTGGGAAGGGGAGGGAGAGAGCAGTACCTGCTTGGTAGCTGTTTCGATGCACTTGTCCCAGTGGCCCTGCTCCACGTACAGGTCCAAGGCAGCCACCACATCCACACCCACCAGCTGTGGGTCAAGTGAAAAGAGTTACATGAGGAGAGAGGACCTGAGGGCGCGGAACGGGAGAGCATCTCTTGGGCCTCTCCATGCCTTCTGCCTCCTGCTAACTCTGCAAGTCTCACCGAGTCCACTTTGCCCTGGTTCTTGAGGAACTCCTTATAATGCTGGTCCACATAGTCTTCATACCTGTGAAGATGTGCAGAGATTTCACACTTCCCGGCACCGGGACGCACACCCTGCCCAGAAGAACTTTCTCCCCGAGTCTTTACCAAAGGAAGGCAGGGAGAGTCTCCCCGTGAGAAGGGCCGTGAGCGTACCTGGGATCTAACTCCTTGGCCACACGCTTGGCCTTGTTCCACTCCTCACCCTCAATGAAAGCGTCGATGGCTTCCTTGACTAGGTCCAGGTTCAGGTAGAGCTCTGCAGCCTGCAGTGGGAAAGCAGAGACTGGAGGTCATCTTTCCCCTCTACTTAGTCTCCCGTTTGCCCAGAACTGCATGCCATACCTGCCAAGAGGCCCACCTCACACACCTTCCTGGGAGTAGATAACACCATCCCACCCATCTGTGGAATCTACGTCTTTTCAGTCCCAGCACGCTACTTACTGCATTGTGCTTTCCAGTTCCAATCAGCTGGGGTCCTACAGCCCGAACTACTTCCAGGCTGCGTTGGGGAGGCAGAAATTTGATGGCGAGTTCAGCTGCCTGAGTGGTTGAACAGAAGACAGAAATGGGTCGGAGAGACAAATACTGCTGGGGGTCCTCAGCCTGGTCTGTGGTTTCCCTCCAGTTTCCAACTTTTTCTCTTAAACTCTCCCTCACCTTCCACCCTCCTGGGAAAAGCCTGCCTCCTGGTCCATCGGAACCTTTAAATGACCATCACAGGACCCATCCAGTATCTCTCAGCTCACCCTCTTTCCAACATTCTCTTTGTTGTCTAAGGTCACTGCATTTGGCCCTGCCACCTTTGACAACCTAGTTTCTCAAGTTCTTTGTCACCAATAGAACTTTGGTAGCATGGTATAGAGAAAGAAACCCTAAAATAGGAGTCCAGGACATGCTGTCAATGTTTGTGTTGGGCTTTTCTGAGCTTCAGTTTCTTCATGCGTAAAAGTGATGGTTGGTTTAGGTTTGTACTGTGCAGAGCACTAGCCACTAGTGACATGTGGCTCGTCGCAACTGAGATGAGCTGTAAGCTTAAGTACACACTGGATTTCAAAGACGTAGTAGGAAAAAAGGAATGTATAATATTTCAATAATGTGTATGTTTTATATTTGATTACATGTTGAAGTAATAGTTTAGATATAGTGGATTACACTAAATGTTGTAATTATTTTCATCTGTTCCTTTTTACTTATTTGAATGTGGCTACCAGAAAAATTTAAATGACATGCGTGACTTACCTCTGGGACCTGCACTAAATTTCTATTGGACAGTGCTGGTCTAGATGATCTTGGAGACAACTTCCAACCCTAAAACTCAGTAGTTTCACAAACCTAAGTGTCGTATAACTCCCTCTGTTTCCACTGTGATGCTGACATCCTCACTAGACTTTAATTTCTACATGGTCTAGTTTAGCTACAGATTATGCTAACCCTCCTGGTCTTTCCCCAACTTATCCTTGCCTCTCTTTCTTTACCAGCTAAACCCTTCAAAGCTTAAAGTGCCCCCATCCAAGAAGCCATCCTCTGACTAATCTGAAGAAGGTATAGTCATGCACAGACCCAAGTAAACAATGCTCCAGAGTAAGACACAGCAGATGCTTAATAAGTACTTGCTGGTTAAAATATGCTAAACTCTCATAACCAATCATCAGTCCTTCTTTCTACTTTCTTCCCCTCCGATTTTTAGGGGCTATTCAATTACAAGGCCTCAGAAGCCTAGAGGAAATTTTGCAAGGGCATCATTGGACAAATATTTTATTTAGAGGGCTGATCAATCTCGCCCCTTCATAACTCCTAATACCATATTGCCTTGCATTATTTAAATGGTACATGTATCCTGATTTCAAAGATACTAAAACATGAGTATTATATATATATAATACTCATATATAAGTATATATATAATATATATATATATATTATATATATATAAGTATATATATATATGTCTTAGAGCTGATGAAACATATTGGCTTGGCTTAATCTGCCAGAGGCTTCTTTTCAGGAGCTGCTGGGTAGTGGAGAAGCCTCTGCTTTCTTCATGGCCTTCATCTGGCCCCAGCTCCAGGGTCTTGATTTGCCCTCCCAGCTCTGGTCCTAGGTCTGCCTCCTCCCTCACAAAGCCTCCCTGACCCTCCAGCCCTTGGAGATCTCACCCTTCTCGGAACTTCACTTTGAATCACACACTGTAGTGATCACTCAGATACAGTATTAATTAATTGAGCCACATGTTAGTCTGACTTCCCCCAATTTCTGGCTGTCAGGGTTCTTTCTGTCTTATAGCCTTCATAGGTTCTGGATCTAACATCCAGCAAGCACTCAATAGATACTTGCTACTTGATTGAAAACAAAGACACAGGAGGAAAAGGATGGGTGTTTGAGAAGGAACGCTGGGTGTGATTGGAGGCCCGGGGAAGCAGGGGACCAGGGAGGGTGTGGCAGCCTCACCTTCATCCAGCACTTCTCCACCAGGCTGCTGCTTCCGGAGTCCCGCACTTTGAGGTAACAGTCGACAGCACGACTATACTCTCCAGCCTGCTCCCACTGTCGGGCTTGTTCCACGAGTCCCTCCATGCCCCTGTAGAGAAGTCAGTGCTTGTGACCAGGAAGGCGGAGGGGCAGCATGGCCTATCTTGTGTGCAATTTCTGACCCATCCCCAGCCCTGCCAACATTTCCTGGCCCCCTGGCTTCATACCTGGCCCCCTTCTTGGTAGCTTCTCGCTCATACTCTTCCTGCAGAGCCTCCAGCTGGCCGGGTACGTAGTCCTTGCAAATCCGCAGGGCATCGCTCCATAATCCAGCCTCCTATTCGGAGTTCCAGATATCAGGGCAGAGGCAGGCATGACAGCTTCCTACCGCTACACACCATGGCCCACTGCTTCCTGCGTGTTTGGACCTCTTGTCTCCTTCCTCTTTCGCCCCTTCTTCTCCCCAATGCTAACCTTCTGATCTTTCTCAGTACCAGAGGTCAGTGTAGTTGCTCTGGGCTCTTACCCTCCCCTTATGGCCCTGAATCTGGTTTCCCCACCTTGTAATAATTGAGGGCCAGGCCTGGTCGCTGGGCCCGAAGCAGCAGTCCTTCCGCTTTCTGAAAGTCCTTCTCCTCCAAGGCCCCCCGGGCCTGCCCCACCAGCACCTCCGTGACGCTGTCAGGGTCATGGGCCTCGGCCACACGCTGAGCGGCCTCCCAGTCCTGGTTATGGACAAACCTGCTCCCAGATGGGGACACAGGAAAGGCTAAGTACAGGACTGAGGCCTTAACAGTGGGAGGCAAACAGCCATGTCACTGGTGGTGATGGGGGGGGGGGCGTGTAAGATTCATTGGTACTAGGTTGAGATGAAGGTGAAGATGACAATGAAAGGTCACGGGGCTGGCCAGGCCTGGGAGGACAGGATTAAGGAATTTATGCAGTAACTCACATGAGAACTGCTTCCTTGGGTTTACCAGCCCTGATGAATTCAGCTTCAGCCTCTTCAAATTTGCCCTATAGGGAGAGAAAGGCAGCCATATACAGTAGTACCTCGGTTTTCGAACGTCTCCGTTGATGAACACTTCGGTTTATGAACGCTGTAAATTTCATGGATCTATGGTATCATTAGATAGTAAAATTCATGCTAAATTTGCAGTTTTAGGGGTTGATTTTTCAAGGTCTGGAATGGATTAATCCATTTTGCATTACTTTCTATGGGGAAACTGTGCCTTGGTTTTCGAACGTTTCAGAACTTGAACAGTCTTCCGGAACGGATTACGTTCGAACACTGAGGTGTTCATACATATCATTGTATGTTGAGAAGGAGATTGGCATCACAGGCAGCTATGAGACAGGATGTGTGAATGCCTGGCAGCAGTGGGCTAGGGGATGGAGGAGGGTTCTGTGGGCAGGATCAAAAGCAATGGAGAAGTACCACATCCATACCTCATCCTCCAGGTACATAGCGTATCTGAGATGAATCTCAGGGGTTTTGTGCTTGAGGGCCAGCCGAGAGAGTTCAAAAGCAAATTCAAAGGAGCTGAAAAGGAAGGTGCAGATAAAGTTTGCCTACTCTATACTTCCTTCTATCAGAGGAAAAGAAAAACAGAGGGCGAGAGAAAAGGGGAAGAATCAAGGGGAAGAAATGGGACCGATTAAGAAAGACCATCTATAGAGACGCACAGAGAAACGCAAAGGAAGACAGGCAGGCAGCGCATTGCCATCACGTATGTCAGGAGACACGTGGAAAAGCCTGTGCTTCCCCTGTGACGAGGAAGGGGGATGGGCAGGAGGGAGGAGAAAAGAGGAGCGAGCCTCACAGCACTGTGTGGTCCTGGTGCTCCCTTCAGCTGTTCTGAACCACAGCTCCAGTAGCAGAAAAGCTTCCCCCAAAGAGGAAGCCTGCGCTCAGCACGGACCTGATGCAGGATCACTCCCGCATTCCGAACATGTGCTTAAAAAAGCTAATTTTGCATTTAAAGGAATCACGCTTCCATTACTCAGAAGTAAGTTATGGGCTCGGTGCATCTGACCTTTAAAAGCTGTTCTCTCTCCACCCTTCTCCTTAGTTGGAACACCCAAAGATTAACCACTGTTCTGAGCCCCCAGGGAATAGGGGCAGCGATCCTAATTCATTCTTGCCTCTCTGTCAAGTCCTTCCGGGGATGTCTCCTTACCACATTTCTTCACTCTGCCTCAGCTTTTAGAACTGCTTTTGAGATACACATCAATTTCCTTTCTCTAGGTAGAGGCTTGGTCTGAACCAGGGTCCGGGGTCCATGGAGAGAAGGCTTAGGGCCTCACCAGTTGTCAGCAGCGTGGTCGATAGCAGCTTCCAGGAGTCCCAGCTTATTCAGCAGCCTGACTGCAGCCTCTCCTCTCAAGCTCTTTGCCCACAGATAGGCCACATGTTTGTGGGCATTAGCTCCTCCGTGAGCCTTGGCCACCTGCAAAGCAAAGCCACTCAGCAGTCCTCCCGTGCAGGGGTACGTAGTTGCTCCCTCCTCATCTCTGACCTGCCCTCAGCTTTGTCAAGATCAGGGGCCTGGGCTGGAACAGGAAGAGGGCTAAACTGCAGGGTCTCTCAACCTGTTTAGGGTCCATGGATGGACTGCAGGTTGTCACAAACCCTTAAAATGGCATGAGAAATTCTGTATAGGTGTAGACGTTTTTCAAAGAAACCCACAACTGGTTTAGAATTAAACGGTCACTTGAGAGTGGCAAAGAAGGATGGCTGTCCCCCAGTGTGGCCTGGATTCCTTACGCGGTAGGCCTCTTCCCAAAGCTCGCTGGACCGGTACATGTTCACTGTTGCCTTCCATTCCTGGGCCTCGAGGTAGTGATACTCAGCCTCCTGTAGTCGGCCTTCAGCCTCCAGCTCCTGGGGACAGGTGGGGCAGGATGGAGAGGCGGGAAGACACACGGAGGCTGCTTGAGGAAGCGATGGGCAGGGACAAAAGGGCTCACCTTGCCCAGGTGTAGGTGTGTGTCACTGAGGAGATCTGGGTGGTGCTTCCCGACCAGGCGGATCATATCATCATACAGCTTGTGCTTTTTGAACATGGTGATGGCAAGATCAGGCTCTTCCACTGTCACATACAGCCTAGGGAAGAGACGGGAGATACAGCTGGGGCCTCCTAGGACCCATCATTCCTAAGAGGTCCTGTGGGTCTCTTCTACCTTCTGGGCAGAGGGCACACACCCTCAGACCTCAGCCCTCTCTCTAGCCGTGAAGCCTCATCCCCCTCCACGCCTCGTGTGGGGCCTCGGCTCACCTTTCCGCCTCTCGGTACTTGCCCTGCTTCTCCATCTCCTGAGCCTGGGTGATGTACAGCACCGACACATCCTCTGGTCGCATGCACTTCATCGCCAGCTGTGCACACAGAGCAAACGTCGCCTCAGGTGCCAATTCCCAAGGGAAGCAGAGGGCTATGCAGAGCAGTCAGGGAAGTGGGGCTTAAGGGAACCTGTTTTCTCAGGAACTCTGAACTTTCAACCACAGGACTTTGGTTACTGCCACTCTCCTAGTTAGCTCAGGGAATTCTAAGTCCATAAGGAGTAAATTAAGAACTATATTCTGCTAAGGCAGGAGAGTCAGAGATGCCCTGTGTTGGGGGCATATGTTTCCATTCCCATTCTCCTACCTTACCCACCAGATTCTGAGAGCAGGAGCAAGAACACAATTCCCCATGTCACCAGGGTGTCAGGAGTGGATTCCAGATTCCCCAGCTCCCAAAACCATCTGCTCTTCAGAATTACAGGTGTGGGAACATGGTCCTCTCTTCATCCTTACCTCTCCCTGTGGCTAAGGATCCAAGTTACCCAGACTATATTTTGGTACTTTCTTAGCTTTCTGGGAACCCATGGAGGTGGGAGATCAGAGACTAAGAAAAGTGGCACCACAACCACAAAGGTGGAATTCTCTTATCATGAACTTCACCCCCTTCTCTACCTTGTGGGCCTGCTCCCAGTGGCCGGCCTGGGTGTACATGTCTATCGCATCTTTTGTCCGGTCCCCCTTAATGTAGAGCTCCTCAGCAATCTGTGGTTGAGAGAGGCAGATACAAAAGGTCAGAGCAAGAGTTAAAGCAGCCTGTAGGAGGAAAGAACAAACTCAGCTGGGAGTAGAGCGTGGGATACCATTGTCGTACAATCCTAGAGGAGAAAAGATGACTGTGGGTGTCTCAGACCTTCTACTGTTTTGAAAAAAGACCAGCTGAAAACAGTATGAGTACATTATGACGGGAGTCTAAAAAGGCCTCGCCTTAGGATGTAGAGAAAAGACAACCCTCGTGCACTGTTGGTGGGACTTCAAATTGGTGCAGCCACTGTGGAAAACAGCATGGAGGTTCCTCAAAAAATTAAAAATATCATTACCATATGACCCAGCAATCCCACTTCTGGGTATTCATCTGAAGAAATCCACAACACGAATTCGAAAAGATATATGCACCTCTATGTTCACTGCAGTGTTATTCACAATAGCCAAGATATGGAAAAAACCTAAGTGGCCACAATAGACTATTGGATAAATAAGATGTGGTACATCTATACAATGGAATGTTAGCTGTCCATACGGAAAAAAAAAGAAGAAGAAGAAGAAATCTTACCATTTGCCATAACATGGATGGACCTAGAGGGTATTATGCTAAGTGAAATAAGTCAGACTAAGAAAGACAAATACCATATGATCTCACTTACATGTGGAATCTAAAAAGCAAGATAAATGAACAAAACAGAAACAGACTCATACATACAGAAAACAAACTGATGGTTGCCAGATGAATAAATTGTATAAATGTCTAACCACTGTACTATACACCTGAAACTAATATAAAATAATACTGAATGTCAACTATAATTGAAAAAAAAATTTTTTTAAAAAAGGCCTGGCCTTTCTGCAAGGCAAGACAATTCTGTACTTTAACTAAGTTGGAATTATACATGAAGAATCACTCATGCTGACAAAGGAGAGCTACAGACTCACTTCACATATTTGGGAGAGGGGTCTGTGTCATGTTAGAATAAAATAGGGTCAGTAAATGGCTTTTTTCCCATCCAGGGTGGTGATGCTGTTGGGCCCCAGAAAGAAGGATTTGGTGCGATGGCCCCACTTCCTGCTCTGGGCTCTCTCCTTGTTATCTGTACTGCAGTGCCTCAAGCTGCAGAAAGGGGCTCTTCCTCACCTCATACTCCTGCAGAGACGCATAGTGTTGGGCCACGCGAGGATAATATTTGGACGCAGTGCTCCGGTCCTGCAGATCTAATATATAAATTGCCTTCTTCCACTGGCGGGCACCCAGGGCAGCCTCAATAGCCTTAATGGAGCACCTGGCATAGTTGGGAAAAACATAATATGTCAGAGGAAAGAGGAAGATGGATGGAGGTAAACAGACACCTCAAGCATACTCTACTTTGTATTTTGAGATCTCATTTTTTTTAGTCCTTGGTGCCCTTACTTGCCCCAGCACCAATTGCCTTTGAACCCCGCGACGTCCATACCTGGCTTCAATATAGTGATTAATGGCTGCATCAAGCTGCTTCTGCTGTACCAAGTGGTCCCCCCACGCCTCCTCTAGTCTCACCACTTCCACTGGGAATGCCAATCGAGCCAGCTCCACCGCTGCCAGAGATGGAGAGGGAACTCAGCTCAGACTGCCAGAGATGGGACTCAGGAAAAGTAAGACAGGGAAATGAGGAGGGGCAAATAGGTGAGAAAGATATATGCACGGGAGCAAGGGAGAACTGAAGCCAGTCAACCTGAACGGATGCACGGAGACAGGTGTTTGGGCAGAGCCTATGGCGGCGGTGGCCAGGGATGGCAGGGCCGTACCTTTCATGAAGGCGCTGCCTTTACAGTAGCACTCCAGGGCCCGCTGTGGGTTTCGGATCTTCTCAAAGAGATCACCTGCCTGGTAACACATACGATGTCACAATGATATCCCCACTACACAAAGAATCAAGTATCAGCCCCAAAAGGAAGAGAATCAGCCACCCGTCAGGGAGCGCTATACACTCCAAGATAGAGGATGGGGCACTGAGCCCTGGAGTTACAGGATAGGAATAGGAAGCCAGCCATACCCTTTCATACAGTCCCCCCTTGATAAGGGCTGCGGTGATGTGTTCCACCAGCTCGGTGTTGGCTAGCAGTTCCTCTCGGGTCAGCACCAGCCGAGCAGCTCTCGCAGGGAGCCCGGCTTTGAGGTAGAGGCTGATGGCTGCTAGCCCATCCCCTTGGCTCTCCTGCAGTTCACCTGCTCGCTCCTCTTGCTGTGTGTCCATCAGCCACTGGTAGTAACCTCGGCGCAGCTTCTCCAGGGCGGGATGCCCCTGGACATACAACAGAAGAACTAGGACTCACATCCCTCCCTCCTGCCACGGTACATGCCATGCTTCTCCAATCCCACTATAACAAAGGAAATCCTCCTGAACACATGTCCTAACTCCTCACCATATTAGCTCCCAGCCCCAACCCTGTTCCAGTTCCTACAGCCTCCTTGACAAGAGGCGCTTTCTGATACTGGTGAAACCAAGGTTTGAACCACTGTGGAGAAGACAGAACCGGTACCTTGGCCTCAGCCACGGCGATACACTCGTCCCAACGGTGTAGCTCCTGGTACATGTCCATGGCCTCCTCAACAGCGTTCTAGGGGAACCCGGGCAGAGGAAAGAGGGACACCAGGACACTATGAGGATCAGAAATGAGCAAGCTCTCCTCAGCCTGCCTAAGATGCCAGCCCATGTGGCCTTTACTTATACACAAGTAGAGGTGGATTTATTGTGCAACTAAAAGAAACTTAAGCTTCAGGGCACCTTATCTGCACGGGCCCCTTCCAGGGCAGTTTTTCTTAAAGAGAGCTCCTCAGATTGTATAAGCTTTGGGCCCCACAAAACCGGAATCTATCTCCATGCACAAGAATTACAAAGACAGGCTCTGGAGTATAGACTTTTTATGAACAAAAGAGAAATTGTAAGGACTAATGCAGAGGAGGAAATTGGGGAATGAAACTACTGGTATCAACATTTCTAAAAGTTCTCTCCAAACTTTTGGAAGCCCAGCTGCCCAGTGCTCTTTCCTCCTGAGTTTGTCTCTTGTTTTGCTCTGATCCCCTCTTCCATCTAATCCCTCTTCTCCCGTTACCTGTTCTAAGAAGATCATTTCAGCCAGCTTGTAGTTCTTCTCCAGCATGGCTAGACGTGCTCGGACCTGATAAAAGTCTGTTCCTTCTCCACCCTGCAGGGAAAAGGGAGGTTCTGGTTATGTTGTCAGTGCTACAGGAGCCATTCTGTCTGCAGGCTGAGACAGGAAGGCCAGAGAGACATGGACGCTAAAAGATTTGGGAAGCTGAAAACCTTCAAGGGACTTAGGGGCTTGAGATTTGGCAAGCACCTCCAAAATGGTCCAACTTGAAGGTGCAGGTGGGGTGGGCAGGGTAGAGGACATTAGCCATGGCTGGAAAGCTAGGAATCATGGAGCTGAGGACTAAGAGAAATCTCAGCTGAAGAGACCGAATGAATCAGGAGGATAATACTTGCATATTCCTGAGACACTTGATCTGCAATCTCATTGGTTTCGTGCAGGAATCGAGCTTTGGCTACATGGCCCAAAGCAGAAAAGCACCTGCAGTATGGAAGCAACAACAGTCATATTATTATAGGAGCATCATTAATTCATTGGTTCAGCAGGTAGATACTATTATGTGCCAGGCACTGTTCTCGCCAGAACTGGAGACACAAAGGGGATAAGACAGATGAGGGCATTGGGGAACATCAGGGAACTCACTTTCTAGTGGAAACAAATACTCAGTAAACAAGTAAACAAGATAATTTGAGAGAATGAAAAAGAAAATAAAATGAGTGATATCAGACAGTAACTGAGGGGACTATTTATGTTGGTAAGAGAACGCCTGTCTGAGTAGCTGACATTTGAGCTGAGACCTGAATACATGAAAGAGGAAGTAATGGTAAGATGGGGACAAATTATTCCAGGCAGAGGGAACAGCTCATGTAAAGGCCTATGGCAGGAGTTGACTTGACATGCTCAAAGAGCCAAGAGGACACCAGTGCAGCTGGAGACTGATGGGCAAGTCGGTACATGGTATGCAAAGGAAGCAGAAGCCAGATATTGTAAGGCCTTAGGACATGACAAACAGTGATTTTTCTACTACAACAGAAAGCTATTGGTAGGTGCTGAAAAAGTAAATGATATAATCTAATTTATGTTTTAAAAAATTATCAGTTGCTATGGGGTATATGATCTTAGGGGTATAAGAAGAGTCTCAGTGAGACTACTTAAGTGGCTTTTGCAATGTTGCAGGTAGGAGATGGTGGTGGCCAGTTCTAAGGTGGAGACGGTGCAGCTGGGCAGGTAAGAGATTCAAGTATATGTTTTGAAGACCCTGGAATGGAGTCCCTAGGACTTGCTGACCGTCTAGCTGTGGGAAGAATGGGGAAAAGGGATCGAAGGTGACTCTTAACCCAACAGCAGCGGTTGACATTAGTTGCACACTTAAAATCTGTGCAAAGTGCTCTTTGCACAGATTCTCTCACTTGTTCTTCACGACCACTACCATTTTCTTTACCACCCTTTGAATTCTATTATTATCCCCATTTTACAGAGAAAATTGAGAAACCAAGGCTGGGAGATGTTATATAATCTCTCTAAGGTTACATAGCTTGATAAATGGAGCCAAGCTTTGAACTCAGAGAGTCTGGAGTCCTAGGTTTGTCCTACTAACCACACTCCTATATCTTACTTGGAATACGCACATCAATGCGTGGATTGTGTGGGATGGGTATGAAAAACTTTGAAGGGGTACCTAGTTACCAGAAGGGGAGGAAAAAAATGGTAGTAGAAGACATACTCTTACAATCCAGGATGGAGGATGTTTGGAATAATTGTACTATGGGAGGGTTCTAGTACATTTGTTGGCATGGGAAGGGAAGCAGTACCTTCATACTGGGTAGGAGCTGCCCACATGTAAAACACCCACGTGGTCAGTCCTCCTAGCGGCTGCGCCCCTCAGCTCTACAGGCCCCCCTCACCTCTCAGCAATGTGTAGCTGCCTTGCCTCTAGTGCCAGTTTACTCAAGGTTTTCCACATTGCCTCTGTTTCTGGGGTCATTTCCAGAGTCTCCAAGAAGTCTGTTGCCCTGAAGAAGGAAGGAACCAAAGCACAAAGAACGAGTCCAGGGTCAGGAAGACACCAAGGAATATTGGCGATGGGGCAGGGGAGGGGAAGGCCAGGCCATTATTTGTCCTTTTTGTCTCATCTCCTCCCTGGATCACCAGGTCCTGTTTAGATAGGGCCTGTTTTACAACCCATCCCAGGTCTTCCTCTCTCAGAACCAGACTTTGCCACCACCTTGCTGGTTAGCAGCGCAGCCCCTCACCGGGTGTAGTTGCCGTCATCAATGGCGGTTCCAAACTCAATGAGGCCCTCATCCAGTGTGTAGGCCACTGTAGTCACACCTTCTGTCACCATCACCTCAGTCTTGCCCCCGCCCCGCTCCAGACCGACAACATCACCCTGGAAAAATTTAATTCCCCCCCACCCGAATTCCCGGTTAGTGTTTCCACGGACTGAACTGCAGAACAGACCCACCCTCACCCAACCCTAGTGCTCACACACTGGGGGAATTACGGTGGCCTTTGTTTTCCTAACATTTATTTAGTTTCTCTCAAGAAGATGAAAATTCCTTATCTATGAGATTATCCTTGGGTTAAAGTACACTCCTAGCTGTGAGGGCACTAATGCCTGGAGGTAAGGTGATAAAGTGTGGCATCCACTTCTGCTTCCAGCAGTACCATAGCCAGTATTCGTAAGGATCCGCCCCTTAAAATACAAGTTGAAGCTGGCATACTTCTCAATGCATTGCTGAGTTCAACTAAAGAAATCACTAGGAAAACTTCCTAGCCTCTCCCCTACCTTCTCCTGAAAGAAAAAAAGGAAGGAAGGAAAGGAAAAGAGAAGAAAAGAGGTCAATAAGCAAAAACCTGAGCAGAAAAATATGGAAGGTGAGCAAGTAGGAAGGATACAGTTTCTCTGAAGGCAAACCCAGCGTCAGGAGAATAAACCTTGGGTCCTCCAGCAGGATGATGAGGCCAAATCTGAGAATTCCTCATTAAACCTGGGATCTCTCTTCAGAATAAAAGGGAATAAAAGTGGTACAGGTCATTAATATGCCTAATTCCTGCAGAAGTAAACACAAATCATCTCTGGAGGAAAATGTCCATTTTAGGTCTTCAGGATTCCAAAAGAGCAATGTGGCATGAGCTAATAATAATAATAATAATAATAATAATGAAACAAAATACAAGTTAATAAACCATTATAAAGGAGTAAACAATAACAACTAATAACAATTTTGGACCTCCAAGGATTTCACATATTAAAATAACAGTTGTTAGGGAATATAAAATAATTATGTGTGAAATGTTTGAAGATCTAAAAGATGAAATGAAAAGTTAAGCAGAAACAAGAAACTATCACAAATGGTCAGGCAGATTGGAAAAAAAATACGGGACCTTATGAAAAATTAAATTTTTAAAATAAAAACCTCAGTGGACGGTTTAAATAGCAGATTAGACAATGATGAAAGCTGATTAATGAACTGAAAAATGTACCTAAAGAAATTATCCAGAATGTAGCATGGAGCGAGAAGGAGAAAGGAAATGTGAAAGAGAGGTTAAAAAGGCATAAAAGACAGGACAAGAAATCTAACATGTGCCTAATTAGAGTTCCGATGGAGAGAATAAAGAATGCAAGAGAAACAGCAATGTTTGAAGAGATAATGGATGAGAAATTTCCAAGATTGATGAAAATACATATGGTCAGAAATACAGGAAACACAATATACACCAAGCAGGATAAATAAAAGGAAATTTATATTCAGACACACTGTAGTGAAACTTCAAAACACCTAAAAAAAATTTTTTTTTAAAGCAACCAGAGAGAAAAGACAGATCACCTATACGGGAAGGGTTGTTAATAAACTTCTCAGAACAACAAAGGAAGTCAATCAATGGGACAATATTTGCAAAAGGCTAAGAAAAATTAACTGTCAATCTAGAATTGGGTACTGAGTCCAAGAATCTTTCAAGAAAAAGGCTAAATAAAAACATTTTCAGATAATCAGAACTGAGCGTTTATCATCAAAAGACTTTCTTTCAAGAAGAAAAATAATTTCAAGAGGAAAGATGGGCAACGCAAAAAGAAAAGGTAAACAGAGAAACTGGGTAATCTAAACAGTCTGTCTGTACAAAATAATAATGTCTAACTTTGGGGATAACAAAAGAGACCTAAAATACTGGACGACAATGACAAAGAAGAAGTAATCAAAGTTGAAGCCATGTGAGGTCCTTGCATTGTCTGTAGGGGAGGGCATGATACTGACTAACTCTAGACTTTGTCAATTTAAGTACGAGGTAAACTTTCAAGGGTGATACTCTAGAAATAGGATGCATAACTCCAAAGCAAAGTAGTGAAAAATGGTGTTTAGAAAAAGGACAAAACAAACCAAAATTGCCAACCTTACTCAGTCTAAAATGAGACAAGAAAGGAGGAAAAAAAGAGATATAGAAAAAGAACAAGAAGTATCATGTGCCCTATCCACCCCCACCAGGCATCCTAGCCTGGCACAGGAGCCTGCCTTCTCTGCTTTCATAGGTTCCTCCCAGATTTTGGAAGATTCCTTTGAGTGTGTGTGATACAGTGGGACAGGGTCTCATCTACAGTCTGAAAAACAGAGGAACTGAACTCTGAATGGCTTATAACTGAATCAGCACACAAGGAAGTGACATAGCTCTGCCCTTCCTAGCTGAATCTTCCAGCTTAAGGAAACTCCTCATTATGACCTGGTGAATTTCCAGGGCCACTATAATAGAGACCCATTCTCCAAGGGTCTAATAGAATGTCAGGAGTCTGAACAAGAATGGTCCCAGGGCCTGGTCCACTGCGGGGAAGGAGTCTAAGCTTTACTTACCAACTCGATCACAGAGATTATGGGTGGTGGGCAGAGAAAACCAAGTCACCTTTGGAGCTGCCTCAGTACTCTAATTAATCAGCCTGACCCTATGTCTGAGGTAGCCTGGTGTCGACGTACCCTGATAGAGGACATGGTGACCCTCTCAGGTGCCTCAATGTTGTACCACACACACAAGCTGTTTCGGTTCTGAGCTACTAGCACATCACTTCCTGGGACCCACTGCACGTAGGAGCAGAAGTTGAGGATCATTGTCTTAGAGCAGCTTTCAATATCATATAGATGCAACTAAAGAAGGAAGAGGAAGATAGCACGATGAGAAGGGGTTCTGGGGTGTCTTCCGATCTTGACCATTTCCCTCATGGTGAAATGTATTGAGCTAACCCACCGGTCAGGTACATGATGAATTTCAAAGTTTATTGACCTGCAACCCTGGAAGTTTATGCTGAGTTTGTATATTCTGACTCTGGCCTTCACCCTAGGAATTTAAGTTAGCTGAAGGTCAGACTTTCATTCTTAGTAAAGCTCTGGGCCACAGTTACCAGCCTGGATTACAAAAGTTAGGCCACCAGACAAATTAAATGGTCTGGAAATTTGTGACGTGGCTTTCACATCACAATGAAAATAAAATGAAAAATCACCAGATAGTCTCTTTGCCCCTGAGGTTGAACCTTTTGGTGATACCACCTTGAGACCAGAATCCATAGGGGCAGTAGGAGACTGTCCTCCAGCCAGCTGCAATGCTGTGAGACAAGCGTAGCTGAAGAGCACTGGAGCAGTAAGTGTGGGTAAAGGTCAGCTAGGCATGCGGAAGAGGAATGCAGGGCTGAGGAAGCTTCATGAGGGCACAGACTTGTGAAAAGCAACAGACAAACCAACTCGCAAATTTCCCTACTGACCTTGGTGCCATCAAAATACAATGTCCTTAAGGGTAAAATGGGGATGCTATCAGAGTCAAAGAATGTCGATTCTGTGCCTTTTGTTATGCTAATGGCATAGCACCAGGAAATTATGTCCCATCCTGCCTCCCACAATCCCTGGTATTGACTAGTACCACATCCTCTATGGACCAGTCAATGGCTAAGGCCTCAGCAACCCTCCTTACGCGAAGTTTTCGGTCCCTGAAGAGAAGCTTGTGCCCAGTTTCATTAAGTTCCAGCCAATCCACACGGCTCTCATGGTTGATGGTGCCAATGTTATAGCCACCAATCAGATCGACTAGAGATAAAGGAGACAGGGTTAAGAAGAGATGTTCCACATCATCATATACAGGGCATGAGGCGGTCTGCAGAAGTCTGGCCTTACAATCGTATGTTGGGCTTTAAGAATGTTGTGTTAATCTAGACTACGTCCTGAGGAACGCAAATGACCAATACAACATAACTTTGCTAAGATGCTTAAGATGTTGGGTTTCTTCCAAAATTGTACACATTTTGTTTAATGCTGTAGTTAACTCAAAAGGTCCAGACCCATCAAAAAAATGTGATTCCTCTCTGGGACTCTTGGAGTTGTCTCCTAGTAGATCAGAACTCCAGAGCAATTGGCTTTTATTACTCACAAAATCCTCTGGAAGGCAGTACTGAGCACATTCAGGATATACCCCAATTATAGCCCACCAGTAAGAGCTGATGAATGAAATGACATGGAGGATCATAATTGCTCCAAGGAGTTACCCGCACATTTGAGTGCCTCTGATGTAAGAGCACCGAGGAGTAAACAGTGGTGAAGGCACACAAACAAAATCACAGGAACCTCTGTCTAAGGTTAGGCTGGTCAGTGCAGAGGGTGGGTATTGTGTTTGGTCTGAATGTTACAGACAATGTAAGAAATGATCACACTTAGAACAGACCACCCAGGACTCGCTAAGATACTTTCAGGGAGTTTCATGAACAAAGCCCATTCACAACTCTTATTAATATACATTATTAACAAGCAACGTACCTGCCTATGGTATATACGCTGAAGCTTTTCTAAAAACCAAAGGCCAACTAATGGCTACAACTGGGAAGACCAACTTAAAAATAAATTTTCCTTTAATTAAAAAGCAAAACAATAAAGCCATGTTTTAATGCCCCAATTACAAGTAGAGCTGTGGGGACTCTATTTCTGTGAACACTGAAATTATATACAAAATTATGTGTTATATGTATTTTTCTGGGAAAGGATCTATAATTTTCATTAGATATTCAAAGGGATCAGTGACCCAGAAGAACTCTTATCATTTTACATACACTGATGAGACCTACAGAGAGAGGTGACTCGTCCAAAGTCTCATAGCTCATTATTGCCACTGGAACTTAGTCCATTGGACTAAATAATAATAATATTATTTCCATTATAGATACAACTCTGAGCTCAGCAATCTGATATGAAACATAAAATTCACGAAATGTAAAAATATCTTAAGATATTTGTGTAAGGAAACTTGACTTATGACAGAAGACATTACAAATTAGTGGGTGAAGAATGGATTTTCAATAAAAGATTAAACATATGGAAAAAAACAAAATTAGGTCCCTACCTACATTATGCACAAAAATAAATTTCAGTGAAAAGCAAAATTTTAAATGTTAGAAAAGAAAGAAGAAATAAAAGGAAAAACACAACAAAAAAAGTTAAAATATACAAGGGAGGAGGGAAGGATTTATTAGAGAAGACCTCAAAAGTCACAAACTATTTCTTAAAAAGTAATAAAATGGACATTTAAGATTTAAAATATTTCAACACGAAAAGATGCTGAAAAGGAGAGAAAAGACAAGTCACAGGCGGATATAAAATATCTGCAATGCAAATAATGATCAAAGGCTATAAACACGCACACACAGAACCCTTTCAAAAAGGGTAAAAAAACACAACCTGATTTTAAAAATATGCAAGGGATATGAACTGGCAATCCCCAGGAAAAGGAGTCTAAACAGCCAGTAAACAAATGAACAACAACAAAACTAATACAATGAGATATTATTTCACATAAATCAGCCAAGTATTATGGAAAGGAAGTGGAACAACTGGAACTCTAACTGCTGGTAGGAGTGTAAAGGGGTACAACCCCTTTGGAGAGCAATTGGGAAATATTTAGTGAAATTGAAGATGTATCTCTTCTATGATTCAGCAATTCCTCTCTAGGTAAAAACCTTAGTGAACTGAAACACTGCAACAGTGAAAAACCAACAACTTGATTGTCCATCAAAAAAATCCAAGATAAATACAATGAAATGCTAGGATTTGACAGAACTGGGTATGGGTATACAAGTAATAATATTACTACTAAAAACAGCCAACTTTTATTAAGCTCTTATTATGCACTGGGCACTAGTCTAAGTACGTTTCGTATGAGTTTTGTTCCCATTTTGTGGATGAGGAAACTGAGATACAGAAGTTAAGTAACTTACCAAAGATCACACAGGTACTAAGTACAGAAGTGGGGAGGTTTGACTCCAGAACTCTCTTCTTTACAGTTACATTATATAGGTATGTTATTCTCTATACTTCTTAGAGAATACTATGCTATTCTCTATACTTCTTTTCTATGCTTGAAACATTTCGTGACAAAAAAATTAACAATTAATAGATAAAATAAGATTTATAAACGCAAACATCTGTGAAATGAAAATTAAGTTTGTCATCACTAGTTACTAATGACAAAATATATAGAAAATAAGGCCCCTTCAAGAGTCTATGATCCTGTGAAGTCTAAACAGGAAATTTCATAAATTTGCTAATTGTTCTTCTCTACAACTCACAAATTTTGGGCCCTAAGATATATACCTAGAGAACATAAATAATTATATGGGCGGCTGTACACATACCAATGTATCTATATCCAGACATCTAGATATACACACGCCCATATGTGAACATTTCACATACCCGCTGCAGAGTGGGGTCACTCATTTACCTGGTGCCTCTCAGATTCCTGGGTCCTCCACTGCACACAATCCTGTGATATGGAAGTGTACTATAAACATCTACTTTGTTATTTCAATTACGAGAGAGTCTCACCTACAGCGATAGTCTTAATATCAACAAGATAAGCCAATTTCTTATTCTCTTCCATTCCTCGTTGACGCCTCTCATTAATACGGACACTGAAACATGAAGGGTGAGATAAGGCAAAATGGGTTTAGGCAGTTAGGATGTTTATCAAGGGCTCTGAAGTACCACATGGGATAAAGTGTTCAGATTAACCCGAGGACACAGGAGGTAGAAGTCAAAAAGGAATTCTTTTGCATTTCAAAATTGAGAGAACCTTGTGGGGTTACCTGATGAGGTGAGGGTTCATGAATTCAGTACGTACAGAACCCAGAGTATCATTGCTCCCATATTCCACCAGGGTTAGCTCTCCAGCATTGAAGATCATGCATACCTGGGCATGAATGGAATTGTTATATGGCAGAAAGCTTGCACGAACAAAGAGGAAAACAGTAGAGGGAGGCACACTGTCACTTCAGAGTGACTCCCACTTTTCTGTCTACTCTGTTCCTCTGCCTATTGCACCCCCACCCCTCCTTTATCTGATGTCTCCTCAACCCCTTGACACTGGCCATCCTCTGACAAGGGAGCTGGAAGGAGGCTTAAAGAGATGGTGATGGTGGACCAAGCTCTACTCACATTTTCATTTTCAAAGAAATACTTCTCATTGCCACCAGATCCCTGCCAAGCTACCTGTAAAGGGGGAGAAGACATAACAAACAATGTGGATAACTATCCAAGATAATGCTGAAAGAACGACAGGTGGGGAGGCAGAGAGATCGATTTTGGGGAGGCTTTTGACATTGCACAAAAGAGGTGCTATGTCAGATTTTGCCCTAGTCCTTATGTTTCTGAGAGATGGGGTAAAAAAAGTCCAACAGTAGTGATTCCAGAATTCTAAACCTCCTGGGTCACATTCCCTGAATGCAGGTCCCCAACACCAGAATGTCAGAACTCCCGTGGAGAACTCCCCCCTAGGAACCCTGGCTCTCCCAAAGTAGCAAGTCAAAAATGGTTCCTACCTCACTAAGGCGATTCGTGTTCAGGTCCCCCAGCAGCAGCGTGTCTGACGTGTGGGCCACCAGATAACGTTCTTTTCCCAGGATTTTCACTTCTTCCACCTCATAGCCATAGTGTGACTTGAGTACCACTCGGGTCCCTGATGACAGGTTCTTTACAATCACCTTGGTAGGGAACACGTCTGAGCTACCTGGGCTTCCCGCAACTCAGAAGAGGCATGAACGTGCTGTGCCCTTCATCCACCTCCACAGTGCTAAACAAAGCTAATACCTTGTTTCTTCACCTGGCCTAGGATACTACTGGTAATAAGGACACCTCACACTTAATAGTGCTTTGTTATTTATGAACTGCTTTCCTATGTTATCTTTTTTGATGCTTATAATACATACGATTCTGCAAGTTCCACTGAGTAAAACCTATCACTCTCCCTATGTTCCCATAGCTATTTGTACAAAGCTTTATGGCAACTTTTACCACAGTGTACTATGTTATTTTTTGATATGGTTGTCTCCTTTGCTGGAACGATCTTCTTAATTAAGGGACAATGTATTATCTTTGAATTCTCAATGCCCAACAGTGCTGACACACAGAGAATGGATAAATGTTTCCGGAGAAAAGGAAAGAATGCAGGAATCAATGAATAATATATGGAAGGAAAGGAATTTAGAGATAGACAAAAGAGAAAAGTGGGCTCTGTAGCTAAGAAATAAGTTTACAACATCATACACAATGAGTTCAGAGGCTCTAAAACAACAGAATTCACCCTTGTAATCTTACTTATCACCTTCCTTAGTTGACATCATGCAGGCAGTGAAGTTTTAAATCAGGAAGATGTAAGTGGCAATAAACACCTCTTAAGTCTGGTGTTTAAACCTCTTCTTATAATAAGCTGGAAGAACTACAGCAGGAAAGTTGCCAGAGAGTTGCCCTGACACATTCTGTTCCCCACAACAGCTATGCCAGAGGTTAAATTTGACATTGTGGTTGTGGCCAGAAGGCAGGGAAATATTCCAAGGATGAATGAGCCACGGCAAGATCTTGGTCAGCAGGCTTTTAGCTGCTCACCTGGCTGGGTCCCACGTATGTCAACTCAAACTTGTTCTTGTAAATGCTCCTTCGGAGGCAGCAGTCAAACTGTTCCACTCCACCACAGAGTGTGCCCTAGAAGGGAAAGTGACAGCACAGAGGGGAACACACATGGTACACAGGCACGAGAAGGTATCTAGAGGCACTCCCAAAACTTAGCTTCTAGACTCTACAGACAAGGTAGCAATAAAAGGGCTGGTAGTATTTGGAAGTGCCAACAGGAAAAGAGGTGGCAATCACAGGACTTAAGGGCATCACACAGTGATGAGATTCAAGGGAGAAATCAGCCAATACAACTCTGTCCCTTTCGGCCTCCAAGAAAGTATGAATTTCTATTTCCTGTCTGTAATGTCAGGTTTTTAGGATGGGGTGAAAAGGGAGGAGGAGAGTCTCTAGTGTCAGGAGAGCGTGCTTTGGGATGAGGCAGGATGTTTCCTAGTCTGGAGAAAGTCACCAATGCCAAAAGGGGTTAACGAGTGACATACAGCACAGAGTCGGGAGCCATCCCGCTTCCAGGCCAGGGCAGTGACGGTGTATAAGTTGGCAATCTCCTTGGGCTTCGCCTCTTCCCAGACACTTCTTCGAGGGCTCCAGTTGAGCACCCGAAGTCTGAAATAAAGGATGTGGCTTTTAGAAGCGGTGATGGATGAGAGAAAAAGCAAAAGTGGGGTGGTAACTGAAGAAAATTAGTCTTGTTAAATCAGAGAAGGAAGGAAATAAAAGAGACATGACAACTTACAGAGTCTAGGTAGTAGGGAAAAGGTAGGATTAAGACAAGAAAGAAAGGAACAAGAAGAGACACAAATGAGATTGAAGGGGATAGAAAGACAGACCTGACAAAGTTGGAGTTAAAAGCACTCCAAGGAAGTGATGGGACCCAGACCCTAGCTGTTTGTCTACTGTTCCCTCATTCATTCATTCATTCACCAAATGAGTGTATATTACGTACTAGATGCTGACCTAGGCACTGGAGACAAAAAGGTAAATAATAGGCCCCTTTCTCAAGGGCTCTTCAATTTAGCCAGATAGATATAAACACCAAAGTATAGTACAGTGTGACAAACACTAACCCAGTGGTCTGAAAAGGGGCATTAGGAACACAAAGAAAGTGGGATCAATCCTGCTGTGGAATCCCAGTGAGACGCACAGACACAAGAGCATGCGTACTTGGGAACGGCCAGCATGCCAATGGGTGGTAGGAGCAGGGAGAGGAAAGTGCAGGAATTAAAACCAGAGAATCTCAACATCCACTTGATTCCGATTCAGTCTCCCACTCTGGCTGAGAATAACTGGGCTAAGGCAAAAGAGTACACACAGGAACAGCAGGCAGAAGATGCCACTGGAAGGGGGACCCACCTGTCATAACTTCCCAGCACTACAGCCTGGCCCCCAGGACTCGCTGCAGCTGTGGTGAACTCCCGCTCCTGAGGGTCACGGCTATAATCAAAAGTCTGGAGCACATGACCTTCCTTTCCATAGGCCACAATCCTCCGATCACAGCCTGCAGCCACGATGCTGTGGGTTGCCCAAGCCAAGGCATAGGGTGGGCATGGGTGGTTAACCAACTTCCCCTAAGACAGAAGTATGAGGGTTTTAATCTCTCTGACTCTGCGGGCTCCACCCTGGAAATTTCTTATTCCTAGCACCCGACACACTCACTTTGACCATCCTACTCTGCAGAAGTCTTTCTCCCAATATTTTTCCACCCCAACATATCCTAATCCTGAAGACTTCACAAACTGTCTTTCTGTGGGATAGGTGCACACACATGCATACGACATATATGCTTACATGGTGGAAAGTTCACAAACTTAATTGTCCAACTTGTGTACGCACTTTCTGATCTTGCTTGTGCTCAAGAGGAAACTACACAATACTTGTGTGTCGGAGATCTTTAAATGCAGCCAATGAGGGCCTCCAAAGGGAGATGTCTGACCCATTAACTAACACTGTGTGGGCCCACAGGGAGCTATGGCTCCTTACATTTGTTTTTAAGGAGAGATACATTTAATTATTACACACATAATGCTTAATGTAAATGATTCAAACCATAGAGAATTATATAGAGTAAAACATGAACATTCCTTTTATCTCCCATCTTTTCCCTCTCGAGTAAACAACTTTCTTCTATGAATTTATATACATTATCTTTTGTACAAAAATGAGAATAATTCTCATTTTTCATTATCCTCAGAGTCTTTATTTCCCTTTGTCTCAAGGTCCCTTCCACCTGACTCATACTTTCCCATAAATATTAAGCTCTGGCCTCCTAAACACAGATCCTTTCTGTGCCTGAATCCCACCGTCCCTCTCTTGGAGGTATCACTCCTCTAGTCAACGCCCCCAGCACCTCAATCTAAATTCCTTAATGTTCAGCCTGCTCTAGGAGGGCTCTTGGGATTTCTGTATTCCCTATGCCAGAGCATCCTTTATTCATACCTGTGACTCTCCAGACCCTTCATCGTCAAAGAAATACCTAACGATGGTGCCATCTGCATGACCAGAGAGAATTCCTTTCCCAGAGCAACTGAAAAAGGCGGAAAAATTGGAAAGGAGAGAAACACAGGAAGAGATTAGAGTATTCTGTCTCACAGAGAGTCCCCTTTCTCAGTCAAAGACAACCCTACTGGTGGTTCCTGCTACCAGTCCTTCCCACCTGTCATACTATGGTCTCCCAGTCCATATGTCCCTCCCCATGACTTTTTCCTATCATGTTTC
Organism: Rhinolophus hipposideros; assembly: GCF_964194185.1. Taxonomy (NCBI): domain Eukaryota; kingdom Metazoa; phylum Chordata; class Mammalia; order Chiroptera; family Rhinolophidae; genus Rhinolophus; species Rhinolophus hipposideros. The sequence goes on along the minus strand of NC_138058.1, from coordinate 59,457,513 downwards.
ATCAATGTCTCAGGATTTCCCACTCTTCTTTACTCACTTCGTTGTCAGTGACACCACGTAAGAATCTGTCCCATAGATGGTAGATGACTTATTAGTTTTAGTGTTTGCTAAACGAACCTGAAAATGGGAGAATGGACACAAGTCTGGTTAGGCTACTTTCAATTTCACCCAGATCCTAAGGAAAGAAAAACAAACAAACAAAAAAAACAAAAACCGGGTCCCTATGCATTGTCCCTTAAGGGAGAAAACGAACCGTATTCCTCTCCCCAGAACCATCATCTCTACCCACCACCTCTCCTGTGTCTCTCTTCCCTCCTTTACCTTCCCTTCGGCCAGTCCAAAGACAATGAGGTACTCTGCTGGCCACTGCAGACAAGTAATAGCACTCTGTAAGAAAGAAATAATGGAAAGGATAACCCTGTCCATGTAGGTCAGCACACACTTAGAACAACCTGCACCGGAACAACCCGGACACCCTGCCACACGCCACCACCCCAGCTGCCTACAGGGAAGGAGAGGAGGAGACAGCAAGGCTCTGTGGAGGGAAGCGGATGAGGGTGAGCAGCCAGGTGGCACCATCCTTGCAGCAGGAAAAGTCAGACAAATGTTAAAAAAGGTGACTCCTGGTTAAAGTTATAAGCAGGTATCTTAATACACGTTCGTTCAGCCTAATTTCCCAGGGACTAGTCTGACTGTACCGTCTGGATGAACTTGTTACAGATGACTTTCTTGTCACCCCTGCCAAATAAAAGGAGAGACAGCGTATTAAAAACCACTTCCGTAAATACATCAACACACATCATGCCGGGGGAAGGGAAGAAAGAGCAGATACTCTCCTGGCTCACGGGTGTTTCCTACCGCTCCATAGGCCCTGAAAGCTTTGGACCAGTAACAAAGACGCGACACCACCCGCGGCTCTCTAGGATCTCACAGGACCTCCTGTGGACCTTAAATTGATTCCTCCAGGGATGGGACTGCGGAACATGGGACAAAGCTAGGGAGGCAACCACTGCAGACTCTGACGGCTTCTGCCTGCCATGCCCCCGTTTGGCTCCTCATCCTCTCTATTCCCCCGCCCCAGTGAGGCACTTCTTCCTGCCTTCCCCTTTCGTTCTGGGTCATCCATTTCCCAGCCTCTATCCTCACCAGTCTTCTCCAATCTTGTAGACATAGATGATATTGTCAGTCTGTCCTATGGCAATTTTAGTGGAATCAGGAGAAAACGCCATGCCCTTCACCATGTAGCTCTTCCTGCCATACTAAGAGTTAAAAAAATAAAAGAGAGAGAGAGAGAAGCATGAAAGAAAATGAAAGAGTATATGTGAAAGAGAAAAGAGAAGAAAAAGTGCACTGTGGGCTTCAGGGAGTTACACTGAAAAAGCAGCGGCAGGCCATTTCCTGTGTGTATGGCTAGGAAGTGAATTAGGAAGTTTCCCAGGTCTGGAATGCCCCAAGTTAAGGCCCACACGAGTACCCTCTTCACCTTCATGTCAGCTGGTTTGGTGGAGAATTTATCTCTCCGCTCTCCATGCTCATCATACAACAACACCACTCGGTCCACTGTGCACACAGCAAATTTGGCATTGTTCTGGGACCACGCCATGCAGGTCACCTTTGCAGCTCCATCCTGCAGAGGTGAAGGGGACAAAAATAAACCAAGCTGCTGGTCTAGAATGCCAAAAGCATTTCTAGTTCCATTGCTTCTAGTGTGACTGGTCAACTTTCCTTAAAAAGTCCGTAAAACAAAGAGACGCCCAGGATCCACCTTGGTCTCTAGGGCCATAAAATCCTAGACGGTGAGAACAAGGCACTTCTAGAAACCCACAATGCAAATGCACTAAGAGGTGACATTCTTAGTCAATCGTACCGATGCAATGACCTTGTTCCCTCATATCCTACGTCTGCTACTGAAGTAAATTCAATTAATGTAAGTTTTGGTCTTTAGCCATTCATTCAATTAATATTTTTTGAGTACCTTACTGAGAAAGGCAGGTGGCCAAGGGCTGAGAGGGAGACAAAGAGCAAAACACGGACCCTGTCCCAGGGTGTAACAGGAAGGTGCAAAACCAGGAAAAGTCCTTAAGAGAGGTATGTGCAAAACATTGCAATACTAGGTTTGTGCAAAAGTAATGGCAGTTTTTGCAGGTTTTAACCTTTTAAACCGCAATTACTTTTGTACCAACCTAAAGTTTGGAGAAGCCTGAGATAATTTTATGTTTATATGAACAACATTAAGCTTTGAAGAATGAATACAGCTGAGTGAGGGAAATTATCTGAGGTAGAAGGAATGGCATGAGCAATGGCAAGTATGGTCAAGAAACAGTAATTTAATTTAGCTGAAACTATGTTGTAAACAGAAGAATCGAGGAGGTAAGGTAGGAAAAACACTGAGGCCAGCTCAAGAAGGATCTTCAAAGCTAGGCTAAGCAGTTTGGATTTATTTGGTAGGAAAGGGAGGGACAGTGAAAGCTCTGGAACAGGGAATAAAATAATCAGAGTTGAAATTTAGGATGAACAGTCACCTTGTTGTTTTTCTTTTTTCCCTTAACTATCCACTTCACAAAAGTCCAAGTTATAAGCAATCATCTCCCAGTGAATTATTCTTGCCATGTCTGTCCCTTCTACCACCTGTCCCCGGTCCTTTGTGGTTCTACACTAAGGATTTCCCTCCTTGGAATAAAACATTTAGTTTGGAGATGTAAAGTACAGCATAGGGAATATAGTCAATAATATTGCAATAACTATGTATGGTGCCAGGTGGGTACTAGACTAATCCAGGGGAATCACTTCATCAATTACAGACCAGGGGTGCCAAAAAAATGTATACAAGTGGACACTTTGGTGAACGTTGCTCAAGTGGTAGTTCGTTATAATCAGAAGTGTCTGGACGCTGATGGTAACCACTTTGAGCACCTCTTGTAATTGCAGAAGTCAAACGTGATTTGTATTCATCTCTTGTTATCGGTATATATTGAGTATTATAATTTTAATACAGTTTTCCTTTCTTAAAAATGTGTATATATATTTTTGGCACCCTCTGAATATATCTCACCACTATGCTGTACACCTGAAATTAATATGAAATAATATTGAATGTCTACCATAACTGAAAAATAAAAAAGATTTATGAAAATATAAAACAAAAAAATTAGTTTCTGCTTCAATTGTTTGATTAATTACTTGGACTCTAGAACGTTGGCTTAAAACATTACTTTTCACTCTTAACCCACTTATCTTCTCAAACTAAAGTCAGAAAATAGGCACAGCACCACCATTGTCACCCTCCGGTTCTTGATTAAATCAGGTTAGAAGGGCTGAAGGCTCCTCAACAACCGTTGCCAATCATCTTCCTTCATCATTTTGTCCATTCCTGGGCATTCAGCCCTTTCCTGAATCATAATATCATCTTCTTTTGAAAGACTGAAGGAGGAGAATTTCATTTTCAATTACTACTCCATTAAAGTAAAGGAATTTTTAAATTAGATTCAGAGGGCAGTTTCCTGAGCAATGAGCGCATCTTTCTTTTTTTCTAATTTCCTTCTATTCTCCTAATGCCACATCCTCTGTGAAGCCTTCCTGATTACCATAATCAATCAGTTCTCTTTTCTCTGCAATATATACCTCATAGAACTGCCGTGAGGACTAAATGAGAGAGGGAACAATAATAGTTAACCTTTAACAAGCACTTGGTACCATAGACCAGGCACTTTGATAAGAGCTCCATGTGCATCACCTCGTTTTACCATCTGAGATAGATGTTATTTATTATACATCTTTTACAGAGGGGGAAACTGAGGCATGGAAAGGTTAAGTAATTTGCTCAAGTTTACATGCAATTTGTAAGTAGCAGACCCAAGATTTAAATCCACGTATGCCTGACTCCATAAATCGCAATTCTAACTTCTTTTCTTATGCTGCCCTGGTACAGATTGGACAGTTATGACAGATTATTCTTATTAGCTTTGTATTATTTTGTCCCTTGAATTTTGAATGTCCTTCTCTCTTGTCTATCAGTTTTTACACTGCTTTTCAGTTTACAATGTTCTTTTGTTTATATTTCTTCCTTTAACTCTTCCCCAATCCCCCTAAGGTTACTATTATTATTACTCCCCTTTTCCAAATGAAGAAGTTGGGTGAGTGCTGAGAGAGATTGTGGGATAAGGGCTAAAGTCAGCAATTTCAAGTCATTTATTTAAAGTAGTGGTGGAACTTGGACTTGAATTCTGTTCTCTTAACTCCAAAACCCAGCTTTTCTTCACCATGTTTCAGGTTCCTCCCCCAGTGTCCAAATTCTTCTAAATCTGAGATCTTCACCATCAGAACGAACAGTGCGGTCTTCTGCATCATTGCCTCTTGGGGACTTGTGCCTAAAGCGCTTATTTAATTCGGTGTAGATTTATGTTCGTTGTTTACGTGTGCGTCTCCAGCTCTAAAATGAGCCCCTTGAAAGCAGGGGCAATAACTGAGCTAGTTCTGCACTGCACCCCTCCGAGCCCCCGCACGGGGCCTGGCACACAACTGATTTAAAGGAAACGCAATAGCGGTCCCCGTCGCCTACTGAACACTATCGACCGAGCACAGTCCGAATCATTGCTATAGTTTTCAGTCTTCTGCACACAGTAGGCGCTCAACATTAATCTTCAGTCCCTCACTTTTCTTGGAGAGTTAAAGCGGGCAGGGGCGGGAAAAGGCACGCAACTCCTCACCTGAGGGCTCAGCAGGGTCCTCAGGTGCTTCAGCTGCATGACGAACACCTGTCTTTCAGATGCCACCAGCCACCGACAACTCCCGTGGTTACCTGGACAACCCACCACGCAGCCGCAGCTACGCCGCTGACGCAAACACGACCAGAGCGCAACGCGCGTCGCAAGGTCATCACGTAGGTTCTCGGCGAAGCAACCAGGAAGTGCGCAGGCGCAGTGATATTTAGGGCGGGACCCAGACAGGACTTGATGACGTCTCTCTTTGGCCAATCCCGTCGCTGCATGCAAACTCAAGCTGAAGCCACGCGCCCAAGCCTTCTGCAAACCCCAGGACTACGTAATCGCAGTCTTTCTTGCTCTTTGATGTACGATAGCGTGGGAGAATGCGTTCTTTTAATCCTCACAACCCTAAAGGAAAGCAGGGAAATTGCTATTCTAGGCGTTTTACTTGGACAGAATTGAACCCAAATAGGTTATATGACTTGCAGGGGATCACAAGGCTAATAATAACGATAGCTAACAGTGAATCCTCAGTATGTGTCTGCCAGGTGTAAGTGTTGCACATGCATTATCTCATTTAACCTCAAAGCCACCTTTTGAAAGGATGGCATTATTAGTCCCATTTTACGTAACAGGAGACTCGGGATTAGAGGGGTCATTATCCCAAACTAACAGTCAGTTAAGGACTGTAACTGGGATTCAATCCAGAGCTGGCGCATTTAAACACCCTTTATGTTCCTTCTCAACTCCTAGCTCCCTATCTCAAAGCTATGCTGCCACACCCTGTGACACTCCCATCCCAAGAAATGATGATGTTGATGAGATGAGTGTTTTGGAACCAGTGGCCAGGAAGAGGTAAATTAACCTACTTCCAAATTGGGTAATGGTGGATTAAAGACTGCTGCTTAGATCAGGATGCTTTCATAGTTGGGGAGGGGCAAACCAGAGCTTCCTCGCCTGATAGGTTAAGGTTAAGTCTTGTGATACTTGGGGTTGGAGGTTGGTTAAATAGAAAAGATAATTGACTTCTTTTTTTTTATTTAATTTTATTGGGGAATATTGGGGAACAGTGTGTTTCTCCAGGGCCCATCAGTTCCAAGTCATTGTCCTTCAGTCTAGTTGTGGAGGGTGCAGCTCAGCTCTACATTCAGTTGCCGTTTTCAATCTTTGGTTGCAGGGGGCACAGCCCACCATCCCATGGTGGGAATTGAACCAGCAACCTTGTTGTTGAGAGCTTGCATTGCGCTCTAACCAACTGAGCCATCCGGCTGCCCCTCTGGAAGCTCAGCGGCAGCCCGTTGTCTTCAATCTAGTTGTGAAGGGCGCAGCTCACTGGCCCATATGAGAATTGAACAGGCAACCCTGTTGTTCAGAGCTTGCGCTCTAACCAACTGAGCCATCCGGCCGCCCCAGATATTGACTTCTTGGGTACCTTTCAGAATTACTGGTCTAATTTCCTGTAACATACCAGAGAAATCAAGATGCAGAAAAGGAGCATTATTCATAAGCCTCTGGAAAGATCCAAAGTTGAGAAGACCTGAAATCCTCCAGAAAGCATAGTATATGCTGTCCAGACAGATTCTAAGTTCTGAAGCCTTCCCCACAGTAGTTGTAAATGTCAACAGGTATTTCTCTCACTTGCACCAAATGCCCTTGGAACTTAGGAAAGAGTTGAGGACAGCCCCTATTTTCACAGGAAACAAGTAGGTCCCCGAGCCCAAATTATTTGATAGGGGAGTTCCAACCCTTCAGCTTTATTTCCAGAATCCTCTTCTGGATCTAGTGGCAAAGATTGAACATAAAGTCATTTATGCTTTACAGTTATTGACTTTGATGGAATGAACAGAGACAGAGACAAAAGGCAAAGTGAGGTCAGGGAAGAATAGGCATAGGAACATACTGTAGGAGTGTGTGGCATGAAGGGGCCCATTAGTGTAGCTACTCTTTCGTTTGTCCCAAGACACCATTCAGTCCTTTTCTGAAAATTAGCTCAGGGTTGATGGAGGAGTCAGAGGAATAAATGGTGAGAAGCTGCACTGCCGACATGGCCAGTGAAGAGAAAAAGGTTACTGGCCCTCTCATGTGACATAACCATAGTTTCTACTGGTACGGGAAGAATTTATATCCTCTTTTTACCATTTTCACTCAACAAAGCCAAAGGAACTGGGGCTCTAGTTTTCTACACCCCTCTCTGGCCCCTCTCCACCTATTCCAGGCTGGAGAATCAAAGCAAACACCTTAAAATGAGATTCTGCTCCTGTCAAGTTGGTGGTGTGAAGGGCCCCTGTAGTCAGAGGAGAGAAGGTAGGGAAATTTCTTCAGCATACTATACGGTAGACTATACAGTCAGCTCCAGTTTGTCCAAGAACCTTTATTGGAAAAATGTCCAAGGGGTGAGATCACCAGCAGCTGGGGGTACTGCCAGGTGACAGGGGAGCACCTGAGGCTCCATGGAAGACATTGGAGTAGTGCAGTGCAGCGTCTGTCTCTAAGCTCAGACCGTTCCTTTTATTTGCCGGGGAGGAGGAGTACCCACAGAAACACCCCTCTCTGAGATCCAGAGGCAAGATGTGGGGGCAGTTGAGGATGTTGACAGTCGTGATGCAGGTGAAATGGGGGCCCCATTTGGGACCTAATGGGATTGGGTTTAACAAGTGATTCTCCCTCAGACCTGGGGAATGGAAGGACTTATCCCATCTGATATCCACTCCCCAGGTTCAGAGGCACAGACCCTAACAGACATACCTTCTGGCCCTGCTCACAGTGGAAAGAGGATGGGTACCAGGCCTGAGATTGTGGGAGTGTCACTATCTTCTGGGAGACTGTGGGATCCTTTAGTCTTGGGCAGATCACCATCTTAGGCTCTCCCTGGCCCCATCCCCATCCCCATCCCCAGGTTCTTAGTGCATCTCTCTTCTGCTTCTGTTTCTTCACTCATACGTCTATGGTGTTGATGGATGGTGACTTTTTCTGTGAAAGAAAATAGCTTGAGTCTTTAATTTCAGGAAGGTAATAGCTTCCTCCATCCCAAATTTCCGTTCTCCCTCTTTTCCTGCCCCTTCTTGGCTTTCTGCTTTTCCCTGGCTGCTCTTAGAGGCCAAATTGCCCTTCCCTCCCTCACTGGCCCACATCACCTGTCTTGTCCCCACTGGCCTTCCCTGAGGACTCTGTTCTGGCCCCTTCCCTTTCTCCTTGGGGTTGTTGTTGGAGTCGTTGTCCTTGATGATATCGTACTGACGGCAGAACAGCCCGATTACAGCTGAAACACACAATACAATCTGAGCTTGATCCCGACCTCCCCACTCACAGCCTTGAAGGGCAGTGAGACAGCCACAGTTTCAAGAAAATCTGAGAAGAAAATCCTTGAATTCTTGGTGCCCATGCACCCTTTTATTCTTCTCTGCGCTTCCTACAGCCTCCTCTCCCTCTCTTCAAATTTCAACTAAGCAGCTTCCCACTCCATTTCTCCCACCCTCCTTTCTCCCAACAACCTTCACCACCTCCCGCCTTCACTGAGCCCCATTCCCGCAATCACTGGTCCCCGTCCCGCTGCCTACTCACCAGCCCACATGAGCAACACCACCACGATGATGACCACTTCCCCTGTCTGCAGTGGCCGCTCTCCATCCAGACCTTCCACTGTGATGTCACCTGAGAAGGAAGGAGACAGACTCCAGGTTGTGCAGAGTAGCTAGAGAGACAGTCAAGGATGGAGACGCTGGGGATTAGTCAGCGTAGACCCATCACAGGGTTGCCCTTGGTAGCCCCGCTCTGGGAAGCTGTCGGTGGACAGATGGTCAGAGGCCAAAAAGCAGGAGGGCTGCAGGTCAGGTACTCAGTCAGGCTGAAGCTGCTGTGATCTGAGGTTGGGTAAGAGGAAGTTTAAAAGCCCTTCCCCCAAACGATTCATTCCCAGCCTGTCAATACCAGATTCCCTGCCAACCTCCTTTCCTTCCTTTCCTGGCAGTACAACAAATTAAGTCATCCTTATATTATCCTTATATTCATCTCAGCTAGACTGTTGCTTGCTTTGAGGAAGTAAACAAGAGGCTAAAGTCCAAATAAAAAGCCAGAGAATGCAAAGCTTTAGGAGGTGGGGGAATAGCTGAGACCCTCACCTGGGTTCGAGCTATTTGAAGGCAGCCGGTCAGAACCCTTGAGTGTTCGGAAGTGCACCCGGGGCCCTGGGGGGCTCTCTCCCCGAAGGCCAATGCTCCTGACCTGCACTGTGTAGTCGCTGTCTTCAGCCAGGCCCCAGAGGGCACAGGCCCGAGTGGTGGTGTTCACCTCCCGGATTACACGCTGTCCGGGGCCATTCTGTCGCTGCAGGGAGCCAATGAGAGAGAGGAGGGCAGCCTCAGCCCAGTCCCAGACCACAGACTCAACCAGGACTCTGGAACATCCAAGCGCTCCAAGGGAGTAGGATGAAAAGTGCAGTTTGAGCCAGGGAACACAAGCTTCCAGATTCTCCCAGATCTGGGAGATTCTTCCCCCGATTCTCCGGGAAGGTTGAGGGAGGAGGGGGGAAGGGAGGTTACTGAAGGAATGTTCAGAGATCCAAGGACACAAGTTGGGGGAGCAGAAGGGTGATTCATACTTGCTGGGAAATGGAGTAGCCAATGACGATGTTGCCTTCTGGGACGTCCCAGGACACAGTGGCTGAGTTGGCTCTGAGGTGAGTGACTGTCACATTCACAGGAGATGGAGGCCGGTCTGTGAGTGCCAGTGTGTTAACAGGTTAACAGGTTCCACCCACAGACCAGCTCTGGTTAATCCCCACTCCGTTCCCCTTTATTCACCTGCTCGCACAAAGCCCAGGTCACAACTGACCAGCAGGAGGACGGTGGGGCTTAGATACGGGGAGAGGGGCATCAGCGAAGCCATGGTCCCCACCGAGTCCGCTAGGAGGCACTGGGGCGTCCGCTTGACATCCAGGCGGGGCTCCTGAAGGTGGCAGGGCGAGGGTCGAGGACCGCCCAGAACGCGCCGGTGGGCAGCAGCTCTCCCGGGCCCCCCACGGCCAACAGCAGCCCCACAGCTCCCTTTTCCCCCACGCCTTCCCTGCCCCCGCATCACCCGGGCTCCCCCAGTGCTTGGCTCTGCCCTACCCACACCCACCTCCGCCGGTCCTCGCGGTCGGTCAGGCCTCTGGGGGCTGCTCGGTGCCCAGTGGGCGGCCCATCGCCCGACTTGGTGATGTTGCCCCTACCCCATTCTGAAGCGGGCCCGCCAGGGCGGGCAGCGCGGGACCGAGCTGCAAGCAGAGGGCAGAGGCGTAGCGGGGGCGGGCTGCGGGGCTGCGGGGCCCCCAGAGCTCCGACCGGCGGTGCTGTCTGTCGGTGAGCAAGGGGCGGTTCCGGCGCGGCTGGCCGCGGGCCTGGGTACCCGGTGCGGGAGGCGGTGCGGCTGCCTCCGCTGGCCCCTGCAGCGGGATGTGGCCGTCCCGGCGAACCGGCCGCCGCCTTCTGCAGAGCTGGCCTCGCTCGCTCCGCCGCAGCCTGGCCGGGACGTGCGGGCCCGCCCCGCCCCGCTGGGGTTCCTGCCGCCGTCATCCCTCCTCCCGTCCCACCACCCGGTTCTCTCGGGGCTCCTCCCACGACCCTCCCATTGGCGGCCCCGGGAGCCCCATCCCTTCGATCCCGGCTCAATCCCGTGAGCCCGCGGGTGCGATGGGAGAGGCACAGGTGCGAGGGTCTTGGGTACCTGGGACGGCCCCTCCCTCCTGGATGGAATTAGCCACGTTGGGAGGAGGAACGCCATCTCCAGTGCGGGAGGGGACAGAATGATCGAGATAACTGTTTTAACAATCTCCTACTTGTAGACTGCGTCAGCTTTTAAGTCTCCTCCTCATTTATAATGTGATATTGATTCCCTTCACGCTCTCATTCATTCCTTCCTTTATCGAACAAATATTTACTGAGTGTCTCCTATGTGTCTGGCATATGAAGAGCTGGAGACACAGGGATTATTAAGAGCACTGACTGGGTTTACAGCGGACAAATTTTAAGCGCAACGACCTATGTGCCTTGTCTTAGCTCTGCGACTTACTGTGTGGCTTTGGGAAAACGGGTTAATCTACGCCTCAGGTTTCCCACCTGTAAATCAGAGCATGCAAAATGTCTCCGGGTTGTGGCGATCAAGTGAGACAATGTTGGGGAATGATCTTTACAAATCTTACAACACTGTGTAAGTGAGAGATTATTAATTGATACCAATTTGTTAGTTACTTCATTAATTCAATAAACATTTTATAAATCCTCACGTTAGTTTATGCTTTGGCTGAGCATGAAACCTGCGCTTAGAATCTGGGTGTGAGTCCCAGTTCTGTCAGCTGTGTGATTTTTTAGCAATAGACAACTTCTCTGATCCTCGATTTAATCATCTGAAAAATGAGGGTGTTAGTATTGTCGTCTTAGTGTTAACGTCCCTAATGAGATACTGTATGTGAAAAGTGCATTGTTCAATGTAAATAAATGTTGGCTAATGTATTTAGGGCAGATACTTTGGGTTCTAATTCTCATTGCAGTATTTCTCATTCTCTGTTGCTCTTTCCAGTTCAGTATGCATGCCTCTGAGGCTCTGAAGCTTCTGTTGTCTTCCTTCTGAGAGGAGAGAGTGAAATGGGGCAAGTGGGGGCAGGGAGGATTGTGTGAATTGAGCATATGATCAAGTCATGGCCCTGGTCCTCTGACCCCTGCTGACCTCGAAGTCCCTGATCTCTGGCCTCCTGATGCATCCTGGTCCCAGAGCATTCTTACGCAGGGATTCTCACTGCCCCGCCACCGGGCCTGAGTATGCTCCTACACTTCCAGGCTGCACGCCATCCAGAGAAGAGGGCATTGTACCCAAAGGGCAAGAGTAATGAACCAAAGGTCTTCCTCTTCAGAGGCAAGGCAGAGGCTGGGGAGTCTAGGTTCATGCAGACAAGGAGCCCTGCTGCTCCCCCGGGGTTACCAGATAGCCAGGGGCCTAGAGACCAGGAAAGGGTGTAGATAGAGGTGCTCAGAGAGGCCAGGGTACTTGGGTTTAGATAAGGCCCTGCCAACTGGAAGCCGAGTCAGTGTGACAGAAGGGATTATGTGGATGAAGAGGCAGGCAGGACAGTGTCTACAGTGTGGGACCATGCTGGGCACAAAATGGTTTCTACATGTGATTGAAACCCTAGAGCCCGGCAAATGGGAGGTGAGATTCTTCTTCGTGTTGGCCTTCTGCATGATTCCTAGAATCATTTCTCATCTGGACTTCCCTCCACCCTGGGGTTCTGCTGTCCCCCTCCTCTTTCCCATCTTCCCTTCTGATCTTCTTTCACCAATAGGCCCAGAGTACAAGTGTAAGCTAAAGTCCATGGTTTGTGTTGTGTGTGTGTGTGCGTGTGTGTATAAGTGAAAACACTGTGCCACTCCTATCTCCAGTTCAGTGGGCATAAATGAGGCTTTGGTTTCCTGCCTATGTCCTTGTCCCCCTTCCCTCTGGTTCTCTGGGGATGAGGCAGCAGTGCCAAGCATGGAGAAGTCAAACCCACCGACTTGGGACCTGGACAAAACAGATGCTGAGCAAATTGTTTGATTGCTGGGCAGTGTGATGCTGAGATCTTCTAGGCGGAGGGGCAAGCCATGCCCCCATACCAGGTGGCCCACCCCCATCCCCTGGACACTGCGAATAAAATTGCCAACCCCAACCCCACCTCAACCTCTGCCCTTTCAGACCACACTCCCTAATTTTGGAAACCCAGAGAACCCCTCCACCTAACCCCTACCCCAAATCCACTGTCCTTTTCTTGTCTTCTGATTCGGGCCTGTTCCCTGTAGCGACTTCACAGAGAATCAGTTCTGACTCCATGGTACAAGTGGCTGGAAAATTTCAACAAGTGCTCAAGGTACGAACTCTCCATCTGCTCTGTCTCAACTTCTATTTCCCTCTACGTCGCTCTTTTGTTGCTCTCCATTTCTCTTTTTCACAGATCTCAGTTCTCCTTTCACCTGCCTCCCTCTTGGATCCTTACTGTCATCTTATTAGTCAATAGTAGTTTTAATAATGATTATCATCTGCATAATACTTTATAACTGACAATGCAATTTCACACCCATTGCCTTGACCAAAACCTGTAAAGTTAGTATTATTGTCTGTTTTTTTCTTCAGCTGGGAAAACAAAGACTGAGGATAACCACAGTAGCTTGCCCAAATACCCCCAACTAATAATTGCTAGATAACGCTGTTTTATTAATTTATTTGCTTATTTGTTTATATTTAAATGAGGAAGCTGCTTTCAGTCCTTTCTGTATAAGAAGAAAGTGATCACCATCGAATAAATAGCTAAGCCAAAGTTGGGAGTCAGACTGAAATTTCTTTCTCAAATCCAGTACTCTCTTTGCTATATCACACTGCCTATGTTCTGTTCACTTTTGTGATAAGAGGAGAATTAAGGAGTTTCCCCAATTCCTCTTCTGTTACTGACAAAGAAAAGAGTATGCTTCCGCCAACCTGAGCTGGGCCTGGGTGACCCGGGCATTTTTCCTTCTTTAGGAGCCTGAAGGGGCAGGGGGCTGGCGGTGTTGAGTGAAGGGGGCATGTCTGGAAGGACGGTATTCCTCATGTGAGTGAGTCCTTTAATCCCTGGTTTCCTTCCCCCCTCCTTTTTGGGGTAACCCTCAGGACCATAAAGGTGGACACCTCCAGCCCTTCTCCTCCAGAAGCTAGATCTTACCAGCGAGTCCCATTTCTTCTTAGCTATACGGACCCCCATCAGTCCATTGCTAGCATCTCTACAGCCCATGTACTCTCAGAAAATCCAAGATAATTGTTCCTTCACTATTGTTACTACTTCATGTCCTCTTCCCCATTTAACCAGCTGATGAAAGGTATGGGAGAGAAACTTACAGCTACCTCATTGCAGGAGATGACAGGTAAGCCCAGTTGGCCTATGAATCTTTTGTTTGGCCTAAATAGTATTTTTTAGAAACTAAGTTTGAATGCGTTCAGATGGAGATTGTGTCCAGTTTGCTTTGGCCCTACCATTCCTTATTACCTTACACTTGGCCCACTTCACATAATTATGTTGCCAAATACCCTTGTAGGTATTTGATCTTTTCAACCTCACAGAGTATCTATCATGGTGCCCAACGAGTGGTAGGCGCTCATTCAATGATAGTTTTCCCTTTATTCCCTTCTCTCACAGAAGCCAGCCCTAATATACCACAAGCTTCTACTTCCCAACCACTGCCACTGACCTTGAGTCTGTCCTCGTAGGTCTGTGGTGGCCTCTAGGAAGGGGACAGAAGATAGTACCCTGCACAGGATTAAGGAAAACTGAAGAAGGTCTATGTTTTCCACTGACATTCAATGAGAGACTCCTGTCTGCTCCTTCTCATGGGGACATGAAATACCCAATATCCAGTCAAAGCCCATTCCCTCCCCTGATTCTGGCCCTGACATCCGCACACAATAAGTTTGTACCCTGGACTCCTTCTGGTGGCATTACCTCACCTATCCTGCTCTCCGAGGTGGCTTCTGGAAGAAAAAGGGTGGTCATCTTGGGCATTTCGGTGGGACTCGGTGAGTGTGAAGATGGACTGGGTGGATCAATGAATTTTACAGGGAGGAAGTGGGTGGGAATGGAATAGCATAAAAGATTGACAAGGTATTGAAACTAATAAATAAATAAAAAAAAAGATTGACAAGGTGGGTGCTAGAAAACAGAAAGGGTTTACACTAGGAATTTTAATTTACTCTCACTAATTAGGAGCCAGTTTGAATGAACGTGGGACGAGAGGAAAGGGATCCTATTTCAGAATAACTACATTCAATCCATTCAACAACCGAGATGGATGGGCTAGTCCAGGGGCCAGCAAACTGCTGGCAGGTCAGGCCAGTTGCTGCCTGCTTTTTTAAAATAAAGTTTTATTGGCACACTGCCGTTTGTCTTTGCATCTTGTCTATAACCACCTTCACGCTACAGTGGTAGGGTTGAGTGGTTGGACAGAGATCGTAGGAATCCAACGCTTAAAATATTTACTCTCCGGCACTTTACAGAAAGAGCTGACCCCTGGACTAGTTCCTTGCTACTGAAAGGGGGGTCCTTGCACCAGCCATATCAATATCACCTGGGATTTGTTAGAAATGCACAATCTCAGGCTCCACTCCAGACCTGCTGAGTCTGAATTTGCATTTTAGTAAGATTCCCAGGTAATTTTTTTGAGAAGCACTGGACCAGATGACTGCAAGTTTCCTCTTAACTCTGCAGCATTCTGATTCTACAAATTCCCTGAACAGAAACTAGATATGAGCCGTGCTAGATGTGGAAGGAGAACAAGACCTCGAGGAGCTTACAGTTTTGTTCAGTAGTTTTCAACTTTTACCATGCAAAAGATTCCATTGGGGGAACTTGTTTAAAATGGAGGTCCATGAGCTCTCCCCTTTAAAGTTGGATCTAGTAGATCTTAACTGGGCTCAGGAATCTGCATTTCTAACAAGCATTCTGGGAGATTCTGATACAAATGAGCCTTGAGCAATGCTAGAGTAACCCACCCACTCTCATCATGCCCTCCTCTCTATCCCTACCTTCAGGCTCCCTTTGTGGCAGGCCAGATGGACTACTACATGGATAGCCCAGGCTTCTTGCCAGTCCTGGTTGGTTTCAACCCAGTGAGCATGGCTAGGTGAGTCTTTGGTAATGAAAGGTGGTGACTGGCCAGGCCCCTGAGGAGACTGGGAGGGAACCTGTCAAAATCTATAGTACAGTCATAAAGGAGAGGGCAGGGAGAATATGGTTTTGTTCACCAAATCTCAGAATATTAAAGTAAATATGGGGTGTCCCTAAGCTTCTGAGTTTTGTTGTTTTTGTTGTTGTTGGTTGGTTTATTTAATTCTTCTCTCATTTCAGAAATGATCAAAGGCAGCTTACAAAGGATACATAAAACACAAGAAAGCATACATTTAAAATGGATTGAAGAGACAAGGCAAACAAGGGCCAGGAGATTGAATGGGGTCAGGAAAATGCCTACCACAAAAATCCGTACTTTCCTTTGAGGTGGGCCCCAAGCATCTTTTCAAAGAAGGAGTAATGGGTGCTGAGTGGCCTTCTCTCTTTTGCCCAGTTCCCTAATTTTAGTGCTCATTCTCCATCATTTCAGGCACCCCTTTGGTCCCCTCTGGTTATTCAAATCCCGCACCCTGTTCCCCTTTCCTGAGAGCCCTATGCCTCCAAATCACCTCCCTCTTATTCTCTATCTCAATGGCCACTTTGATCTCAGAGAAGTTCAGCATATTAAACCAATAGTGCTCGGTGTGGTTCTGTGGATGAGCTGCCTTGGGAATGTTAAAAAAAAAAAAAAAAAAAAAAGGATTCTAGCCCCTGGTGTGGAAGCTTTGATGTTGTAGTAAGGCTCTCAAGTGTCTATTTTTTGAAAGCATCCCTGGGATTCTGATGCCCAGCCCGGCTTAGGGAACTCTGCTAAAGAAACCATTGGAGTGGGCCACCTGATGAAGCTGAGGCCACCTCACTGACAGGCCACCTCCTCCTGTCACTGGAGGCTTGTTGATTACTCAAGAGCAGCTTTGTGTACTTAGTGGTGGTCTTTGGGACAGGGATGAGCTGGGTTCTTTCTGAGGTACTTTTCTCAGCTCTATTCCAAGCTTATCGTGTAATTCATGCAAAAGTGTAAATGAGTCCAAAATATGCTTAACCCTGATCCTTTTCATGGAGGCCTCTCCTTCACCAAAAATGTATCTGCTGCAGTGGATGCTAATTTCAGGCACCGTGACTAAGTGAAATGAAGGATTTCGAACAGTGTAGGCGTGGAGATCTTCCAGTTGTTCCTTAAATCAGTGGCTCCCAAACTTGGCTGATTTTCAGAGTCGTCTGGGAAGCATTTTAAAAATACAGATTTTTGGGCTCTGTTTCAGAACTACTGAAGCTGACTCTTAGCGGGGGTGGTGCCCAGAAATGGATAGTTTTTTTAAAAACAAAACATCCCAGGTGATTTTGGTGATCAGCCAAGTTTGGGAATCTCCGTTTTAAACCATATGATAAACACTGCCTTTGCTCTCTGCTCAGGTCTCCTCTGTCTTAGGTCTCTAGGAAATTTCAGTAGTAGTTTGAGGACAAATTTAGGAAAATACTTTACACAATGGGTATGTAATATGTGAAACTTGTTTGCCCTAGAAGTAATACAAATAAAAAATTATATATATATATATATATATATATATATATATATATATATATATATATATATACACACACATATATATGTATATATAGTTCCAGAAGGGATAGAAACTTTGCAGGGATGGAATGATAGAAGTACAGAGGTAACTCTTTGAGGTCCTGACACAAAGGGTGATTCACAGATTATCCCCTAGCAAAGCTAGTAGAGGTCAACTACGGAAGATCCCCATTCTTTGAGTTCCATGGTTGCACCTAGGCAGATAACAAGCCTGTTGCTCTCTTGCCTCATTAGCACATTGGGTATTTTGTTCCTGGTTAATTTATTCAAGAAATGTTTGCCAACTGTTAGGTGCTTCCTTGCAGCTTGTTTACTTCCAGTAGGAACTGTTATCCCTCTCTCAGGTAGTGAAGGGTTTACTATTTGGGGAAGTTTCCGGATTTCCAGGAATGGGAAGGGCTTCTGATGGACCCCAAGACTGAAAATACAGTGGCAACTTTGACTTTCAGATGACAGGCATTCCCTTCAGAGGCCACCAGAGTGTGTAGCTAGTGTGGCCATGTGAAAGAACCAGGATACAATAAAGTTCTGGTCTCGGACTGGAACTTTAAATTTGAGTGTTGGGTTTGCCGTGGGATTAAATTGCTGAATGTTTTATTAACCCTTGTCCTTGCAGTTCAGGGACACGGGCCCCTATGTGCTCTAAAGTACATCTCTCTAGAAAGTTGTTGACCTCTGACATTAATCCCAAGATGGTCTTTGATCCAGTCTCCCATCTGAGGCCCTTTAGATGGTCACAGACAATTCCCCACCTCTGTCTTTCTCTAGGCCCCAGAAAGGACCCCTCTGAAGACCCGAGTTCAACATTCCAACAGAGCAGAGTGGATGCAGAAACTGCAAGAAAAACAGGAAGCTTTTGTGCTCAATCCTGCTATTGGGGTAGGCTCTGCACCCCCACTCCGACCCCCTGCGCCCACCTGCTTCGCCCTTCCTGAGGGCCTCTGATTTTAGCTTCTGTTACATCTTGTCTAAACCCCTGCTATTTTGTGTCAACTAAAATGTTGTAAATCAAATCCTATTTTCTCATTTCCCTTGTTTACCTTAAAATGTTTTATTTCCATCGTGATCCTGTCTCTTAAATCAGTAATCATAAAACACCTAAATGGTCTAGGGCAGTTTCTGCTTAAAGAAGCTTTGTGCATTTGTGTGTAGAAAGTATTAAAGAGAATGGTGAATTGCTTTATGTCTCATTTCTATGTTTAAATTTCAAATATGCACTTAAAAAAAACACCAGATGCAGTTTCATTCTTCCGCCTTTCTGATCCTCTCCAAAATTGGGTGAGCCTTCTAAGCTTCCAGTGCTCCTGTTCTATCCTCTGGATTGTGGATGCAGGTCACTAGCCTCCACCCTCTGCCCTCCCTTTGACTTTACCAGGGCTTTAGTCGAATCCCTGCCCCTTATCCTCTTTGCCAGTAATGGGCATATCTGTGACATACTCCTTCATCTTCCTTTTGTGAGATAGGAAGGCAGGAATTCCCTTTTACACACAAGTTCTGTATCTTTCATCTCCAGACGCTCATTTCTCCTCCTGTCTGCAGTTTTCTTTTAATCTCCTTTCCTCAGACACTGCTTTTAGCATTCTTTTTACTGTACAATCTGTTTGGTGTGTTGTGTTACATATGTGTACCATTAGAATGTCCAAAGAATGTGAAATGTGATGTTTGGATTGACAAACTGCTATTAAAAAGTGGGGAATGGGGTGGAGAGAAAGTTGAAGGTGAGGGGGCTCTCTGAAAAACCCTCATCCCAGCTAATAGGAGACCCAGTCACTGTGGCTTCCCCCTCAGAGTCCTGAATGTACCATAAAAATGACCAGAGGTAGCCCTTTCCCTGTCGCTTCTCCTTCTCTCAGTTAAGCCCTCAACCTTGCACTCCTCCCCACAGCACACAGGGCCACCAGTATTACCAATTGCGTGCCCAGTGGCCACCAACAAGAGTGCATGTCCAGGAGTCACTAACTCGTGAACTCCAAGACCCTCCTTCCTCTCCCAGTTCCTCTGGATTTCACCAGCTCCTCCGCCTGAGCGTCTCAGTAGCTCCTCTCAGTTGAAGGGTGGAAGCACCACCAAGACCCTGCTGGAGACCCTGTTATTGGCAGCCCACAAGACTGTGGAGCAGGGCATTGCAGCATCTCAGAGGTAGGAAGGATCTGGACAAGAGAGAGATCAGAGGCAAAGGGTGGGATGGCATGGGTCGGGGAATGGCCAGTCCAAATTCAGAGCCTGGGCTGGTGGCAGAAGACTGATGCCCTGCCACGCTTCCCCAGGGAAGGAGCTAGCAGGGCTATGCTGCTATTCCTACCACGCAGTCACAGAGTCTGGATTGTTTCCAACAGACCCTGGATTCCTCAGGTCCAGAACTAATCCCTGTGCCCACCTGGGATATCCAAAGCTAACCTAGCTTCTGAGAGTCTTTGATCTGGGGATGGTCCAGGTCATGCAGGGTAGAGCTCATCCTGCTGTGCGCCTACTCCCTTCCCAGGGTCTCTAGCTAGCTGCCAGACTGCTCACTTCTCTCCCCACCAGCTTTCTCATCCCATCCTCCTCCCAGCGGTCTCTCTGCCCTTTGGTATTCTGCTCACTGAACCCCTTTCTGCTCCTCCTGAAGGCAGATTGGCTCTACTCACTACACCTCCACTGGGGACCAGCTGAACTTAGTTTTAAGGGAGTTAATTGTGCCTTCCCTGCAGAGGGAGGTCCCAGGCTTTCTGAGGGGGCACAGGCCCATGCTGGGACCTAGCTGTGGCCTTTCTCCTAGATGCCTGTCGTGCAGGGGACCCTGCTCACTGCGCCATTTGTCGTGCAGGGTCTCAGCTCCCACTCCCCGCCCAAGAACGCAGGACACGGTAAGGCCAAAAAGGAACACCCATGGAGCCATAAGTAGGGGAGTCAAACCAATATATTCTCGCTGGCGGCTGGGCTGGAGACACAGGAAGCAGGATCTACATAATCTGCCTAACAGCAGTCCGCGCTTGCCAGCCACCATCTTCTTGCTAGCCCCTATTTTTTTTTTGCTAGCGTAGCCACGGCCGTTATATTAGTGGCCAATGGCCTACGGGTTACAGCTGACGGCCAACTAGCCACAGCTGCTGGCCATCTGATCACAGTTGATGGCCATTTACTACCTGAGCCAGCACCTTTCTATGTGAGGCCGAGAGCCTGGAAACTGCTTTTTGGGGCTTTGTCCCCACAATGCCTTCTGGGAATCCTGCGGACATTTGGGAGGATTCATTAGGTGTCCTGTAGTCAAAGCCCCAAGATTGCCGCCCTGATGAAGCAACCCAGCACCAGGTATGTGGAAGTGTGTCTGGAGGGGGGAAGTGGCCAGATGGGGAATGTCCTGAGAGCAGGGGAGACTCTGTGAGACAAGTTAACATGGTGAGGGTAATGGGTCTGCCAGTGGAAGGTCATGGTAGGCT
Organism: Rhinolophus hipposideros; assembly: GCF_964194185.1. Taxonomy (NCBI): domain Eukaryota; kingdom Metazoa; phylum Chordata; class Mammalia; order Chiroptera; family Rhinolophidae; genus Rhinolophus; species Rhinolophus hipposideros. Next base: position 59,437,167 of record NC_138058.1, on the reverse strand, counting down.
TTTTGTTAGCATATTCCTGTGCTGCTCCCTGTGCATCTTTCTCTGGTCTCTGGGCTTTTTTCACTGTGATCTCTCCTCTTATGTCCTGACCTCTGGCCCACTCTCAGCCTGGAGAAAAAAGGCCAAGAGTATCTGGTTGGCTGGCATTCCTTCAGCATCATTTGTCATCATGGATGGAGTAGAGTGCATCCACACCTAGGGTGCTGGTGGGACCCCAGTTTAGACTTTCTTCCTGATTCCTCCTGATCCAAACCAGTTTGGTCTACTATCCAAACACTTTCCTACTCCCAACCCATTGAGGTTCTTCATTTAGTGTTCATCCTGCCCTATCTAAATAGGCATTTCAGTCAAATGCTCCTTTCTTTGAACCCCTGCTCAGTCCTTGATCCCTGAACTCCCAGCCCTGGGCTAAGCTATGGCCTCCCTTGTGTGTTACCTCTTACTCGACAACAGCTGCCTTACATGCACTCAGAACTCAATGGAAGCCCCTCTTCCCCTGAGCAAGGAATCCATGCTCCTTCCATCATGCATCTTCATCTTCCCTTCCAAATGGTGTTCATTCGTCATATTCCTACTCCTTGGCATGCTTTCTACATTTGTTGTCTCCATTGAGATCTCACATCTTCTAAGTCTTCTCCGATGAAACCCACATTTACACACCCCCCTACACACACTTTTATTTTGAAAAATTTCAAACCTACAGAAAAATTGCAAGAATTGGACCATGAATACCCATATGCTTTCCCTGCATTCACCAATCATTAACATTTTGCCTCATCTGCTTCATCTCTTTTTTCCCACTGAATCATTTGAAAAATAATTGGAGATATTAGACCCTTGACACAAATTACTGTGTCCACTAAGAACTAGAGCATTTGCCTACATAACTACAATATAATTATCACACTCAGGAAAATGACAAGATAATACAATTATCTAATACACAGATTATTCAAATTTCCCCAGTTATCCCTGTATTGTTTTCATTTTCTAGATCCAGGATCCAATCAAGGATAACACGTTGCATTTAGTTACCAGGTCTCTTTAGTTTCCTTTAATCCAGATGAGTTCCTCAGCCATTTTTTATGACTTTCACGACAGTGATATTTAAGAAGTCTAGACCAGTTGTTATTCAGAATGTGCCTCACTTTGGATTTGCCCGATTCTTTCTTCATTATATTCAGGTTAAATTATTTTTGGCAAGGAGTACTGTGTAGATGAGGCCGTGCGTTTATCAGTGTACCACATTAGGAGGTGCCTGATCTCAGTTTGTCCCTTTACTGGTTTCATCATTACGTCAAGCTGGTGTCTGTTAGATTTCTTCATGTCTTATTCCTCTAGTCTTTCACCCAATGGTTTTAGCTTCCACTGATGCTTCTTGGTTGACTCAGTTATTGCTATGGGATGGTGGTTTTAAAATGGTGATTTTTCTATTTTTATCCTCTGTCTATATTTATTAGTTGGCATTCTTTTGTAAAGAAAATCTTTCTCTTCCCTTCCTGCCCCATAAACATTTGTTTAGTATCGGTATGAATTCATGCATTTTTGTTGTTGGCAAATGTGTGTTAATCCATTCCTGTCATTATTCATTTTAATGCTCAAAATGAGAGCTCCTTTAAGCTGGCCCCTGTGTCCTTGTGACATATCTATATTAGTATTTGAACATTCTCTGCTGTATTTCTTTTTGGAAAAAAAAATCCCTTTTTCTCTTATGCTAAATGTAGCATACTGAATTGAGATGTGCCATGATTGTACTATGTCAGTGTGTTTTACAATCATAGTACATAGTACAAAAATATTGTCAAATACACCTCACTAATATTTTTTAAATTGTTTACATGTTGAAATGACATTTTGGAGATATCGGATGAAATAAAATGATTAAAATTTATTTTACCTGTTTCTTTTTATAATGCAGTACTAGAAAATTTTAAATTACTTCTGTGGTTCATATTACATTTCTGTTGGGCAGTGCTGAGCTAGACACAGGGGAGGGTGTGACAAAACAGAAGCAGTGCTTGCAGATAAATGGTCTTGACAGCAGTGTAAAGGATGGATATGATTAGGAAGGAAACCAAAAGGAATGAGTTCAGGTTGAGATTACCAATTTATGGGATTAATGGGACAGGCCGAATATGTGACCAACTTGCCATTAATTCTCTAATTTAAACCAGCCAGACAAGGCCCAGCACCAACCCCTATACCCTGATTTTTCTTTACAGATGGGTATTGTGAGTTTGGGATTGCTTATAGTGACAAATTCTGTACAGCCTCTAGTCTTTGGGCTCCTAGACTCCCCCAGTCCTACTTCTTTCTCCTTCCTTAACACCATTCTCAGCTCCCCTGGCCTTCTGGCCTAACACTGACCTCACCACTTCTTCCACAGTAGTTCTCTGGACAGCCCAAGGCTCGATGCACGGACAGCCTCCTCCAGGTGATCCACTTCCCTCAGCCACTGTCAGATGATATTCGGGCTGCTCCCATCTTCTTCCATATCCAGGTTGCACACAAGAAGGAACAGGTATCCTGCTGACTGTTAGTCATTCAGCAAACACTAAGTACTTTCAATGTGTCAGGAACTTTGCTTGGCACTGGGTTTACAAATCTCAGTGACACTCTGCTAAAGAGCTCTCTGTTCCTGGAGAAAACATGATGGTGACAAGTAGTCACAGAGGTATGAAAAGGGTCCTACAGGGGTGCAGAAAGGGTCTTCAGTCATGCCTATGAGAGGAATCAGGAAAGAGAGTGAGAAGGGGTCTTTGAACTGGGTCTTAACGGATGAGTAGGAGTTTTCTGGGTCAGGGTGACGGCTTCTCTCTGCTCTTGACTTACTTCATTACAATCTGTGGTCTTGATAACTCCCTTCCATTTCTGCATCCAACGTGGTGGCTTCTGACTTCCACACTGAATGTTCTAGCTTTTCCAGCATTCTTCCTCAGATGACCTCATGTTTTCAGGCTCCAATTCTCCCTCGCTCTTCCCCACAGGTGATCCCTGTAGCCTTGCTAAGCCTCCTATAGCTGCTGCTCTAGCCCCGAGGCCCAGGCACTCCTGGCTGCTGCTCCCTCTGTGAAGCTATCAGGATCGCCCTCGCTGGGCCAGGTCGGAAGCACAGCGCGGACCCCCTGGAGACCCCAGATCCTTCCCTGCAGTGAACTGGTGCTTCTGGGCAGTGAAGCCCAGCCTAGCCCATGGGGTTTGTTGGGCCAGAAGCCCATGTGGTGGGAGGAGAAGCCCAGTTTCCAGGGGCACCAGCAGCCCAGGGTGGGGAGAAAGTCTCTACTTTGGGATAGTTCATGCTCTTGACTCAGTGGTCTCCACTTTCACTGGCATACTCTGATTTCAGAAATAAAAAAAAAAAAAACTAAATGTCTTCTTTGGAAAGTTAACTTTTCGAATTCAGTAGATCCGAGTCAATAGATCAGATGTGGGAAAAGATAGGTGGCATGGGTTGTCCCCAACATCAGGTTTGTTTCTTTATTTCTCCCCTACCCCTCCACCCCATTTCATGGCCACTAACCCAAACCTCTTCCAGCATCTCTATATCCTGTCTCCAACATGTAGGTGCTTGTAGGCACACACATACATAACATACGTAACACACTACTCCCACACAGAAGCACATAAACAAGGAGAAGTAGGAACTTAGATAATTCCAGGGGAAGAAGGAAGAAGTTGTGACCCCAGCATAGGACACCCAGAAAAAGACAACCCCTGTTAGGCAGGTTCTTTATCCTTGGAATGAATGCTACATCCACACATTAGACCAGAGTCGCATCCCTTGTCCAGTGTTTATAAGAGGGACATGAGGAACTCTGGGGGTGCCGAACATCTTTTGGTGGTGGGACCCAATAAACACTAGAAACCCCAGTCTGTACATTTTAGACCTCAGCTGTCACCTGTTTTGACAAGTCAAAGTCACCCTTCCTCATCCCTGACCCATGCCAGCTCTTCTGGGCAGATGACGTAGTATTACTCTGATAGTAGAGAACTGGCTCCCCCTTGTGTCTGACAAATACCCAGCTTAGTGGACTCCCAGGAACCCTTTGGACAAAATCTCTCTGAAGCTCCCTTGAACCTTTCTTTAGGCTGGAGGGTGACTCCAAGTCAAACGGATTTTGGTTTTATGAGGATAGAGTAATCGACCTTTCAAAGGCCCTCTATATATCTGTGGGTCTTCAGCCTCTATCTGACCACTCTTTTCTTGTTCTACATCTATATTTACATTGCTACCTTAGATCTTGGGTCAAATCTTAGGTATGAAAAGACAGGCACTGCATGTAGGCAGTGTGAAATGCTTCCATCCTAGGAGACAGAAGACTTGGGCTTACCTGTAAACTAGCGGTTAAGGTACTATGATGTGGGAAAAAGAGACAGGAAGAAGAATGGGGAGCGTCATATAGTGCCAGGAAGTGAAGAAGTGCACATAAAAATAAAAGGGTGGGGTCATGTGAAAGGGACGTAGGAGCCAATCTGAAAGAGTTTCCAATGGCCAAAGTTAGAACAATTTGATCAACAAAGTAAGTAATGTAGTATTGGACTATAACACAAAGTACAAAGTAAGTATATATGAGTTCATACTGATATAACAAAATAATTGAATTAATAAATAAGAGGAGGAGACAAATCTTCCTTTGCAAGAATTCCAAATAATACTCGTATATGTAGATAGACCCGACTCCAGGAGATGGAGCTTAATGTTATCCCACTCCTTACAACCCCAGGCTGGGCTAGACTATGAGGCTTGCTTCCAAAGAACGAGTATGGAAAGAGAAAAATAGTAGCTTCCCAGTGGAGAAATCTGGCAAGCACTATCTTAACCAAGTAATGGATATTAGCATCACCGGGTGATACCGTGTACCTCTTGATGATGTAATGAGAAGGGTTCGTCACCACTGTGGTATTCTTCCCAAAACACATAACTTCAGTCTGAGCATAAGGAAAACATTAGAGAAATCCACATTTAAGGACATTGTACAAAAGACCAGCCCAGTATGCTTCAAAACTGTCCATGTCATAGAAGACAAGGAAAGAGAGAAATTATCACAGACTAGAGGAGACAAAGGAGGCATGACGACTAAATACAACGTGGTACACTGTGTTGGGTCCGGGACAGCTAAAGGACATTAGTGGAAAAACTGGTAAAATCTGGATGAAGTTTGAAGTTAATAGTGAATATACCAACGTTAATTGCATAGACTTAACAAATGTACCAAAGTTATATAAGATATTAACATGAGCTAAAATGAGGTGAAGGGCATATGCAAACCCACTGTGCTCTTTTAGCAACTCTCCTGTAAATCTACAATTATTCCAAAATAAAGTTTATTAAAAAAATAAAAATTATTGACTATAATAACGTATATGTGGGAAGGGGTCAATAAGGCTAAAATATTCTAAGGGCCTTGATTTATCCATAAAGAGGATAAAGGTTTTGATTCATTCAAGAATTTGATAAGTTAATTATCCATATTGCATTTTATATGGGGTTAGCAAACTTTTTCTGTAAAGGGATAGATAGTGAAGGTTTTAGTTTTTGCAGGTCCCCTATGGTCTTTGTTATATGTAACTACTCAACTCTATTGTTGCAGCATGAAAGCAGATATAGACAAAATGTAAAATGGGTGTGGCTGTGTTCCAGTAAAACTTTATTTGCAAAAACAGGCAGCAAGATAGATTTGACCCACAGGCCATAGTTTGCCAATCCCTGCACTAAAAGAACAAAAACAGAGAGTATAACTTCTAATTATGTAGTTGAAAGGAAAATAGAGTAGTTAATTAAAAAATATTTAGTAATCTAAGTAAAAAGCAAGAGAGAAAAAGAAATATCAAACAGGACAGAATAAAAGGCACAAACTAAATGGGTAGATTTTGATTCAAGCACTTTAGAAATTACATTAAATGTAAATGGAATACATGTTTCTGTTAAACTATTTGTTTTAGATGTATCTCTTGCAAATAGCTTATATTTAGATTTTTAAAATTTTCTATCTAATATTAAAACAAAGGGATGCAGAAAGGTTGAAAGTAAAAGAATGGGAAAAGATATACCATGCAAATACTAACTAAAAGAAAATGGCTATAGTAATACTAATATCAGACAAAATAACTTAAGGCAAAGAGTATTACTAGTGATAGAGGGTTTTCATAGTGATGAAAGATTTAATTCACCAGGAGTAAGTTATAATTTTAAATAGCAATTAAAAATATATAAAGCAAAAATCTGCAGTACTCAAAGGAGAATTAACAAATCCACAACCATAGTGGGAAATTTTACACACTTGTCTTAGTAATTGGTGGAAAAAAAACAGACAAAAGCGTAGGATAATATAGATTTGAACATCAAGATTAGCACGCTTGACCAAATGGGCACAGACACACTGTTTCCACTGCCCCCAACACACACACACACACACACACACACACACACACACACACAGAAGAAGCTCTGAAGAGACACTGTTTTTAACAGCAGCAGAATACATCTTATTTTTAAGCACACATCGAATTTTTTCAGTTGAACTGGGAATAAAGTCTTAAAACATTTCAAAGGATTGAAATTAAAGTATATATTATGACCACAACGCAACTCTGTTAGATAACTAGAAAATCCACATATATCTAGAAATTTAAAAAATGAACTACTAAATAACCAATGAATCAAAGAAGATATCATTATACAAATTAGATAATAGTTGGAAAAGAATAACAAAAATTCTACGTATCATAACTTGTGGAATGAAGCTAAAGTAGTACTAAGGGGGAAATTTATATCCTCAAATGTCTATATCGGGGGAAAGGGCTAAAAGTGAATAATCTAAGCAATCATCCCAAGAAGTTAGAAAAAAACCCCAGCAAAATAAATTGAAAGAAAGTAGAGGTAGTTATATGTCAAGTGTATTTCAATAAAGCTGTGGGTGGGGGAAGTAGAAGTAAGGAAATAATAAAGACAAAGGCAGAAATTATTGAAATAGGACACAAAGATACAGAAAGTTGGCTCCTTAAAAGGATTAATTAAAATAGACACATCTCTAGCCAAATAGATCAAGGAAAAGGAAAATAAAAATGAAGACACAAATAACAAATATCATAAAAACAAAGCAGACATTTGAATAACTTTGTCAGTACATTTGAAAATGCAGATTAAATGGAAAAATTACTAGAAAATGAAACTCTCCAAAGATGTTTCAAAAAACTACAAATTCTCGATAGTATTATAACCTTTAAATAAATTGAAATCTGTAGTCAAAAACCTTCACTCAAAGAAAATTCCAGTCTGATATGGCTTTGCTGACGATTTGTATCAAACATTGAAGGATCAAATAGTTCCAATCCTATACAAACTCTTTCAGAGCATAAAAAAAAGAGGAACTATTCCTCAACTCATGAGTCTAGCATAACCTTGATACCAAAAACCTGATAAAGACAGAACAAGGGAGGAAAATTACAGGCTGGCCTCATTCAGGAAAATAGGTAACAAAAATCCTAAACAAAATATTAGCAACTGGAATGCGGCAACATATTTAAAGACAAATGCCCAATTAACTTATGAAAATGTGTTCGCAAGTTAGCAATTATGAGTCATCAGAGGCATTTAAGTTAAAACCACAGTGAAATACCACTACCCATTTGTGACAACATGGATGGATCTTGAGAGTATAATGCTAAGTGAAATAAGTCAGACAGAAAAAGCAGAGAACCCTATGATTTCACTGATATGTGGTATATAAACCAAAAACAACAGAAGAACAAGACAAACAAATGAGAAAGAAAAACTCATAGACACAGACAATAATTTAGTGGTTACCAGAGGGTAAGGGGGTGGGGGGTGGGTGATGAGGGTAAGGGGGTCAAATATATGGTGATGGAAGGAGAACTGACTCTGGGTGGTGAACATTCAATGGGATTTATAGACGATGTGATACAGAATTGTACACCTGAAATCTATGTAAATTTGCTAACAATTGTCACCCAATAAATTTAATAAAAAAAAAAAAAAAGAAATACCACTACCGACACATACACCAGATTGGCTAAAATTAAATAGCCTGACAATACCATACGTTGACATGAGAACAAAGCAAGAACTGTCATTCTCCACTGGTGGAAGTATTAACTTAACCACTTAGGAAAAACAGTTTGCCACTGTCTACTAAACTTTAAGTTAAACATATATTCTACAGCCTAGCAAGTCTACTCCTGGGTAGATACCCTAGAGCAGGGATCCTCAAAGTGGTCCTGAATCAATAGCATCGGCATCACTTGGGAACTTACTAGAAATGCCAAACTCTGGGGCTTCACTCCAAACTTAGTCAGCAACTCTTGGGGGAGGACCCAGCAATCCGTGTTTTAACAAGCCCTCTAGATGATTCTGAGGCGTGTTAAAGCTTGAGGAACACTGCCATAGAGAAACAGGAATATATTTCCACAAAGATGCATGAACAAGGATGTTTAAACAACATTGTTTGTAATAGCCACAAACAGAAAACAAGCCAAATATCCATCAATATAATGGATAAGTGAGTTATGGCATGCTTATAGAATGCAATGAAGTAGTAAAAATGAAGTAATCTCAGCTATAGAAAATAGCATGAATGACTCTCAAACAAAAAAAAAATACATTTTTACATACATATAGAAAAAGGTGCATGTCAAAGTGTACCTATATATTTTAAGAACCCAAACTGTACATCCAGCCCTAATCTTTTCTTAGAACTCCAGGCTGGCATATAACTAGTACCTGCCACATAATGCATTTTCAGCATGACAGGTCTCATTCCTTATAATCTTTACAGTGTCTGCAAAGTATTTCTTAATGGATTCAGCATATTTACTTAACCGTTTCCTTGCTAATATTTGACCCAATAGACTGGAAATTCTGCGAGGTAAGAGACCATGTTTTTTTTTCTAAGACAGTGCCTGCTATTCAATAGTTATTTAATAGAATTTATTTTCCACATTAACTTTCCTATAAGAAAAAAAATGTCCTGGCCAGTTTTTTATCTTTGTTATAGCATAATTTGATTCCTTGTAAATTTTGTTTACAGTGAATTAAACCTTAAGAATGCAGTCAACTCTGGGTGTAATGACAAAATAAATGCTCTAGATTTAGAAAATTAAACCAGGGGTTTTTTCTGGAGTAGAGGGATCCTCTAAGGTCATTTAAATTCCCTATGTGATATCTCTTCTCTGTCTCAATGCAACAGCAAGTAGGAAATGTGTCAAGCTTTAGAGTTAGGAAACCATGTATCTCAGATTTTCTGAGAGTGCCTACTTAAAATATCCCAGCTTTCTTACATGTACTCGACCCATTCTAATTTGTGATTTGGAACATAAGACACCTGGACCTCTAGGGAATGACTGGCTCCAGAGAACATGCTTTCAGGGCAGGCCAGGCCATTTGGAAGTCCCATTCCTTTGAATCCTTGTCTCTATACTGTGGGACAAGTTGTCCAGCCCGATCCTAGAAGAGTGGTAAAGGGGCTCATCCCTGAGTGTTGGCTGTCAGAGCAAAGCCATGGACAGCTGCAGGAAAAGGATGGCTAGACCCTGTCAGGTTTACCTTGGAATGTCCATTGTGATGTCATACGGAGTCAAAGACTTGAGTGAGAAAACTGTTGGGCTGAGAGGGGCATGGCGTTGAGTAATGGCACTAATTTGGGGACTGGCCATCCCACTGCCACCAAATGTCAGCCTTCTACTATTATTTGGTCTCCTTGTTTTGGGGTTTTGGGTGCTGTTTTCTGGGGAACAGAGCAGGGAGCAGGTGGCAGCGGAGTCAAACTCAGAGGTATGTGATGCAACACTCTTGAAACTCATTGCTCCCTGCCCGTACCCCTGAAGCCACAGAAACGCCTACATTTTGGGCCATGGGGGAAATTGGACGGGAGGAAAAGAGGAGTTGAGATAGTGCTTTTGAATATCTTCCTGTAAGTCACTCTCAATCCTTTTCCCTTCAATTCATTTCAACAAACCTTCAGCCCCTATTATATGACAGCATACTAGATATTGAAGAATAAAACACCATCCTCTCCTTCTAGGAACTTGAGGTGAAGTGGGGGAGACAGTCAGATATATACATAACTCAAGGAAAGAGAAAGTGATAAGAGGTAATAGGGGTATAAATATTGCTAAAGAGATGGGAGATGAAGAGAGTATATTTGAACTAGGGGGAATCTATAAAATGCCTTCTGGGAGAGCTCACTTTCAGTTGCGCTTCAGAGGAAGGGTTTTTGAAGGTGGATTTGGTGGGTGGGGGAGAGTAGTGGAACATTTTCTCCAGACAGAAGGAATAGATTGGGAAAACGCATGGGGAGCAGAAGAGTGTTGGATGTGTTTGAGGAGAGGTGAAGACCCCTCTCTGGATGGAGTGTAGAAATGTAGGGAATTCAGTGAGAGGAAGAGTTAGAAAATTGATCGAGTTCAAATTGCAGAGGGCTTCAAATGCCACGCTGAATACTGTGAAGTATAAATATTACTCCCTATGCACCTGAAAGACATCAAAGATTTTACTTTTTTTTTTTTTTATATATATATATCTGAGTATTTATTTATTTATTTATTTATTTTTTGAGAGCCCACTGGCCCATGTGGGAATTGAACCGGCAGCCTTTGGAGTCAGGAGCATGGAGCTCTAACCACCTGCGCCACCGGGCCGGCCCCATCAAAGATTTTAAAGCCAGCTAAACATGTGCTCAGATCTGTGCGTTAGAGCAATGTTTCTCAAACTTTAATGTGCATATGAATCACCTGGGGGTCTTGTTAGACACAGACTCTGATTCAGGTGTGGAGTAGGCATTGAGAGTGAATTTTCAACAAGCTCCCAGGTGATGCTACTGCTGTTGGACCAAGGACCACATTTTGAAAGTGAGACTTGAAAATCTCTCCAGTAAGTGTACATGGTGGTTCTCTGGCATAGCTAAGCCAATAGGAGGCCATATGAATGACTTAGTGTGAAGGAGGGAAAAGGAAATGTAAGAAGCAGAACAGTAAGGTGAAAAAGAGGACATGGCTTCCTTCTCCAAATGTTTCCCACATATTACCGTGACCACGTACAAGGCACTGTGATGGATACAACAGTAAATGGAAGGGACACAAATCTCTGCCCTCAGAAATATGAAAGACGAAGGGTGTAGTGTAGTGAACGTTTGGATGTGGGAGGTGAGGCAGAAAAAGAAAGAAGGGCCCGAGTCTTCTTTTCCTGATTGGACCTCAAACACAAAGCGTTAACTATAAACGTTATTATTTTCATACAAGGACTATATTCATCTTTGTATCCCCTGTGCCTAGCCTACTGCTTGAGAGAAGTAAGTGCTTCCCGTATGTTTGTGAAATGAATGAAGGAAGTCTCTAGTTTAACCCTGAATGACTGACAAGATGATGGCATTTTAAACAATAGGAAACATTAGACAGGAGAAGTTGCAAGAGTGGTAGGAGGCAGAAAATGAACTATGACATTTGAAGTTCTTGTAAAATGTATGTGGAGATATTCATCAAGCAGCTCAAAGTAATGATCTGTATCTCTGGTATCCACTGGCCACATGTGACCATTTAAATTTAAATTAATCAAAATTAAATAAAATTTAAAATTCAGTTCCTCAATTGTACTATCTACGTTCTAAGTGCTCACACGTGGCTAGATGTTACCATATTGGACAGAGCAGATATAGAATATTTCCATCAACAGAAATTTCTACTGGACAGATTGCTAGCCTAGACTTTAGATCTTGGCGATATGTGTGGCTATCAACATATTTGGCCACAAAGTTCTTTCAATTTTTTCCTCAGAAACGTCTCTTAAGTACAGCCATCCAGATCCAGTGTCATTTTCTTAACTAGGAATTCCTCTCTTGAACTATTTACAGTCTCCTTGCTGGTCTCCTACAAACATTTTCCAGCCTGAAGCATAGTCCCTGCCTCTACAAAACAAAAACACAACACACACAAACCCTCCCAAATCTAATTGTCTCACTGCTAAAAGTAACTAAAACAATTAACAACCAGCCAACTGCCTGCAGCAGCATTTCCCAACCTTTTTTGACTCTGAGACTTCTTTCATTGTCAAAATTTGTCAGCCCCCTTAGGAATTTGAAAATCATTTTTTCCCTGTTTCATAATATATAAGTCATTTTAGGTGAATAATATTGCTTTCGGATTGCTCACTGCTTGTGTATAGAAATACAATTGATTTTTGTGTGTTGATATTGTATCTTGCAACTTTGCTAAATTCATTTATTAGCTCTAATAGTTCTCCCTCTCTCTATTCATTAGGATTTTCTATAAATAAGATCATGTCATCTATGAATAGAGATAGTTCTATTTTTTCCTTTCCAATTTGGATGCGTTTTTATTTCCTTTCCTTACCTAATTGCACTAGTCAGAGATTCTAGTACAATGTTAGAGAGAAGTAGTGAAAGCAAGCATCCTTGTTCCTCAGCTTCGAGAGAAAGCTTTCAGTCTTTCACCCTAAGTATATTAGCTGTGGGTTTTTCATAAATGCCCTTTATCTTATCATGTTGTCCCCTGTCTCTTGGTTCTTGTATCTATTTTCTCTCCTTTCTTCTCTCCATACTTCAATATAGATATTTTATTCAGACTCTCTTCAGTTGTGTCTAATCTGCTGTATATCGATTTTTAGGTCTCTATTTTTTTTCTTTTGTTCTAGAATTTCCATTAGATTTTAGAAAATACTTTCTAGTTTTTGGCTAAAATTCTGCATCTTGTCATCTGATTTCTTGAGCATATAAATTATATATATTTTAAAGTCCACATCTTTTAACAATATCTGGATTGCCTGTAAGTTTGTATAGGTTGTCCATATTTGTCTCTTAGTTTTCAATCATTCAGTCTTGTCTTCTAGTACACATGGCAATTTTTAATTGAATACAGATATATTCAATTGAAGAGATAATTCAAGGTTCTGGGTAAAGTTACTTTCCTACAGACAGTAGTTATTTTTGCTTCTGGAAGTATCATTTAGAGTAAACTCGTCTTAATTCAATCAGGGATTGAAATCATCAGAGGCTGAGCTTCAACTTTTGAGCTTAGTTTAGTTCTAGTTTATTCCTATTCCAAAGTATAACCCTTTGGGGGTATCAACCGAAAGCCTGAGATATTTACTAAGGTCATTCCTCCTTGGTCCCTAAAGTCATTTTTTGTCCATCTAGCTCATAAAGCTACTGAAAATTTTGCTTAGCTTTTCAGCCTGTCAGCCATGGCTTGAGAATTGACAAATGCTTTGAGGGGGAAATCTGGGTTGACTTCTCTACCCTTCTTTTTTCTCTGGAATCTTGAGTCCTCTGGTTCTTGATGCCTTGATAGCTTTCCAATAACTTCAAAATAGATGTTAATTTTATTTATTTATTTTTTGTCCAGCTTTTCTAGTTTTCATTAGGAGTATTCAAACCATTGTTATAAACAGAAATCCTGGATTTATTTTTCTCTCCATTTTCCCCCTTCTACTACCTTAGAAGTTATACATTCTGTTTCTGTTCTTTAGGTGGTTACTCCAGGAATTTTAATATGCATACTTACCTAATGCTCTATTCAGAAGTATTTTATTAATGCTGCTAAGTCCACCCATTGAGGTTTTAATTTCAGCACTGCATTCTTAATTTCTAGAAGTAACATTTGATTCTCTTTCAAATCTGCTGGATCACCTTTTATGGTTTTCTGTTCCTTCCAAATATATTTAATGTTGCCTTTATTTCTTTACTTGTAGTATACTTTGTTGTTTTCTAATCTAGATCCAATAATTTCAACCCCTGACATCTGTGTAGGTTTATTTCTGCTTTCTATTGTATCTGCACGTGTGCTTATTTTAAAATATTTAACACTTTAGGCAGTGGTTTCTTTTTCATGCCTAGTGGTTTGTAAAATAATGGTACATTTTATAATCAGTAACATCTTAGGTTTAATGAAATGCAATATCCGGGGGAGTTTTTTGTAGCCTAGGATGAAGATCTTCCTCAGAGAGTATTTCATTTGCTTTTGACTGTGGCATTATCAGGCAAGAACCACTGTAAATTTATGGCTTGAGGATTTTTTGGGACTATGTGGATGATGTGAACTTGAGCTGCAAATTACACAAAAGTCAACCTGTGGTTAAGACTTCCAAGGGACTTCCCTTCAGTCCTCTGAACTTCTCAGTGTCAAGACAACTTTCCTTGCAGTTCCCTGGGGTTAGGAGTGAGTGGCAGTTTTGTCATTTTGAGGTTTCAGCTAAATGTTGTAGGGTCTTGTACTATATATATATATATATATTTTTTTTTTTGTCTTATTCTTTGTATTTTTGAAGTTTTCTTTAAGAAGTCCTTCTGTGCCCATGGTCACAAAGATTTTCTCCTACATGTTTTTCAATGTTCCAGTGCTTCACATTTTAGTTTTTAATACATTTGACATCCACCTCTAGATATATTATTAAGAAATGATCCAATTGTGAGCCAGGGTTTTCATCACTATTTGCTAAAGAATCTTTTCCCCATTGATTTATGGAACTCCCTTTATCATATCCATTTGCTGAATACACACGGGTCCATCTTTAAGTTCTCTGTTTTGTTCCATTGTTCTGTTTGTTCCTGCATTTATTGCCATAGATCTGTAGTGTCTTAGTGTTTGGTACAGCAGGTTCTTTCTATGCCCTTCTTCAGAAGGTTGACTTAGCTGTTAGTGGACCTTTCTTCTGCCATATAAATTTTAGAGAGTTTGACAAGTTCCTGAAACATTCCAAATGAAATTTAGATTGGGAATGCATTAAAGTATAATTTGGGGAGTACTCATATCTGTATAATTTTAAATTATCCTAACCAAGAGACTGTCTCTTGGAATGTCTCTGCATTTATTCAGATTGTCTTCTATGTCCTTTATTAGAGTTTTCTACATGAAGGTCTTCTATATTCTTGGTTAACTTAATGCCTTGGTACTCTGTCATTTTTATTGCTATTGTGAAGGGTGTATCTTTTATTATTGAAAATTATATTTTTCTAGTTTTTTTCCTGCAGTAGAGAAATGCTAGTGATATTTGTAAGATGTTCTGGTATTTAGAAACTTTGGTGAATTCTTTTATGAATGTCTTTGGTTATCATTTCAATTATTTTCATATTTATTGGTCTACTCAAATGATTTATTTCTTTTTAACCACTTTTGGTATTTTATATTTTTTCTAAGAATTTAACCATTTCATCAGGTATTTCTTATTTATTATTGTATAGTTATTCAAACTACTTTATTTCTCCTTCCTCTTCTACTTCAATTTCCAAAGAGATTTTATATTTACTTTTGCCTTTTGTGCTAGGGGCGTTACCAATCCAGGACCACTTTTATTTTCTGTTTGAGGGTTCTTGGCTACACAGTGAATATAATTTAGTATTCCAAAACTAGTATGAAGATAGACTCTTGGCTAAAATTCTCAGAGAAGGCTTCCCCCCATACTCCCCGCAGAGGTCAAGCTTCATTGTCTGGGGGGCAGATTTTTTTCTAGCTACCTTTTTACTGAGTGTGTACCAATGTAAGAATCCTGGTTTCCCCTCCCCCCACACTCAGTGTCTCAATTCCAAATACCCACTTCACAAGGGCCTTATCTTTTGTCCCTACGTTGCTGTTATCCCAAGTCCC
Organism: Rhinolophus hipposideros; assembly: GCF_964194185.1. NCBI lineage: Eukaryota > Metazoa > Chordata > Mammalia > Chiroptera > Rhinolophidae > Rhinolophus > Rhinolophus hipposideros. Next base: position 59,421,555 of record NC_138058.1, on the reverse strand, counting down.
TTAGTGACTGACTCTGCAAATGACCCAGGGTATTGAAGTATCAGCTGACTTTCCACTCTTGTTTTTCAGTTTTCTCATTACTTTTGGCCTGGAGATTTCCCTTACTCTCTTGTAAAGACCTAAATTCTGCATTTGAAAGGGTATTTGTTGCATTGTACTCAGCATTTCCAAGTGTTTTGTAGTAGGGGATTATTTAGATTTGTGATAACATGTAGAGATCATTTTGAGATAAATATATAGAAAGATCATTTGTAAATATATTAACCTGTATTTCAACATCAGTTTTCGTTTTGCTTGTTGTTTTTAACCAATGGTCCATCATGGGCATAAATAATATATAATTAGGGATAAATTCAATTTAAAGCTACCGTTGTGCTAGGGGTATTCAACTGAGTAATAAAATAAGTGACTGAATCACGAACACATTCATGAATTCCCTAGTAATTGTTGTATAGTCTCTTTTAATATATGCTCAGACACTGATGTTCTGATTTAATGGAAGAAATAAAAAATTGTTTTAGTATTTGAATTGTAGCAAATGTCATTTCTGCCTTTGAAATGACCTGCAACACCCTTGCAAAAAAACCCTGGAGTTTACTAACTATTGTTAGGGAAATTCCAACCTACAGGGCAAAATAAAAATTCTACAGTTTGGCATAATCTGGCTGCTACCTACCTTTTCAGGTTCATCTCTCACTACTTAGCAAAAGTGCACTTGACCATCATGACTTTTTAATCTGGGTGATGTTCCCACTTGCCTGGAATGCTCTTTCTTCACCTAAAAACCTTCTGCTGATTCTTCAAACTCCACTTTAAATGGCAACTTTTTGTGTATCTTTTCCTTCTCTCCCAAATAGTTGATGACTATCCTCTGTATTTCCTAACATTCATTTTCATTACAGGATTTACCACACAGTATTGTAACTGTCTGTGTAGATGTCATGCAGGATGTCAGGCGGGGTCTCTGGTCCCGTTCCCCACATAAGAATGCAGGATATGGTGAGGCCAAAAAGGAACACCCACGGAGCCATAGATAGGGGAGTCATCTCACTACAGTCTTGTTGGCAGCTGGGTTGGAGACACAGGAAGCAGGAGCCACACTGTCCATAACCTGCCATCCTAACTGCAATCCGTGCTTGCCAGCTCAGCCATCATCTTCTTGCTAGCCCCCATTTTCCGTTAGCGTAGCCATGGCAGTTATATTAGTGGCCAGTGGCTCACTGGTTACAGCTGATGGCCAAGTAGCCACAGCTGATGGCCATCCAATCACAGTTGATGGCCATTTACTACCTGAGCCAGCACCTTTCCACCTGAGGCTGAGAGCCTGGAAACTGCACTCCTGGCTCTGTCCCCACAGTAGATATCTGTTTTCCCTACTAATGTAAGTTCTTAGAATACAGGAGTCATATTTATCTTCGTAGCCCTTGCACTCCACACAGCACCAAGAACTTAGTACTCAATAAATGATTCATGAATAAATGAATGAAGTGGTAGTTGTTGCTGACGTTATGGATGCTAATTATATCAACATTTGTGTCTATAAGATGACATGCACTGTCAATAAATTCTCTAACTTAGAACATTAACTGATTTTATTTTTTCTGTTTGTGCCTCTCTGGACTTCAAAGCAGCATAAATTGAAAAAGACCCAGAAATGCACAGGTGAGAAAGATTCTATCCTGTGTTTTTCTGCTCAAGGCTAATGATAGATCAGCTGTGGGTTGATTTAAGACTCTAGCCTTTAACAGAGAGTGGAGGGAAGTTGAAAAAAATGATGTAATTGAAAGAAAAGGCATATTCTTTCTATCATCTCTACCTCCAAAGAGATATAAATAGCTCCATAATTCTTTCCATACATCCTTTCTTCATCTCATTTTGTGTAAAGCTCAAAGTATCAGGAAAGAAACTTGATGAGAGTGGAGAATGGAGAAGGGGTAACTTGTACCAAGAATTTGGTGTAGGGAGTTTCAGTACCTTTTTTCTCTACCATAGACACTGGTTAGACTCCTTTGGAGGAAACGATATGAATTATGACCTTTGTTTCCCCCACTCCAACTCCCTATAACCACGATTATTCCTACTCTTTCCAGTGGCTTACATCTACTACATGGTGAAGGCAGTTTACAAAACAAACTTGAAACCTAGGTGAAATCTGAGCTCTTTCATTAATTTGCTGTATGATCTTGGGCGTGACTTCATCTTTGTTTCCTTATTTGCAAAGCAAGGGGGTTGGATGAGGTGATGTCAATTGTCATGATACTAATAGATTCTTTACCCTCACTTCTAGCTCCACAGTGGGAAGAAAATCTCAGGATGGGTTGCTTTGAAACTAACCTGACATGGTGAGTAAAATCAATCTTTATTGTGTCTATTCTTTCTCTTTTCAGCCTATCCTACTGTTAAACTGTAAAAAAGTCAGAAGTAAGATACTTGGGACTCTGTTTTGCTTCCTCACTACCATAACTGTCTCCTTTCTAAGTTAATTAAGTCTTTCTTCTTATTGATTTCCTTACCAGTACCTTTAATATTACTTCAATTACACTGACATACTCTTTTGCATCCAGCTTTTCAGGACTCCCTATGGGATGGGCCCAGGAATATATGTTCTGGTCAATGGACAGGAGTTTTCAACAGATCTTCCAACATCTGCAAAGTGCAAGGTCAGGAAATGTAGTTTCTGAGTGGTGATTGAAGGTGGTAGAGCTTTTAAGAAAGAGGAAGGAAGAGAGTGAAGGAGAGAGGAGGGAGAGAAGGAAGGAAGAAGGGAGGAGGAAAGGAGAGTTAGTTAGATTTGGCAATGGGGGAAAGTTCTGGGTTCAAAGGAAGTTTAAGAACCACTGTTTATGGATCACGTCTGATTGGAATGGGGACAAATGCCTCCCTTAGTCCTGGTGGACGAATTCTTTCCATAAGTAATTGATGTTGTGGAAAGCTACCTTATTTTTTTGTTCTCCCTCTGGACAAAATATTTTGCATTTGTAATGGCCATTATCTTTCCCCTTTCCTACCTTTTCCTGCTTCAAAGCTAAACAAAACTTTTGTCTTTATTCCTTAGATCAACTCTTAGGGAATTGTGTTTGCCCGAACCACAGGATATGATTTGTTCCTCCACTTCCTCTGTTTCTGTGGCTCAGGAGCCTTTCCTACCCAGTTGTGACTGTAAGAAGGCAAAACATTCTACAAACCACAGCACCTCCTCTGAATCATCAAGCAACAGCTCCAGCATGTCTCACCGGTCTGTCTTTTCTGAAGGAACAACCCAGCAATTCCGAAGTCATAGTTTACCTATTTTATCCAAAAAGCAGCCATCTGTGTTAAACCCAGGCACATCCTTACCTCCTTTTTGCCTCTCAAAGCTGGGGAAATCAAAACTCTTTCAGAATTTGACAGCTCTTTCACCCTTAGGAACTCAAAGCTTTTTTATCAACTCTGTTTTTAAATCCCCAGATTTCTGTAAACAAGAAGTGGAAACAAAGGATGAGAGAAAGAGCAAGAATAATCTGACAGCAGATCATTGGCCACATTATATTTTCAAGGAGGGACCACAATTCCCAGGATGGGCTCCAATCCAGCTCTCTCCTTTGGCTAGGTGGAAGTTAGAGGGTCATATGGCTTGGAAGGTTTGTACTTTGCGGAAACAAACAGTACCTCTGCCTGTGAGGGAATCATGGGCAATTCTGAATTATTTAATTGAGGCACAAGGAGGAGTCCCTGAACCAGAGAAACCCCAAATCCAGTTATCTACGCCCATTCATCAAAGCACTGAGCAGCATATCAACCATCAATCGCCAGACCTTCCATCATTTCAGCTCCATGTGAACATTGGAGTGGAATCTAGATTAAATAGAACAGAAACAAAAATTTCACAGTCACTTATCCCAGGTAAGCAGTCACAACCTGGGGATGGCCACCAAATCCTTGGATCCAAACCCTTAGTTACATCAACGACCATGCCACCTCTCACAAATTTAGGAGTTGACATAATTCAAAAGAAAACTACTTTACTGCAGAAGGACCCAAAACATGTGTTAGAGCTTAGTATAGAGCAGAGGGTCATAGGTCTTCCAGAAAAAAGCATACAGCAGCCTAAGACCCAAGTGACTAATGTGGAGTTGACTCCAAGGTTACCACATCAAGTCAGAGATAACATAAAGGTGACTCCATCGGCATTACTTCAAGCCATGGATTCAATGGGGATGATCCCAGCATCACATTCAGATGTGATAGAATCTGTGGGTTTGTGCCCACAGTCAAATGAAGTTGTGAAACCAATGAAAACAATGGAAACAGTAAGTGTAAGCTCAAAACCAGCATATCAAATCATTGAGTCAGTGGAGGTAACTCCAAGGTCTCAGCATCAAGTTACAGAATCAAAGAAGATGACCTCAAGACCATGGAATCAAGTTACAGATAATGTGAAGATAACTCCTGCAGCATTGCTTCAAGTCATGCATTCTATGGGGATTATTACAAAATCACACCTACCTATCATAGAATCAGTGGTAATGACTCCAAAGCTACAATATCAAGTCACGGAGTCAGTGAAAATGAACACATTGTTGGACAATCAAGTCAAACAACCAAGAAAGACCAGTCCAAGGCCACAACGTACAGTCGTGGAGACTGTGGAAATGATCCCAGGGCCAATCTGTGGGGCTGACTCCAAATCTAGGCAGAAGAACTCAGTGTCATCCCAAGGTACTCTTGACACAAAGATCCAAAGTGTAAAAGCCTTGGGGGAGACTCCAGGGTCACAACGCACAATACAAGAATCTCTGGAGTTTGCACAAGGATCAGAGATGCAAGGTATAAAATCAGAGGTGTTAACCCCAGAGTCCCAAGGTATGAAGTTTGTTAATCTAAATCTAGGACCATATACAGAAGTTACGAACTATGAGGAGTTGATCTCAGAACCACCATTTCAAAGTATGAAATCTGTGCCATTGACTTCAGAACAACAGCCCCAAAGTACAAAATCTGAGGAGTTGACTCTAGGGCCATTAATACATGTTAATACATTTGTGGATTTAACTGTACCGCTGGAAGAATCAGAAAGGCTAATTCCGGGGACACAGTTACCACGTGTTGAATCAAGGAACATGGAACCACATTTACAAGCAATGAAATCTGTGGGTCTAACTTCCAGATCAAGGCATCATGACACAGCACCTGCAGAGTTAGCTTCCGAGATCTGGTCACAAGAGGAGGAATCTGTGAAGTTGATCCCACAGCAAATCACGGAAACTACTGGGATTATGCCCAGGCCACATTCTGAAAATTTCTCAGAGACGACGCGAGAGCTAGGCTATCAAGACACGGAAACTGCGAGGCTGACTTCTGAGGCTTTACTCCAAGTGGCATTAACACAAAAGCCAACAGGTCAAGTTATAGAATCTGCAAGAATGCCTCGAAGTCCACATCTTCAAGTTACTGAGTTGTCAGAGATTCCCCTAAGGTCAGCAGATGAAAACACAGAAACCGTGGGGTTGCCATTGCTTCCAGTTGAAAACATGCAGGATGCAATGTCAGTTTCACCATATTCAGAAAAAGGATCTCTGGAGTTGACTTTAGGACCAGGGGTGCAATATGAGAAATCAGAGCCACTACTGCAAAATTTGAAATCTCTAAAGTTAACCTCTGAATCATCCCCATTAGTGGTAAGATCTAAACAGATTACAGGACCAAAACCACATGTTACGGAGTTGACGCCAGAGCCACAGCCCAAGGGAGTAAAGTCCAAGCATTTGGATCCAGAGCCACAATTACAGGATGTGAAATATGTTAATTTAATCCAGCAGTCAACTAAAATTGGAACGGTAGAACCTGAGAAACTGATACAAGAACCAGTGCTACAAAGTATATCAGAGGATTTGACTAAAAGGGCACAGCTCCAAGGTGTGAAATTGTCTGTAGGGCCACAATTGCAAAGTGTCAGATTTTCACACTTATCTCCAGGGTCACTTCTTCAAGGAGAAAAACCTTTAGCTTTAATTTCAGGGCCCCCACACCATGGTATGAAATCTGATAAACTGACCCCAGGTTCCCCAGTGCAAGAAATCAAATTGTCAGATTTTATCCTGGAGCCAAAGCATCAAAGTGTTATATCTGTACAGTCGACTCCTAAATCACAACCTCAAGGTATGAAATTTGTGGAACAAAACTCAGGACCATATTTGCAAGATATTAGACTTTCTCATTTGACCCCAGAACAAAAGCATCAAATTTTCAGACATGTGCACTTTATACCAGGAACACAGCTTCAAGATATAAATTCTGTTGGGTTTATAAAACCTACAGAGTCATCTTTGCAGTTAAACCAAGGGCTCCCAGTTGAAAATATGAAATCTGTTCTGTCTATCGAAGGACCACAAGTTCACAGCACGGAATCTGTGAAATTGATCTCAGAAACAGAATTTCAAGGTGTGAAATCTGAGTCACTGAACCTAGGGCCAAGGCAGCGAGATGTCAAATTACCAGAATTGACTTCAGGGCCAAAGCTTCAAGGTGTCAAATTTGGGGAGCAAACCCCAGCATCCATGTTTCATGGTGTAAACTCTGTGAAGATGACTCCAGAGTTAGGGCTTCAACGGCCTAAATTAGCAAAGGTGTCTCCAGGGCTTCAAGGTAGGAAACAGGTGGGGCTTAACCCAGGACCGTGGCTGCAAGATGTTAAATTTTATGACCTGACATCAGGAACACAACCTCAAGGTGTGAAATCTTCAGAGTTAAAATCAGGGCCACAACTACAATGTGTGAAATTTTTTGAATTGACCCCAGAGCCAAAGATACAAGGAGTAGAATCTATGGAGTTGACCCCAGGACCTGAACAGCAAGGGGTTAAGCCTGAGGTGTTAGTACCAGAGCCACTGTTTCAGGGTGTAAAAGGCGTAGAGGTAGGCCCAAAGTCAAGCTTTGACCTTGACGTTTCTCATACATTAGTCTCAGAGCCACAGCTAACAGATGTGAAATCTATGGAGTTGACTCCTGGGCAACAGTTGCCAAGTATAAACTATTCGGCGTTGACCAGAAGACCACAGTTACAAGGTATGAAATCTTTGGAGTTGGTCCTAGGCCCACAGTTGCAACGTGTAAAACCTGTGGAGTGGGCCTCAATCTCAAAGCATCAAGGTTTAAAATCTGAGGAACTACTTCCAGAGCCACAGATGGAAGATATGAAGTCTGTGGATTTAACTTCAAGGTCACATTTGGAAGGTATGAAATCTACGCAGTTAACACCAAAGCCACAATTGCGAGATGTCAAATCTCTGGTGTTAACCATTGGGCCACAGGTGGGAGGTGTGCAACCAGTGGAGCTGACCCCAGGTTCAAAACTGCAAGGTTCAAAATCTGAGTTGTTGATCTCAGAGTCACAGCTCGAAGATATGAAATCTGTGGCCTTAACTCCAGGGCAATGTCTAAGAGGAATGAAATCTACATTGCTAATCCCAAGTCCACAGCTGGAAGGTGAGAAATCTGTGGAGATAACCTCAGGGCCACAGCGAGATATCAAATCTGTGAAAGTCACCCCAGATTCCAAGCTTCAAGGTGTGAAATCTCTTCCGTTGACTATGCATTCAAGAACTCAAGAATTCAGAACTGGGGAGTTGGTCCCAAGAACACAACTGCAAGATGTGAAAGCTGTGGAATTAAAACTTGGACCAAAGATGCCAGGTGAGACTTCTGTGCCTTTTGCACCAGGACCATCACTCCCAGGGCCTCAACTGCAAGGTATGAAACCTGAGGAATTGACTTCAGAGTTACAAATGCAAGACATGAAATTTGTGGATATTACCCCATATTTAAAGCTTCAAAGCTTCAAATTTGTAAAGGCAACTTCAGATTCAGAGCTGCAGTATGTAAAACCTGTGAAGTTGACACCAAGGCTAAAGAAGCAGGTAGTAAAGCCTGTGAATGTAACCAGAATACAAAAGTTTCAAGGTGTAAAATCTGTGGATTTACCTCCAACGCCAGAACAGTTTTGTAAGATATCTGTAATCTCACTAGAGCAGCAACGTATGAACTCAGAGCAATCAGAGAGAGGGTCTAAGTCAGAAGATGGGATGTCTTTGGAGTTCATGCCAGAGCTGAAGTTTAAAGATGGAAAATCAGTAGATATCAATGTTGAGTTACAGTTACAGAAAGGTAGGAAATCATTTGAATTGACTCCAGAATCAAATCTTCAAGGTGTAAAATCTAAAGAGTTCAAACCTGAACTACAGTTGCAAAGCATAAAATCTCACCAGTTAACCACAGGACCACAATTGTACCAAGTGAAACACTCGGTGTCTACTTCAGGACCACAGCTTCAAGGGGTGAAAACTGTTGAGTTAAAACAAGAGCCCCAGGTTAAAAGTATGAGATGTATTCAGTGGATACCAGGACCTGAGTTCCAAGGTGCAAAAACTATAGGGTTAAATCTTGGGTCACCACTGCAAAGTGTCAAATCTGCAGAGTCGAAATCTTTCATACAGTCAAGAGTAGTGAAGTCATCTAAATTAACTCTAAGGCCCAAAATTCAAGGTGCAACAAAGATGGGCTTCAGTCTTGGGCCACAGTTGCAGAGTGTGAAAACCCCTGAGTTGTCCCCAGGACCACAACTGCAAAAAGGGAAATGTTTGGCATCAACATCAGAGCCACAGCTTCAAGGTATAAAAACTGTGGAGTTAAACCAAGAGCCACAGCTTGGAAGTATGAAATCTGTTCAGTGGATACCTGTATCAGAGTTTCAATGTGTGAAATCTCTGCTAAATCTTGGGTTACAATCTCAACGTGTCCAACCAGCAGAGGTGAAGCCTTTGATACAGGTAAGAGATATGAAGTCATCGATGTTGACTCCAAATCCAGAGCTCCAAGCATCACTCCAGAAACATCAGCCTGAAAGTTGTGATTTGAAACCCTGTCAACAGTGTAGAAGTATGAAATCATGTGACCTGACTTCAAGGTTCAAATCAAGGTGTCACTTGCATGATGAGAAATCTCCTAAATTGACCCCAGGACTACAGCTTCAAGAAGTGAAACACTTACAGTTAGCCCCAGGAGCCCGGCTTCAAGGTATAAATTCTGTAGTGCTTACACAAGAACCACAGCTCCCTGACATGAAATCTGGGGTATTAAGCCAAGGGTCACAATTACAAAGTGATAAAACTGTAGAGTTGAACTCTCCACTACACTTGAAAAGTATGAAGTCGTCTGAGTTTGCTCTTAAGACAGAGCTTCAAGGTGTGAAATCTGAGGATTTCAACTCTGGGTCACAGTGGCAAGGTATAAAATCTTCTAAGTTGCCACCTGAGAAAAAGTCCCAAGACATGAAATTTACTGAGTCAAACCCTAGCTCACAGTTGCAAGGTGTAACAGTTTCTAAATTGACTGTAGGGACAAAGATTCAAGGTGTCAAATCTATAGATGTCAAACCTGGGTCATCGTTACAAGGTGTGAAATCTCCTGAAGGGACCTCAGAGACAAAGCCTCAAGATGTAAAACATAAAGAATTCAGCCCCAATCCCCAGTTGGAAGTTGTGAAATCTTCTGAGCTGATCTTGGGGACAAAGCTTCAAAAAATGAAATCAATGATATTCAGGTCAGGCCCAGAGTTGCAAGATATGAAACCTTCTAGGTTGATCATGGGCATGAAGCTTCAAGATGTAAAATCTATGAATTTCAGGTCTGGACCACACTTTCCAGGTGTGACATCTTCTGAAGTGATCCCAAGGGAAAAGCTACAAGGTGTGAAATCTGTACAATTGAAGCCTCCTCCCAAGTTACAAGGTGAGAAATCTGATGTGACCCTGGGAAGGAAGTTTCCGGGTGTGAAATCTGTAAAGTTGGACTCAGGTCCACAGTTACAAGACATAAAAAGTTCTGACCTGATCATGGGTATAAAGCTTCAAGATGTAAAATCTGAGGGGTTCAGTTCTAGACCACTTTTTCGAGGTATGAAATCTGAAAAGACCCTAAGGACAAAGCTTCAAGAAATAAAATCATTTTTCAACTCTGGACTAGAGATACAAAGTAAAAACCCTGAGTCAATTCAAGGGACAAAGCTTCAAGATGTGAACCACTTCAACCATGGTCCAAAGTTACAAGGTGGAAAATCTTCTGAGTTAACCCAGAGGAGGAAGCTTCAAGGTGTGAAACCTGTGGAGTCCAACCCTGCTGCAAAGCTGCAAGGTGTAAAATCATCTGAGCCAATAAAGCTTCAAATAGTGAACTCTACAGAGGTCAATGGTGGCCCAAAATTTCAGGTTGCAAAACCCTCTGAGTCAGCCTTGAAATCAAAGGTTCACAGTATTGTATCTTCTGAGTTCAACGCTGGAAAGCAGGGGCCAGATGAGAAATCTTATAAGTTGAATCCATGTCCAGAGCTTCAAAACGTAAAATTGATGGTGTTCAATCCTTGGTCACATTTACAACATACAAAATCTTCAGAATTATGCAAAGGGACAAAGCTTCAAGATGTGAAATTTACTGAATTAAATCCTGAGCAACAGTTGCAAGATGTAAAATCCTCTAAGTTGTGCCTGGGAACAAGGCTTCAAAGTATGCAATCATTAGAGTTCAGTGTTGGGCCACAGCTGCAGGAAGTAAGATCTGAATTGAGCACCAAGATGAAGCTTCTAGATGAGCAATTTCTAGCACTGAAGCATGCGCTTAAGTTACGAGGTGGGAAATCCTCTGAACTGAATCCAGGGCCACAGCTTCAGTGTATAAATTTTATGGAATACAACAATGGGCCACAGTTGCAGTGTGTAAATTCTTCTGAGTTGAATCCAGGGTCAAAATCACAATGTGTAGATTGTATGGGATGCAACCCTGGGCCACTCTTGGAAGGTGTAAAATCTTTTGAATTAACTCCAGGGACAAAATATCCAGAAGTCCAAGTTTTAGAGAACCATCTTGGGTCAGAGCAACAAGTTGGGCAATGTGTTTTGGGCCCTCAGTTAAATGATACAAAATATGCCTTATTTTTACCAGAGCCACTGCTTGAAGATGTGAAGTCTGTGAAGATGAACAAAGATCCTTTGCTTTGTGGTGCAAATTCTGTGAAATTGATTTCAAGCTCTGAGCTACAGGAGTTGAAATGTGAGGAGTTTGCACTAGAGTCATGTTTTCAAAAAGAGAAATCTGTGGAGTTAAATCCAGGGCCACAACCTCAAGATATGAATTCTAAGAAGTTGATTTCTTGCCTCAGGCAGAAATCTGAGGTATTCATACCAGAGCCATGTTCTCAAGATGTGGAATCTATGAAGTCAGACTTATTCCCACCACCTCAAAGTGTGAATTCTTCAGGGTTGACATCATGCCTCAAGTCACAATGTGTTAAATCTGAGGTTTTCGCACCAGAGCGATACTTTCAAGAAGTGAAACCTGTAGAGTTGATGTCAGGGTCCCCAAAGCAAGGTATGAATGGCCAAGAGTTGACTTCACCATGGCAAGGTGTAAAATCAGTAGTGTTGGCACCAGAGCCAACTAAGGAATTCGTAGCAGGACCAGTGCTGACTAGTGTTAAATCTTCAAGTTTGTCTCCAGAATCACAGCAACAAGATGTGAAATCTTTGGAGTTTACTTCAGAACCTAAGTTGCAACATATAAAACATATGAAATCGTCTTCAATGTCTCTGCAGCAACCTATAAAATCTGTAAAGTTAGCATTGGGGTCACTGCTTCAAAGAGTGAAATCTGAGGAGCTAACTCCAAGAAAAAGCTATCAAATCACAGACTCCTCTGAGATAATCCCTAGTCCAGGGCATCATATGCTCTGGGCATCATGCCCTAGTCCAGGGCATCAATATGCAGAGATGATTCCAAAGCCAAGGCATGGAGTCCCTACATCTGTGAATTTGATTGCAATGCCAATGTATGAAGGCACGGCATCTTCAGAAATGGCACAAAGGTTGGCACATCAAGGTACAGAAACTGTAGAGAAATCTGTGGGGTTGACTCCAAAGCCTACAGGTCAAGCCATGGAATCATCAGGGATGCCACTGGAGCTCTGGTACGCTCAAGTACCAGAATTGGTTGATCTGCCTTCAGTGCTAAGGGATCAAGACTTGGAATCCTTAGAATTAACCCCAGAGAAAAGCTATCAAATCCCAGAAACTCTGAAGTCGATCTCTCAGTCATGGCCTCAAGTGAAGGATTCAAAGGAGTTATGTACAAGGCCATCGCAGCAAATTGTGGAATCTGAAGGGATTGCCCCAGAGCCCAAGAATCACATTACAGGAACTACGAGGTTGGCCTCCAAGGCAAGGTTACAAAAAGAGGAATTCCTTGAAATGACCCCAAAGTCAATCAGTAAAGTAACTGGTTCTGCTGAGAGATCTCGAAGGCCCTATCCTCAAGTCCTAGAATCGGTGGAGGTCATTTCACAGAAAAGACTGAAAAAGGAAGAATCTGTAGCATCGATTACTAAGTCATTATATCATGTCCCAAAATCTTCAGAGATGACTCTAGGGCTAGGATATCAAGTTCCTGAATCTGTAGAGTTGACTTCTAAAACAGTGCTGCAAGTGAGGGAACCTATGGAAGTGACCCCCAAGTCACAGCATCATGTGAGATCTTCAGAGATAATATTAGGGTTACAACATCAGGTCCCAGAACCGGTGGGTTTGACCTCTAAGCAATGGCTTCAAAGGGAGAAATCATTAGAGTTGCCCCCAAAGCAAACAGGCCAAGTTGCAGGATATGTGGAATCTGTAGAGCTCAGCTCTGAGATATGGCAGCAAGGAGAGCCATCAACGGGGCTAACACAGTCACAAAATCAAAGTAAGAAATATTCAGAGATAGTCCCACTGGGGCAAATTACAGAATTTAAGAGCATTAGACCAAAGCCACTAGATCAGGCCACAGAATGGCAGACTACAGCAGACTATGTTGAATTGACTCCAAAACTGCAAGATGGGAGACCTTCAGAGTTTACCTCAGGACTATGGTTGCAAAATATGAAATCTAACAAATTAATCCCAGAACCAACACACCAAATTTTGGAAATAATGGACTTGACAGGATTTCAAATTGTGAAGACTGTGTTAATCCCAGAGCCATCACTTCAAATTGTAAAATCTGAGGAATTAGCACCAAGACCAATTCCTCAGGTTGTAGAACCAATAGGAGTAGCTCTAGGATTGGGGCTTGAAGTCATGGATTTACTCCCTGGGTCCCATCTTCAAGAACTGGTAGAACCTGTAAAATTAATGGAAAGGCCAAATACTGAAGTGAAATCTGCAGAATTAACCTTACAGCCAACATCTCTATTAGAGGATCCTACAGGGTTGACTCATGAACAAGGGCTTCAGGCTGTGAAAACTATAGGGATAAAAATAGGAACTCTTGAAGTTATGGAATCTGAAGATTTGCATCAAAGACAGGTGTATCAGAATAGGGAATCTGAGGTGTTAACATCAGGAGAAGAGTTACAAATAGGGAGTTATTTCTCTAGGTTTCTACCCAATTCTTCAAACTTAGTCACCTCGAGTTGTGTCAAAACAACATCTGAATTAGGAGGCCCTTGGGATTCTGAGATGACAGAGGTATCAAGAGCCTTGGATATAAAAAACCTCTGGACAGATATTTTGCAGCCTGAAGAGTCCTTGATAATCCCTGCTATGATTCAGTCTTCAACCTTTCCATTGTCTCTCCATGATCAACCCTCTGGTAAGACAGCTAACACTGTAGGAACCCCGCATTCTGAGATCCTGGGAGTGGATGTCATATCTAAGGAGAGGATTAAGAGGAAGCAGGTGGCCGAGAACTCACTCCAGGGCATCTCCCAACACCCACCACAAAGCTGGAGATCATCTAGGATCTTCCAGGCAGGATCAGGGGCTCAAAGAGGCCCTACCTGGTCTGTCCTGGGCAGACAACAGAATGTCTGGGAGAGTCATTCCTGGAGGCAGCGACTACGTAGACAGTATCTCTCCAGTATGCTAATGCTGGGGAATGTCTTGAGGACCACTATGGAAAGGAATATTTGTTCTCAAACATCTTTAACAGAAAGCGCCACTACCGATACCTGTCAGTCTATTCAGAATTTATTTGGGGTTCCTGCTGAATTGATGGAATTTTCCCAGAGTCTGCTAGAGAAGGGTCCAGGTACTATTTCTCAGCCTTCCGTGCTCAAAAACTACATTCAAAGACATACTTCATGCCATGGTCATGAGAAAAGAATGGCCTTAAGGATGTGGACACGTGTTTCCTTGTCCTCCATCACACAGCAATGTTCTGGAAGAAGAGTGAGAATAAGGAAAACAAACTCAAAGCTCAGTGATGTAGCCCAGGAAGTCATTCAGCACATGCCTATATCATATACAGGGGGCCAGCTTCCTGCCCCAGTCAAGTCAGAGTCTTCCTTCAATGTATTTTTCACTATGAAAGATCCTGTTCTAGTGGAAGAGAGTGAGAATTCACAGAGTGATTCACAGACAAGGATTTTTGAGTCCCAACACTCCCTCAAGTCAAGTCATCTTTCCCTGGCCAAGACTGACCTCTCAGAACAGTTCCGATTGCTACAAGATCTGCAGCTAAAAATAGCAGCCAAACTGTTAAGGAGTCAAATACCCCCCAATGTACCTCCACCACCTGCGTCAGGTCTGGTCCTAAAATATCCTGTCTGCCTACAGTGTGGCCGATGTTCAGGTTTTAACTGCAGTCACAAATTACAGGCCGCTTTGGGGCCTTATCTTCTTGTCTTTCCACAGCTCCACCTTGTAAGCACGCCTGAAGGCCATGGAGAGATTAGATTGCATCTTGGCTTTAGGTTGCAAAGTGGGAAAAGATCCCAAGTCCCTAAGTATCATAGAAGAGACAGGCCTATCACACCAAGGAGCCCTATATCACCATCGCTAAGGAAAGCTAAAATCTGTACTCGAGCTTCCAAAAGTCCTTCTTCTACAATAGATTTCCAGTCTGGGTCTTCCCAGTCCCTTGCTCCTGTACAAGTCCACATTAGGCGAAAGCAGTGTGGCGGCCCTGACCTCGTAGGAAAGACAGATATCAGAGATCCTGTGCACTATGAATTCACTCAATTTCATTCTCTACCAGAGAGTGACTCTGAAAGCAATCAGGATGAAAAATGGGCTAAAATGAGAATCAGAAAGACCTGTGATTCAAAAGATCCAATGAAAAGAATTCCCAAGGGAATTAGAACCCAAAACAAGAAGTTCTACACGAACAGTAGAACCATAATATGCAGTCCCTCTAGGGAATTACCAGCCCAGTTAAGAAGGAAAAGGAGCGGAGCATCTCAGACCACTACCGCCTCTTTAAAAAGACAACATAAGAAATCCTCCCAACCCAAATTCATTCAGCTGCTTTTTCGGGGCCTAAAGCAGGCAATCCAAACAGCACAAAGAATTATGGCTTTTGTTGGGCAGAAGCCTGAGGACAGGACAAAGCCGGATCGTGTGTGGTCAAGCAAAAACTGTCATCCAAAGCAAAAAGCCAGAGACAGCAAAAGAGACAGGGTGCCGGTTGTCAAGCTAAGGCCAACAGACCCAACCACTAAGCAGGAGAGCATGTTGTGGGAAGAAACAGACCAATTCAGATCAGCTCAACAACCAAAAAGAGATAGCGCTTTCCAAGTGCCCAGGCTCATAGTTTCCCAAAGAAGTGCCACTTTCGAAACCACCACAATCAGACAGTCGTTGGATACTGTGCAACATGACAGTAGCAGTAGACCTCAGAAAAACTTCTACAGAAAAGAAGCCTCTAGCCAGGAGTCCAAGAACTCCAAAAGAAGAACCAGAGTTCAGGTTGGAGGGAGAAGCCTGCGTGGTTCCCCTGTGAGGAGAACTTCACACAGTCACTTCAAAGAGAAACTCACAAATAAGAAACAAACCCCCCACAGCCTCTGTAGGGAAACAACTCTATGCACTTCCTCTGAGAAGAGCCATTGCAGTCCTTCTGAGAGGAGCCATCAAAGCTCCTCTGAGAGGAGATGTCGCAGCCCCTCTGAGAGGAGATGTCGCAGCCCCTCTGAGAGGAGATGTCGAAGTTCCTCTGAGAAAAGCCATCGCAGTCTCTCTAAGAGGAGAGGACACACTCTTTCTGAGAGAAGACAGCACAGGCCCTCTGAGAAGAGCCAACACAATCTGTTGGAGGAAACACACAGAAGTCCCTCTGAGAGAATCCGTCAGTCTCTCTCAGGAGAGGCTCCAGCACAGCACCCCTAGGAAGACACCCAGACATTTGTCTAAAGATTTTGAGTTACTCCACCCTGTCTCCTAGGGACCACACACACAAAAAAACCCCAAAGCAGAGCAAGTTTGGAGCCCTAAAGCTAATAGATGAAAGGATTCCCGCCCCCATTATTCATTTATTTGCTCAAGTCTTCAACGAGCTGCGCTTTCCTGGCTTCTTTCCTGCTCAGCCACAGCCTCCAATTCTAGCGCCCTCAGCAATGCAAGAGCTTCTCTTCTCTTCTACCTGGGGGAAGAGCGGGAGGGAATGGGTCTGCAATTTCTCTAAAATAAATAAAAGGGCAATAATTGATCTCCTTGTGCATCTAGAAAGACCACTCGTCGTGCTGGGTGGAGAATGGAGGGTAGAGGGACAAAAGGTGCGCAAACGTTTGGAAGGCGAGGGAGGGGCCCTGAGGTAAGGCTCCACCTCCACGCACAGTCTCCGGGGTCCCACCACGCAACCCCGGGGCGGGGTCTCAGAGGAATCCGAGGGTGACTCGTCACGTGACTCACTCCGACCGCAGACCCTCGGAAGCCGCTAAGCGGAAGTAAACGTTCAGAACTGGGATCCGCGGCGCCGCCTGCACATCCGGGAGGGGAGAGGAGAACGGAAGTGGCGTTGGTCTGGCCGGAGCCTTTGGGTGAATTTGTTAGGCGTGGAGAGGGAGTGATGTCTTCCAGACTCGGTGCAGTCCCCGCCGTGAGTTCCTCCGTTTGACCGTTATGCTTCAGGGGTAGCGCTCTTGAGCCGGTAACACGCGGTCCCTCGCTTTTGTCCCAGGCTCAGAGTTGGTTTTATCAGAGCCCATCGTAGGCCCCACCCTTCTAGGTCAGATCTAACTTGTCCCCTCTTTTCTCCCCCGCTTTCCACTGCCTGTTCCTCACCTCCTCGGACTCCGTTCCTCGCCAGATTGCCGTTCGTTTCTATTGCTTTTCCATCTCCAGTGTCTCCCATATCCGTTGTCCTTTCTTTCCGCCTCCCTTTTAGAGCCTCTATCCAGACAGGGCTTTGAGAATGCGGGAGATGAAGGCTCTGCTATTGTCACCTGCCGTGACTCTGTAGGAAGACAGGATAGCACACTTTTCCTAAAAAGTCATGCCGCCTCCCGTGTGAGGTAGTTGCCCCGGGAGAGCTTCATTTATTCTGGGCACACGGGAATTTGTCTTTTTGTGGTGGAGGTTCAGGGGTCCCTAGCATTCACTCGTGTGCTTGCGTTTGCTAGACTTCGGGACCCACATCCTTTAAGCAGCAGAGGAGCACGAGGATCGGGGGAGCTAAGAAGTAAGTGAGGTTTTTCTGAGGTCCATTTATAATTGTGTCGCCAGCTTTGTCCAACAGACCTATCTGTGATGATGAAAATTTTCTGTATCCGCACTGTGCAGTACTGTAGCCACTAGCCATGTCTGGCATTTGAGTGTTTGAAATGTGGTTAGTGGGAGGAACTGAATTTTAAATTGTGTTTAATTTTAATTAACTTAAATTTAAATAGCCACCTGTAGCTAATGTCTACCTGATACGACAGTGCAGGGCTAAACCTAGCTTGCAAAAAACCCCATGAATTATAATGAAAATGGAAAGTATGAATGACAGTGTAGACCTGCATTTATATGTTCATGAATGTACTACTGATGAACCTGGGAAAGACGGATAAAAATGACTAAGAAATCCTTGTATTTTCAAACCACTTGGCTTCAAGACTGGTGTGTTATTTTGTATACTGAATGTGCGAAGCGGCTTTTCCATGTTTGTTAATACGAAAACGATTGTTGTTAACTAGATACTCATTGGAAAGGATTAATTCATTCAGATAACATTTACTAAATATCTACCTTGTGCCAACTGTGTAGCAGGTTAGATATACAGACATGAAAAACAAAGAAATAACAGTCTAAAAGGGGAGATAAGCAAGGAACTCAACACAACACAGTGTAATTTAGTATTTTAAAAAAAGAATTGAATGTAGCCTTTGGGGAAGGGGAGTGATGGTTTGGAATGGAAGGGTTGCAGAGCAAGTCACTGCTAAACAAACTTGCAAGTCAAGGAATAATGCAGTTAGCCAGAAAGGAAAGGTATTTTTTCAGAAGAGGGAATAGGATGTGGACAGGTAAGATCATTTAATGGGCTATCAAATGGGTAATAGTTAAAAAATATAAAGGTTAATGGGCTCTCATCTATTAATCGGAATCAGAATCATTGGGGTTAGAGCGCTGGCATTTTATTTTTCACTGGCTCCCTAGGAGATTGTGAAATCTTTGAACCATTGGTGAGAAGTGAGACTAGAAGAGAGTAGAAGATTAAACCAGAGAGAATATCAGCATGTAAGGATTGGGTAGAATAAAAGGAGGCTCCACAGGATACTGAGATGAACTCAAATACTTTGCTAATGAAATCTAAATATTTGTACCTAGAGAATGAACTAGGGGTTTTTAAAAATTCTTGGTAGATCAGGAAGGAGTTGAAAATAGGCTAAAGGTTTCGTCTTGGTGATCAGAAGCAGAGACTGAAAGGTGCCACAGATAACAAATTATAAAGTCGCTACAGTTATGATAGTTACTGTTTGAACCAAAAGCTTTTTCCCATCATAGTTATGGAAAAGGAAATTTGAGGTTGATCTTGTTTTTAAGAACTATAGATAGTATAAAATACTTAAGAATTGTTTTTGTTGAGTCCTTTAAAAATAAAAGTCAGAGACCAGGAGGGAGGCCATTCTTTAATCATGTGGATGTAAACCCCAAGATGTTAACTATGCCGATCATAGGAACTATTATTGATTGTTTTGCTGTGCTCATGCTTGTTCATAGGAGGGGAGATGGCTATATCTGAGTCCTACACTGACAGTAACGAAATTTCTGTGAGGATAGTTTCCTAAGAGGAGTCACATGCGACTTGACTCTTCTTAATAGCCTGTTCATATTATCAAGTCTTTCTGGTAGAGATTGTTCCCATTGTTTGAGATGGTGGGTTTTGGCCCTAGAGAACTGCCAATTCCCATTAAAATTGTTTTCATACTTTTATTGAGGTATAATTGAAGTACAATAGAATGCACATATGTAAAGTATACAATAGAATCAGCTTTGACATATGTAAGTATGTCAAATACTGTGAAACTGTTGCCACAACCAAGATATTTCCATCTCGCCCAAAAGATTTTTCGTGTCCCTTTGCGATCCGTTCCTCCCTCTACTCCTGTCCCCAGACACCCCTGACCTGTTTTCTGTCACTGTACAGTGGTTTGTATGTTCTACGGTTTTATATAAATGAAATCATGTAGTATGTTGCCTTTTTGCATGTTTTCTTTCACTCAGCATAATGATTTTGAATGAAAATTCGTTTTTATTGCTGACAAGAATTCCATTGTGGATATACCATAATGTGTTTGGCCTTCTACCTTGATGCATATTTGGGTTATTTTCAATTTGGGGGTATTATAATAAAACTGCTATGAACATTCATGTACAAGTCTCTGTGGGGGAAAATGTTTTTGTTTCTTTTGATAAGTACCAATGATGGTATTTATTTACTAAGGTGGTGTTTAGCATTTTAAGATAGTTGGGTCGTATGTCAGGAGTATGTTTATAAGACATTGCTTGTTTTCCAAAATGGTGGTATTATTGTACATTCCAACCAGCAGTGTATGAGAGTAAGTCTTTAATTTTTGCTAATTTAATGGGTGTATAGGGGTGTTTCATTGTGGTTTTCATTCGCATTTTCTTGATGAATAATGATGTAGAACATCTGTTCAGGTGCTCATTGGCCATTCATGTGTCCTTTTTTGTGAAGGGTCTGTTCATCTTTGCCCATTAAATGTGTAAGTATTTAAAAAATATATATCCTGAATACAATTCCTTTGTTTGATATATGTGTTTTGAAAACTTCCTTCCAGTCTGTGGTTTGCATTTCATTTTCTTTCTTTGTTATTTTTTTTCAGCCTGAAAAAAAATTTATTTATGACAGCCATGATTTGGAACAGTAAAAAGTTCGTTCTTTTGGGAATATGATGTGGGAAAAATGTGGTGAGAGGGCGAGACACAGCGATCCATGGGCTTGTTAAAAGATATGCACACACTCTTGGGTGATCTGCTCTAACTTCAGGCCAAAGGTGTCTGTTTGCCTAGCAGCACCCTGACGTCTGAGTGGTTGGAAGGCCCTGGCTCCAGAGAATTTTATTGGGAACCTTTCTTCTTCCTTTTCACTGCTGTTTCATCTCGTGTAGCATGCATTGCTGCCTCAGTTTGCTTCTGTATAGCTTTTTCTTTCCTCTCCTCTTCTTGGGCTTTGGTGGTAGTCCTGGTCACCAAGTGGCCACACACAATCCACTCTATCCTTAGAATTCTCATCCCAGTGAGGGTCACTGAGCTGCTGCTCATCTTGGTGTCTCTTCTTCACCTTGGGTTGGGTATAACTCTCTACCTTTTTATCTTTTGCCTCTTTTTTTTCCCCTCCTTTGCCTTTCCATTTGGGAATCTGGCTCTGCAGCGGTGACCGGTGGCTTGTTCTTTAGCTCTGCCATCCACTTGGCAAAGTACTCCTGGATAGTGAAGGCGCTGGTCGTCATAGTGGAGGTTTTGTTCCCATCTGGCATGGCGGGTCTGGAGTCATCCTCGGGAGACTTCTTACTCTGCCTTTTCCCAAAAATGCAGTCAAGATCTGTTTTGCTCCGAGATGATTGATCCTCCCCTTTTGTGAATTTCATATAATGAACAAGGTTTTGGGAGATTTTGGACTTTTCTTCACGGCTGAAAAGTTTCTTTTCCTTGTTGTCTGAGGAGTCTGTTATTTCCTGCCCACGGCAAGTGTTCAGTTCAGCCAGAAGCTGGTTAAAATCATCCCGAGGAGCAATCCAGTTGTCTTCATTATTGATTGTAGCTCAAAGTCCCGGGTGGTTATTTTTAACTTGAATTTTTATATGACCTGTGGCTCCTTGCTCTTGAGGCCCTAAACCCTTTCCTTTAGACCACCCCATCTTCTCCAGTATCCTCTGGCCAAACTTGGAATCATCATTACTCCATGCAGTGTTTCTTGGATCCACAGCCCACTTCTGCCTCCGCCAACACTCAGCCAACATCGACATGTCGCAGAGCTTGAGATGCTGCGGACCTCTGGACATGAGCAACGGGGGCTATCCACATGCCGACTCACATTTAAATTGGAACTACCGGACTCTCACGACAGGTGGACTGCCTGCATTTCATTTTCTTAATGGTGTCTTTGAAGAGCAAAAGTTTTAAATTTTATCATTTTTTCCTTTTATGTTTCATGCTTTCTTATATTCTATTTAAGAAAACCTTGCCATCCCTAAATACAAAGATTTTCTACTCTGTGTTCCTCTAGAAGTGTTATAGGTTGTACATTTAGGTCTGTGACTTCATTTATTAGAGTTAATTTTTGTGCCTGGTGTATCTTAAGGGTCAGTGTTAATTTCTTTCCATTTGTATATCCAGTTGTTGAAAAGAGTTTCCTTTCCCTAGTCAATTGTTGCGGCACTTTTGTCAAAAATCAATTGAACATATATATGTGTGTGTCTGTTTCTGGACTCTCCTTATTCTGTTCCACTGATGTATATATATCTGTCTTTTAATCTGATACTAAATGGTCTTGATATTGTAGCATTACAGTAAGTCTTGAAGTTAGATAGGGTAACTTTGTTGTTCTTTTGCAAAATTGTTTTGTGTATTCTAAGTTCTTTGCCTTTTTATATAAATTCTAGAATCCGTCAATTTCTATAAAAACCTGCTGGAGTATTGACTGGTATTATTTTGAATCTGTAGATCAAATTGCGGAGAACTGCCATTTTAACAATATTAAGTTTTCTGATTTATGAGCATTCTGTATTTTCTCCTTTTATCTAGGTCTTTGATTTCTCTCACTGTGTTGTAGTTTTCATTGTAAATATTAGAATTGTTCTTAGGTATTTTATGTGTTTTATATGTTACTGTAATGGTAGTATTTTTAAAAATTCATTTTCTATTTGCTTGTTGCTAGTATCTAAGAATATGGTTGATTTTTCTGTGTTAACCTTGTATCCTGCCACTTGCTAAATTCATTTTTAGTTCTAGTTATTGTGTATAGTCCTTGGAATTTTCTTTGTAAGCAAACATAATCTGCAAGTAGGGGCAGTTTTACATTTTCCCTTTTGATCCTTATGCCCTCCTACTCCCTTTCATAAAAACCTTATTGCAATGGCATTTAACAGGGGAACCTTCTGGGCGTGGAGTTTTCTTTTTGAGAAGGTTTGGATAACAGATTGCATTTTTTTAGTAGAGATAGAGCTTCTCAGATTTTCAGTTTCTTGTGTCAATTTTGGTAAGTTGTATTTTTCAAGAAGCTTGTTCTTAATTTGTCAATTTATTGGCATAAAGTTGTTCAAAGTACTCTCATATTATTTTAATGCCTGTACGATCTGTGATAATCCCTCTTTCATTCCTGGTATTGGTTATGTGTGGTGTCTTTTTTGTTTCTTCATCAGTCTAGCTATAAGGTTGTCAATTTTCTCTTTCTCAGAGAACCAGATTTTCTCTATTGTTTGTTTTCTAATTCATGAATTTCTCCTCTTTATTATGTTTTTCATTTTATTTACTTTGCTCTTCTCTTTAGGGTTTCTTAGGATAAAATCTTAAGTCATTGGTTTTAGATCTTCTTTACTAATAGAAGCATTTAGAGCTTCAGGTTTCCTTCTAAGTACTGCTTTAGTTTCATCCCATAAATTTTGATATGTGCATTTTTGTTAACCACTTCAAAATGTGAGTTTTTACAAATTTCCCTTGTGATTTCGTTTTTGACCTATGAATTGTTTAGAAGTTTATTGTTTCTAGATTTTTTTATTTTTTACTTTAGATATCTTACTAGTCTTGATTTCTAATTTAATTCTGATGTGCTCAGAGAATACATGTGTAATTTTCATCTTTTTAAATTTAAAGTTTGTGGGCCAGTATATGATTTATCGTGGTTAATGCGCAGTGTACACTTGACATGAATGTATATCCTGTAATTGTTGGGTGTTGTAGTGTTCTGTAAATGTCAACTGGAGCAAGATGGCTAATAGTGCAGTTCAGATCTTCGATGTCTTCCCTGAATTTTTGTCCATTTCTATCAATTGCTGAGAGGAGGAGGAATTTTCTGCTAAGAATGTAGAATTGTCTTTGTTTCCCTTTAATTCTGTCAGTTTTGCTTTGTGTACTTTGGGCCTCTATTATAGACACATACAATGGGTAATTATGTCTTACTGATGATTTGTTATTTTTATCGTTAAGAAGTGTCTCTTTTTATCTCTGGCAGTACTCTTTGTCTTGAAGTCTGTTTTATCTGATATGAAAATTTGCCACTCCAGCCTTCTTGTGTTTGCTGATGGCATCGTTTAATTTTTTTCATCCATTTACTTCCAATCTATATGTCCTTATGTTTAAAGTGTGTGCCTCTTGGAGGCAGCATATAGTAGGGTATTGCTTTTTTATGTAGTCGGTCGATCTCTGAGTTTTACTTTTCCGAGTCCAGAGTTTTTAAGTTGTAATCTGTAGGAGGGCTAGGCTGTGGTGGGCTTATGTCACCATGCGAGAACCAGGACTTCTCTGTATTAAGTTTGTATTATTGGACCTCGTGCAGATTAGCTGAAAATCATTCTTCCCCGTTCGTCGCATACTGACATCATTAGTCCCTGTTATTGTTTTTTAATCCCCATTTCCATCCCTTCCTCCCACAGACAAACATGTTAAGAAGTTTGATATTTACCCTTAAATATTTATGAATTCTTATAAAATAGCTAGTGCTGTTTACATGTGTATTTTTTTGAATTTACTAAATTAACCTTGTACTATAGATTTTGGTCTGTGTCTTTTTTCATTGAACAATATGCTTTTCAGTTATGTTCACGTCTCTGATGTATAGAAATGGTTTATTGCTTCTAACAACTACCTAATATTCCATAGTAGGCAGTGATCACATTTTACTTACATATTTTGCTAAGAATGGTCACCTGCATTTCTTCCAACTCTCTGCCCCTACAAACCTCTGTGTGCAATTCTTAATCAGCTCTATCGCTAAAGTGTTACTGTGAATCTGTCAACATCTTTACTATAAAACCTTAGTTTAATCCCTCATCATCCCTTATCCATACAATTACAACAAGCTGCTAACTCTTCTTCCTTCCTTCATTCTTCCTCCGTGGGTCATCTTCCATACAGCATCCAGAATGACCTTTCTAAACCCTAAGTCTAACATGGGCTTCAGGCTTTGAGAACTGTTGCTCTGTGACTTCCTGAGCCACCAGGAGACGCTTTGCTGTTACTCACTAATGTTTTTTAACTACATACTGACTGGTCTTAGATTTGGGAATTTGGATCCAACTGTATACCAGACTTATCTGGCCAGCTTAACCTAGACAAGATGGCACCCTTCCTTTAGCTATGGGAGCTAAGTATTGTTGCCTAAGTAAGACGGGGTGGCCCTGACATCAGAATTTAGGGAGGAAGCTGAGGAAGAAGGACGATGGATCAGACTAGGGCCTACAAATTGTTTTTTCCTTCTTTATTCTGAGGCATATTATTTAGCTACTGTCTCGTTAGAGAAATGGAAGGGCCTGGACATACCTGGTGACAGATCCAGGGGCTCTTCCGGCCACAGGACACCCTATTTGATTCCTTTCTTTTCTTTGATGAATCTAGTAAGGAATGCCTACTTGGGCTGCAGAGTGATCATTTATGTGGACTGGTTCCTCTTCCTGATTACATTGAACTATAATAATAGTTGTATGTGTTGTTTTAGAGCAACCATTGTAATTTATGATTACAATCTAAATTGTTTTATTATCAGGCTTCTTAGTATTTTGCACAAGTAACCAAGTTGGTTATCTTCTTATGATATAAAATAATGAATAGGAATCTTACTCCAGACCCTCCTTTGTGGTGTATATCTTTGTGTCTTATTAGTAGCAGGACCCAGTGCTCCATAAAGGATAATAGTTTCCAGTATACTGTTCCTCACGATGACTCCTTCAGTGGCTCATCGTCTGCCTCTTCGTGTGAAGCAGTGAGTGATTTCCCATCATCCTTCCGAAAATCTACCTACTGGATGAAGATGAGAAGGATCAAGCCAGCTGCTACTCCCCATGTTGAAGGTATTAGTACCTTATTCCAAAGACAGAGCACTCTCTAAACTTGTATTTTGCGGTAGCTACTGTAAGTGGTCCTTAAAGTGTTAAGTACCACATATGTGCTTCTCATTAGTGATTAGAATTTTTTAAAAGTGTTAGGCTCTCACTGTTAGCTTTACGAACTGTTCCTCTCTGTTACAGAGTGAAATTCTGCTACTCTTACTCCTCTAGGTTATACCCGTATCAGTCTTTCCTCTTCATGATTTGAACTTCTCTCCCATTGTTCTAGTTTGATTATCTGTTGAGGGTTGAGGGGCTGTTGTAAGAGTTATTCTGGGTAGAATTTTCTTGTTGGTCATAGTCTCAAGGGTCCTTACTAGTAGTCCTTTATCTTGGACACGTTCTGTTTCAGCATTAGCCTCAAATCAAGATCACACAAAGCACCCTGCCCGAAGGCCCTTATTATTCCCAGGGAACAACTGATCACTTGGGATGGAGAACAGAAGAAAAGGCAAAGGGGAAGCTGAGTCAATTAATGAAAAGTTATACCAACTTCCCTAAAACTGTCACAAATGCTTCTATGAGGCCCCTGCTTGCTGATGATGATCTTTCCCTTTGATGGTCTTGTGAATAATGTTTCAAAGGCAGGCCCACCTGTTCCCTGATAAACCATATGGAGGTTTTTTTTCTGTTTTTGGATGGCATTTCAGGGTCAGGTGGAGTATCAACCAAAGGAAGAAGGAAACCCAGGCAGGAAGAAGATGAAGACTATCGAGAATTTCCTCAGAAGAAGCATAAGCTTTATGGTAAGGGAGAAACTTCGCTCATTCTTTTTACTTGGGTGCCTGGGCTTTGTTTGAGGGAGACAGACCTTAGGTTTTGGCCCTCGAAGCACTTTTGAACCCTTTGACTGTTTTGGCAAGGCATGGCCTCCATCCCGCCTTATTTTAAGGGAGGATGTCATGATTTCAGGGAGTCAGTTGGTTGAGGGAGTGGGGCATAGGGTATTGAGAAGAGGAGGGAAGAGATTTAGGTACTTGACAGGGGTTAGCAAAGGTGATATGTTGGGCTTCAAGTTTCTGTCTTGCGTCAGGGAGGAAGCAACGGCCCAAAACTCAGCCTAATCCCAAACCCCAGGCTCGTCGTATTCGGAAGGAACCACCAACCTATGCAGCAGGTATGCTTTCTGTTGGAAGCTTTGTGGGATCTAGTTCTTGCTTTCTGATTTTTGTTGTTGTTGTTGGTACAGGAACGATGTACCAAAGCATTTCTCTAAGGAAGCAGGTATTCAGGGCATGGGTTTGGAGGTCAGACAGACCCTTGTTCAAGTTTTGGCGCTTCCATCAATTTTCTGATCTGCCTCAATTTATTTAATTTATGCAAGCTTCAGTTTCCCTGTCTCTGAATAGGGATAATAAAGGAAGTCAGAATTGTGAGAATTTAAATGGGATAAAAACATTTAATGAAGTCTCAGGCACATAGGGAAGCACTCAGCATATTGGCGGTTACATATCTCACTATCGCATTACTATATGCTGCTGTGAAAAATGTTACCCATTGTCAGTTATACTTAAATATAGCTGGAAAAAAATGTTGTCCAGTTTTTTTAAGTCCTTGGGCTGTCGCTGTTTCTCAGATGGTTTTATAATGGGGAATTGATTAGGACTTTCAGAAACTTCTCAGTTTGAAAAAAATTATTTCTAGAAGTTTTGTGATACCATATTGTGATACTTTTCCAAAGTTCTGGGATTGTGCTTTTTGTTTCTGGAGAATACTACAGATTATACCGTGTTCCCTTCTCTTCTTTGTAGGCAGTTTAGAGGAGCAGTGGTACTTAGAAATCGTCGATAAAGGCAGTGTCTCTTGTCCTACCTGCCAGGCAGTGGGGAGGAAGACTATAGAGGGCTTAAAGAAACACATGGAAAACTGCAAACAGGTTAGCTATTTTGTGGCATTTCACAACTATTATATCATGATCTTTTACTCCAACTTGAGACATCTGGCTCTGTATTGGATATGCTGATGACTGTGGAGAAGAGGCAACATTGTGTCGTATGGCAAACATAGGCTTTGGAGTCTGACAGACTTGGATTTGAGTCTTCACTCAGCTACTTACTAGTTTTGTCCTTTGGCTTTTTATGTGTGAACCTCAGTGTCCTCATTTATAAAATAGAGTTAAATAAGGACTACTTTGTGTAGTCCATGAGAGGATAAGAAAGAAAAAATACATGCTAAGTTCCTTCCCCATTACTTGGCAAATATTGGCACTCAGTACATGGGAGTGCTTAATTTTTAAAAAAAAATGAGTTGCCTTTACTTCTTTGCCCTGGAGGATATGACACTGAGCTTGTGGGATTTTGAGATTCATTGACTGTTGAGTTTGGGAAACAAAGGAGATACAGACCGGAACACTGGAGTAGAACTTTGTGACCTTCTATTTCTCTGAACAGTCTGGCCCTGAGCAGTATTTTTTCTCTGTAGGAAATGTTTACTTGCCATCACTGTGGGAAACAACTTCGTTCACTGGCAGGGATGAAGTATCATGTCATGGCAAATCATAATAGTTTGGTAAGAGTGTCTTCTGTCCTCTATGAGCCTATGTGGTGTTTGATGTCTTAAATGACTGTAGATTGTAGATAACTCAGTGGAGATGACTCAGGCTCTGGGACTTCATAGTGGGGTAAGAAGACCCTTTTCATAGAAGAGTTACATCCAGTGAGACCTTTGTAGTGGATACATAGGTATTTGTGTGTTTAGGTTGGCCCCAAAGGTTCATATCCGGGGAGGTAGAGGCTTAGAAATATCAGGTCCATTACAGCCACTTCCTTGTCCGTCTAGGAGAAGATGCAGACAGCCAGGAGTCTGATAAGTTAGACTTCATGATCAGCAGCTTAGGTGGTAGTCCAGCCCTTGATTCTTCTACGATACAACTTTTTTTCTGGATCTGCCTTTTCCATGAATCATCTGCTTGTTTGCTTCTCTTGCTTTCTAGCCCATTTTGAAGGCTGGAGATGAAATCGATGAGCCAAGTGAGAGGGAACGGCTCCGAACAGTTCTGAAGAGACTGGGAAAGCTCAGGTGCATGCGCGAGGTAAGAGCCCAAGGACAGAAGCTCCTTCTGCCAGAAGTCTTGGGTCCATGTCTTTCTGTCATTCTCTTCCATTCTCCTCCTTCTCCCTTGTAGACCTGGTTCTGTATCATCTTCCAGCATGAGAGTAACTTCTGTTTTTCTGGATCTTCTGAATCATTAAGAGCTCTTTATTTTCTCTCTCAACTCCAAAGATGTATTTGTTTCTCCTTTTCCCTGTTGGAAGGGGTTTCTTTACCATCCTTTCTTTGGAGTGATGAAGAGGATCCTCACCGTGAGGAACTTTGATATTGCTGGGTATCTCATACTGGGGTGGAATTGCATCGGAGACTAAGGAGGGAGCTCTGACACAGAGGAGGAGGCGCACAGTTCTAGTTTATTGAATGTTGATGAAACACTGCATATGATGCTTGGTGGTAGATAGGACAGCCTTTGGGCCAGGGACAAGGAAGGGTTGCGCCAATGGGAAATGTTGGAGAGGGTCTAATAATATCCATAGGTCAATTTGTGTGGAGTTGTGGTTCAGTGCCTTGTGGCTGTTTAGAAATTGAGAGGTCATGTCAAAAGATGTAAGGTTATGGTTTGGGTCTCTCTCTCCTGTGTTCAGAGTTGCTCTAGTACCTTCACAAGCATCATGGGATATCTGTACCATGTCAGAAAATGTGGCAAAGGGGCTGCAGAGCTGGAGAAGTTGACCCTGAAATGTCACCACTGTGGAAAGCCATATAGATCGAAGGCTGGACTTGCGTATCACCTGAGGTCAGAACATGGCCCTGTGAGTACTGATTACTTTCCAGACCCTGTTTGGGGATATATTCTGTGATAACTGCTTATGCCTACATCTTTCCATACGTCCTTGGTTCCTCATTTGTATTCTCATTTAATCTTTGAATACTTTTGTTCTCTCTTCCTTGTTCTTCCTTTGTTCTCTTATTTCTGTCTTTTGAACATTCTTAGTTTAGAGAAATCAAAGTTCATTGTATAGTCTGGACAGAAGCAAACTCATGTTTTTAAAGCTAGTGCATCTCCCCTTAGCTTCAACTTTTGTAGGAATCTGTCAGGCTGGTTTTTGTATTCCAATTTTTTTGTCTTGAGTTTTCTTTTCATGATTATATTTCTATACTATCCCACCTCATGTTGTTTTTTTGAGTTAAATTTCAAAATATAATTTACATATGGTAATTAATATTCACCCTTTTTGGCGTACAGTTATAAGAGTTTTTACAATTATATACAGTCATGTAACCACCACCACAATCAAGATGTAGAACAATTTAATCATCTTCCCAAAATTCTCTTGTGTCCCTTTGTAGTCAGCTCTTCTCACCACCCCAACCCCTGGCAACCACTGATCTATTTTCTGTCCTTATAGTTTTCTTTTTCAGAATGTCGTATAAATGGAGTCACACAGTATGGAGCCTTTTGAGTCTGGCTTCTTCCACTTAGCACAGTGCATTTGAGATTCACTCATGTGTTGGCATGTATCATTAGTTTTATTCCTTTCCATTTCTGTCTAGGATTCCATGGTATGAGTGTTTCACAATTTGTTTATTCATTTACCAGTTGAAGAACATTTGACTTGTTTCCATTTTTTGGCAGTTATGAATAAAGTTGCTACAAGCATTTACTTAAAGGTTTTTGTTGAGAATAAGTTTTCTCTTGGGTAAATACTTAGGAATGGAATTGCTAGGTCATATGATAAACATATATTTAACTTTATAAGAAACTGCCAGACTGTTTTCCAAAGTGGTCGTGCCATTTTGCATTCTCACCAGCAAAGGGTGAGAATTCCAGTTACTTTGCATCTTTGTCAGCACTTACTATTGTCAGTTCCATTTTAAAAATCCACTCTAATAGGTATGTAATGGTATTTTACTGTGATTTAAATTTGCATTTCCCTAATGACTAATAATATTGATCATCCTTTTGTGTGCTTATTGGCAATGTCAATCTTGAGTGAAATGTCTTCTTTAGGGAAATGTCTATGGAACGCCTTTGTTCATTTTGTTATTGGAGTTTTTGTTGTTTTACTATTAAGTTTTGATTATATTCTGAATTTTTTACATTTTTTTTGGACACAAGTTCTTTATCAGATATGTTTTGCAAATATTTTCTCCCAGTCTGTAGCTTGTCATTTTATTTTTCAGTGTTCTTCAAAGAGCAGACCTTTTTTTTTTTTTAATTAAAATTTATTGGGGTGACAATGGTTAGTAAAATTACATAGGTTTCAAGTGTATAATTCTGTAATACATTATCTATGATCACATTGTGTGTTCACCACCCAGAATCAGTTCTCTTTCCATCACCATATATTTGATCTCGTTTATCCTCATCTGTCACCCCTCTCCCTCCTTACTCTCTGGTAACCACAACTATTGTCTGTGTCTGAGTTTTTGTTTGTTTGTCTTGTTCCTTTGTTGCTTTCAGTTTTATATCCCACATATCAGTGAAATCATTTGGTTCTTGACTTTTTATGTGTGACTTATTTCGCTTAACAAAATAATCTCAAGATCCATCCATGTTGTCGCAAATTGCACTATTTCATCTTTACTATGGTAGAGTACTATTCCATCGTGTATATATACCACATCTTGTTTATCCAGTCATCTATCTAAGGACACTTTGGTGGTTTTCATGTCTTGACCACCATAAATAAAGCGGTAGTGACTATCGGAGCACATACATCTTCACGGATAAATGTTTTCAGATTTTTTTGGTAGATACCCAAGAGAGGGATTGTTGGGTCATGTGGTAATTCTATTCTTAATTCTTTTTTTTTTTTTTTAGCAGGCCAAGGATTTATTTTTTAAAAAAGAAAATATATTCCCAACATGCAGGAGTGGACAGGCCCAGGAGGAGAGAGCCTGCACCCAAACATTAAATTTTATTCTTAATTTTTTGAGATACCTCCACACTGCCTTCCATAGCGGCTGCACCAGTCTGCATTCCCACAAAGAGCAGATTTCTTAATTTTGATAAAGTTCAATTTATCTTTTTTTTTTCTTTTATAGATCATGCCTTTGTTGTATCTAAGATATTTTTGTCCAACCCAATGTATAATTTTCTATTCCTGCTGTCAAAAGACACCAAAAAACGAATGGCTTAAGCAGCACAACTGTATTATCTCATAGCTCACTAGGCCGGAAGTCCGAGTACAGCAGAGCTCAGCTGGCTCCTCTGCGTGCAGCCTCAGCAGGCGGGAATCAAAGTGTCAGTAGGGCCGTTCCCTTCTGGAGGCTCAAGGGGAGAATCTGTTCCTACGCTCGTTAAGATTGTTCAAGAATTCAGTTCCATGCAATTGTAGTACCGCATTCCCTTGCTTGCTGTCGGCCAGGAGAGGGTCTCAGCTTCTAAAGGCCGTCTGCACTCCCTGGCTCAGTGTTCCCTTCCTTCCTCTTCATGTCAGCAGCCCTGGCGAGTCTCTCTCGTGCTTTGAATCTCGCCCGCGTCTTTTGTGACATGTCTCTCACTTAAAGTGATTATGGCCTTTAATTAAATCTACAAAATACCTTCATATCAGCACCTAGACTAGTGTTTGAGTACCTGATGGCTGTAGCCTAGCCAAGTGGAGACATGAAAGAATCATCACACTCCTAATATACTGTATGTCAACTGTAATTCAAAAATAAAAAAAGAACCACACCCAAGATCCCACAATTTTCAAAAGTTTGGGTTTCTTCTAGGAGTTGTATTATTTGCATTTAGGGCTATTATCCATTTTGAGTTAATTTTTGTATGTATTATGAGTTCCTGTATGTATTATGAGGTTAAGGTTCATTTCTTTGCATATCGATGTGTTGACTTTGATCCATTTTCACTTATTACAACAGAATAGATTTTACCCTGCTAAGAAGCTTTTTTACCAGTAAAATGTACATTAAGATGGTGGAGCTTCATGCGAGTGTGTGGCAAGCTAATAAATAGCTCTTTTGATTTCTGGC
The DNA here is from genome assembly GCF_964194185.1 of Rhinolophus hipposideros. Taxonomy (NCBI): domain Eukaryota; kingdom Metazoa; phylum Chordata; class Mammalia; order Chiroptera; family Rhinolophidae; genus Rhinolophus; species Rhinolophus hipposideros. The sequence continues at coordinate 59,389,265 of NC_138058.1, read as the reverse complement.
AGGAAGGAGAGCCTTCCGTCACTGGCTCTGATGGAAGCCACTTCTCAGACGTGTGTTTTGCTATGTTTCGTTCTTGCAGATCTCCTTCTTTCCAGAGTCAGGACAGCCAGAGTGCTTAAAGGAGATGAGCCTGGAGTCAAAGAGTGGGGGCCGAGTTCAGAGGCGTTCTGCCAAGATAGCTGTATACCACTTGCAGGAGCTGGCCTCCGCTGAACTGGCCAAGGAATGGCCTAAGAGGAAGGTTCTTCAGGATCTGGTACCTGATGATCGGAAGGTAAGGTAGAAACTTGTGTTAATTTGGATGGTTTATGTCTTGATACTGTGCTTAATACATGCAGAAAAGTAAATGCACTAGAGTGAGTACATGATAAACGATATTTTGTTTTTTTATCCTTAAAGATGGAGTACATCTGATCCAGCTTCAGTGTCTCGATTCATGTAGGTCCTAGAGAAAAAGTTGGTCTCCGAAGTTCCTTAAGGAGCCTCTTAATTTTGGACTACTTCCAGAGGGAACCTGAATTCCCAGATTGGTTTTTTGCTTAGTCCTTGCCTTGTATGTATCCCCTTTGTTAGTTCATATATAGTAGTTTGTATTTAGTTTAGGTAAATGCTAAACCCTTGATTTGGGTGTGTGGTCCAGTTTCATCCATGGCAAAAATTACAATTTTCCCCTTTGTAATTAGTGAATATTTTATGGGAAGATTGAGACTGTGTTTTATCATATTTCTACCCATTTACTTGAGCATCCATCAATGATTAATGTCTGTAACAATGATTACTGTGGTGTTTGTTTAATGATTTTTTGTTTCAATCATTTCTTATGCAATTATTAATTGGAATTCTATTGTGAGAGAGATCTGTCCTTCAGTTAACTTATTTTATATTAGTATGGGCTAATGGATATTTACTCTGTGACCTATGATCCAATGGTATTATTATCTTGCTTCTCAAATTTTCCCAGATTTGGCCATCAAGAGCTCTTTAAAGTGGACTCCTGTATCTTTTCGATATTCCCCCTATCATTTTTTTGAGCTTTTCTTTACTCTCTGAGACACCATGAGATACTGTAGGTTCATGTTGCATTTTTCATGCCCTAGCCTTGAAATAAACCATTTCTTTATGGAATTCTGGTTCCTTTTATTGGAGAATACATTTAGAAACCAAGATTTGAGCGCTAGGTGTATTCATTCTTACTGAGGTATCATGTTCCTGGGCCCTCTTGGTAGATAGAGGTAGGATATATATGTATGTATGTGTGTATGTATGTATGTATGTATGTATGTGTATTCATGGACACATACACACACTCTGTATTTATTTCTGTCTATCTCTCTATATGTTTAAAGCCATGATACCTTTAATTCCAATCCAACACTACAAGTTTCATTCTCGCCTTCCTCTCCTTATTTGTAACTCCTTTCTCCTACAGTGAGAAACCTGGCTCCTTGTTGTCTACAATATCTTTACTTTGCTCAATCCTAGTATAACATAAAGTAGTTTCAGAACTGTTAACCCATACCCCTATAAGAAACAAATTTAGATTTACTAACTAGAGAACAATATTTGTGTGTAGTTCTTTTCATCTTTAGCCTTGCAAGTATAAATATAGTCAAAGTACTATTTTCCATTTACTTAGGTTGCTTTTTGTCCCCCACCCCCATCATTGTGTTCCTCGTGTGTAATAATTAGGTTCACATGTCACTCTCATTAATGTTGGGTTCCCCCTACATCCTATGTAATTTAAACTATTCGTTTATTTTGGGGGTAGGTGAAACATTACCATAGTCTTACAAGCCAGACCTATACAAAAAGGTCTTCACAAAGAAGTGTTCCTGTCCCTCTTCCCAACTTTCCTGTTCCAGATCCCCTTTTATTTCCATCCTATTCCTACCCACTGACCCCAAAGATAACCAGACTCAGTAGTTTCTGATTTATCCTTTCTTTATTTTTATGGGATGGATGATCAGGTACATGAATATTTTCTTGTATCCCCTTCTTTTCTGTATTTTGCTTTATTTTACGTAAAAATATGTCCTGGAAATCACCCTAAATGTGCTCATAGAACTTATTCTTATTTCTTTTTTATAGCTGCATAAATATGAGTTTATTATTTGAATATGATAGTTTATATAAATATTTCTTTGTCAGCATGAAAGGATTTTAGATGGACCCGCATATGCTAGCTGCAATGGAGAGGAAATGGTTATCAATTAAAGCCGGCTCTGTGCTCTGATTTCCTTTATATAATAGCTTTACCAGAGTTTCTTTAAGCTGCCTTCTTTACTTCCCACGTTACCTGCAAACTTTGGTTCTGGTTTTCTGTCTCAGAGAATCAGCTTTTTTCAGATACTTCTATTTTCCCAGCAGGAAGATTGTTTGTTCACCGGAAAGACAACTGTTACCCATGGTGGGCTTTGTAAGAACTGTCTATGGCAGTTTTTTCTGGAAGCTACAGTTATAGTTGTAAGAAGAGACTAACACGTGAAAGGAAGTGCTAAGAATAATCCTACTTTTGCAATATGTGCAAAGATTTTGCATTCTGTTCCCTGAGTTTGCTCACATCCTTGTTTTATGTTGAACCTTAATTTTTTTTTGTTAGAATTTTAAACATATCAAAAATTAATGTATCATTGAAGAAAAATGAGAAATGCAGACAAACAGGGAAGAAAACATTAAAACCACTCAAACTTCTACTAGAGAATACTACTGTTAACATTTTGATTTTATAGCCTTTTAGCCTTTTATTCTACATATATTTCTATTGAATATATTATATGTGTGTGTATATATATGTATTGTGCATTATACAGAGGGTGCCAAAACAATGTATACACATGACTTGTATTCATCTTTTGTTATTAGTATATATTGAGTATTATAATTTTAATAGTTTTTTCCCTTTCTTAAAATGTGTATACATTTATTTGGCACCCTCTCTATATATGCATACTACATATTATATTTTTAGTGCATATTTGTATCCCCCTCTTGTAGATGAAGTTTCCTGCCCTCTGTTGAAAATCAAACTATTCTAAGACTAAACAATAGACAATTATACCTACCAGTTTCAGGAACTTGAAAGGGTCTTACATATTACACTTGTTTTGTATATGAAAATATACTTGTGGAACTCCAGAGTTATATAACCTGAAGAGTTGGGTGTGAATTTTTGGGGTGTTTTGGTTGGAAGCTGGATTCCTCTGCTGGGGCAGAGGGGGAAAGTTATAATAAGGTCTTATTTGTAGTGAATTTTTTTCTTGTCTTGTTTCTTGTAGTTAAAATATACTCGCCCTGGGCTGCCTACATTCAGCCAGGAAGTACTACATAAATGGAAGTCAGATATCAAGAAGTATCATCGCATTCAGTGTCCTAACCAGGTGGTTTTTTCTCATTCATTTATTCAGTAAATGTTTATCAAGCATCTGCTGTTGTTCCAGTTATTTATTCCTTTGTGACAAAGCACTTGAACCTTAGTGGTTTAAAACGTAAAGTATTTTATTTGTTCACATTTCTGTAAATCAATAATTTTGTCAGGGCCTAGGGTAGTTTTCCTCTGCACATGGCATCAGCTAGGATCACCCAGAGATGCATTCAGCTGGAAGCTCAAATGGGACCTGAGTGTCCAAGATAGCTTCTATGCAGCTGATTCAGCTGGGAGCTTGGCTCTCCGCATGGCTTTTCTCTCTAGCAGGGTGGTTGGATTATCAGCAGGGTACACGGAGACAGACTTTTCAGAGATTATTCTAAGAACATGAAAGTGGAAGCTGAAGAGCTCTTAAGGCCTAGCTTCAGAATTTGTTCAGCATCTTTCCATGGCATACTCTTGGTCAAAGGAATCAAAGGACTAATCTAGATTCAAGAAGGTAAATAGACTCCATTTCTTGATGGGAAGAGTGGCGGAGAATTTCCAGCCATCTTGAGTCTACCCTAGCTGTATATGCAGTATTGTGGTGAGGAATAGAGATACAAGAAATAGGAGACACATTTGTACCAAAGAAAGCAGATTTAAAAAAAAGGAAAAAAAAAATCTAACCATGTAATTTTCTGTGTTTCTTTATCAGAGAAAAGTACCAGGGAAGGGAATGTTTTCAGTTTTTGTAAATAACTTGTTCATCTCTTTTTCTATTACCTTTTGTTGGTTTTTCTTCTTGCTTTTGTGGCATGCATGTGAATTATTTTTCTGTTTGATTTGTGGTCCAATTATTGGGCTTCCTCTGCCATATGTAAAGTTGGTCAGTGTAAATGACCCGATTGCTAAGAGAAGGATGCTGTTTCATGTAGTCTTCACGTTATTTCTTCTTTTTTTCAGGGTTGTGAGGCTGTCTACAGTAGTGTATCTGGCCTTAAAGCTCACCTGGGCTCTTGTACATTGGTTTGTAACTTTCTGAAGTACTTTTCTTAACAGGACCTCTAAAATAGTCTGATACAGAATTTAGTTTAGGTGAACAGCTGTCCTGTTTTCTTTTATCTTCAGAGGCTGGTTTAGTTTTTATGACCCAAAGAATCTTGGTCTGTTATTGGGTGGGATGCCAGGGTATGTCCAAGATGCAGAAAAGGCCAAAACATAGCCATAAATCATAATCAATTAAAGAATTCGGAGAATATCAGTTCTGAATCCCTACCAGGGATTTAACTTCTTCCACCTGAGCCCTACAACCCACCAGCCATGGGGATTGCTGCCTCTTTCCAGTTCCTTTCAGAATTATGTCCTCACACAAAATGAACACTGTAGAAACCCGGAGCTTCAGGAGGGGACGGAATTCTCAGGCAACCAGGGAGTTGGAGGCATCCAAAGCACATCTATCCAGGAATGCTTAGGAGTCTGTCATCTTGATCTTAGTTTCTGAGTCAGTCCTTAAACTAGGTGTTAAGGATAGTACTCTTAATTCTGGATTTCCAAGGCACTCTTTGCAGCACTGGATTAGAGTGGGAAGAATTACACGTTGGTGTCTTTTGTGAACTTCAGTAGTTTAATTATTTGGGGGGAGGAACCAAGAGAACCTGGAAGTGAAGTGAAAAAAGGGAAGATAGAAAAATGTGTTTCATAAGTGGGAGAACTTGTCGTATTGAAGGGGGTGGAGGGTGGATGGGATAGAATTGCGTTAGGATAGATTTGTAGTGGTGATAGTCTGCCCAAGCTGGTTTTCCTAAATACATTATTGTTTTGGATTTTCTTACTTTTTTACCTTTGCTAAGGTAGAATCCCTGCCTTTCATCTCGAACAATCCCCACATATGGTCCAGGGATGTATTCCTGAATTTAACCAATAATTCCCTTTTCTTTCTCTCTTGAAAATAGGGAAACTTTGTGGCTGGAAAATACAAGTGTCTTCTGTGTCAAAAAGAATTTGTGTCAGAGAGTGGTGTCAAGTATCACATCAACTCTGTCCATGCTGAGGTGAGGTCCGTGCTTTCCCACAGTGTTTTTGTAATCCCGTGGACCCGATACATAGACCCCAGGAGAGCTGAATTCTGTGTCCGTATTTATGATCCGGGATTGTCAAGGAAAGTAACTCTTAAAGTGGTTAAAATACTTTCGTGATCATGGTATCTCCCCTGCCAGGTAAGTATTAAAGTGGTTAAAATACTTTCTAGAATTAGATGCATAATCGTGTTTTTCTGTGAAAGCATTTGAAATCATTGTGTGAGAATCCCTGAGCTCTGCTAATTCTCTTAAAGCCAATTAAATCAGGCATTGGGGAACTAGGCTGAATTTACATCTTTGTCATTCTTCTTTCTCACAATCTCTATACTTTTGTTTTCTAGTGTCCTAACATCTTTAAGCAATGTGTTTTTAATGCTGTTTAAAATACTGCATAGAAACAACTATAAAGGACATTATTGAGAATACTGACTATATTAAATAATAGTAATGTATCCATGTTAATATTCCCAAATGTGATAATTGTATTGAAGTGATGCAGGAGAAAGCCCTTGTTCTTAGGCAGGTACATGCTGAAGTATTTAGAGATGAAGTAGCTCGATGGCTGCAACTAGCTTGCAAGTGGTTTAGCAAGGAAAAGAGAGAAGGGAGGGAGGGAAGGAGGGAAGAGAGAGATGAACAATGGCAAATCTAGGTATTTATTAAACTATTACAACTTTTCTGAAGGTTTGTAAATTTTCAAAATTAACAAATAAATAAAGTTCAGAAGGTAAAGCGTTTTCTCTTGGGGAGAGTTTTTTCAGTAGTACAGGTAAACAGAGAAATTGTTTACTATGTAATTAAATACCCTTACTGCAAAAGCTCCAGGTATAGAGTCTGTATTCTCTTGGAATGTCTCACTGCAGAAACTGTTGTTGCCTGATGAGGAAAAATAGCGAGTGCCTTCAGCTGTTCTCTGTCGTCAAATTTAATAGTTCTTAACCACATGGGCTTTGGTTAGTGTCATCAAACGTGGTTCCTGTTGCTTTACTGTTTTAAACTTTGGGAATCCCTCTCTGTATCTGAGATTTTCTTTTTGGAAGGCAGTTATATCTTTTTTATAATAATAGCATACCTTTTTATGCTTCAAGAAGTATTTGAAAAATAAATATCTCCTGACAAAATATGGCCTTCAAATAGTTAACTTATTTCTCTAGTTTCTTCCTAAAAAGTTGGAACCAACAAATTTCACTGGGGCTTGCTCCCCAAACATTTGTTCAATGATTTATGCCTGTATTTATGAATTATTTGTGGTGATAAAACATCGCTATCCTGTTCCTCTCTGCCTCATATTTTTTTATATTAATAAATTTTCAAATGCATGAAAATCGATAGAATAGTATAATGAACAGCTTTAACAGTCATCAGTAAACGGCCAATCTTGTCTCATTTATAACTCATTTTTCTTAGCCCTTCCAGGCTTACTTTAAAGCAAATTCCACATACCATGTCAGCTGTAAATGCTTATTTCAATACATGTGTCTAAACATATAAAGATTTTTAAAAACATAAAACCATAACTATCATTACACCTAAAAAATATTAACAATGATTCTTTAACATCATATTTCCAGGCATTATTTAAATTTCCCTGATTTTCTCATAATTTTTTTTCAGTTGTTTATTCAAATCAGGATCTACAAAAAAAAGGTTTATGTACTGCATTTGTCTATTTTAATCTAGAGTCGTGCTATCCAATAGAAATGTAATGTGAGCCATGTAGTTAAAAATTTTCCAGTCATCACATTTTAAAAAGTATAAACAGATGAAATTAACTTGAATAATATATTTTATTTAACCAAGTATCTAAAATATTATCTTCTTAACATGTCAATAAAAATTATGGAGATACTTTACATTTTTTTCATACTAAGTCTTTGAAATTAGTGTGTATTTTACATTGAAAACATCTCAATTTGGATTAGCCATGTTTCAAAACCTTATTAGCCACATGTGGCTAGTGACTATCTCATTGGACAGTGCAGGTCTAGACGGTTTCCCTTTTTGTTTTTCTCTCCATTTTTTTGTGGAAGAAACTGGGTCATTTGTCATGTACGTTTACCCACATTCTGGATTTTGCCGATTGCATTCCCGTGGTGGTGGTGTTCTGTCCTGGGTATTTCGTATAAATTGGTAGTTAGACCTGGAAGACTGATCAGATCACTTGATGTAGTGACATTCTTTTTTTGTTTTTTTTTGTACAAATACTTCATAATTGGATTGTATGTCTCTCAACCGTTAATTTTTAAACTGAGGCCCAGAGAGGTTAAGTAATTTTCCCATGGTCACGGAGCTAGAAACGAAGCTGGGGTTTGTGCCCAGGTGGTCTGGCTGTAAAATTTATACTCTTAACCACTATACTCTCATGAAATAAAAATCTATGGCCCAGTGCTTTACATCTCATGAGAGTTTTACAGAGGAGGTAAATGGGTAGGATGATGCTAAGTAAAGACTTTGTAGATCACTTACTGAAGTACCCCAAATCAGGTCTTACACAATCAATATAATGACTGCTCTGAATTGAATTTCTCCAATTTAAAATACAGAGTTCTAAACTATGGTGTCATGTTTGTTTCCTCCTCATTGTGTTCTGCCCTAACCATGCCTTCTTAAAAAACTCCTATCATACCCCTTCTTCATGCTCTCCACTGTGTTTTGACTGGATGCTGTTTCTGTTTTGCCTCTGTAGGACTGGTTTGTTGTAAACCCAACAACCACCAAAAGCTTTGAAAAGCTGATGAAGATAAAGCAGCGGCAGCAAGAAGAAGAGAAGCGGAGGCAGCAGCACAGGAGCCGACGGTCTCTCAGAAGGCGGCAGCAGGCTGGCATCGAGCTTCCTGAGGCAGAGCTGAGTCTTAGAGTAGGGAAGGATCAGAGGAGGAATAATGAGGAACTGCTAGTGTCGACCTCCTGTAAAGAACCAGAGCAGGGGCCAGTGCCAGCACAGTTCCAGAAAGGAAAGCCCCCAAAGACTAATCACAAACGAGGAAGGAAATAGGCAGTCAGTGTGAAAGCGCTCCTAGGAGAGTGGATGTGATTGCTATTGTCACAGGGACCTGTGCTGGGACGACGGGGTCAGAGGGAGCGCTGAGTGAAGACAAATGTACTCGTTCAGCTGTTTGTGTGAGGCTGTGACTGTCTCAGCTCCTTCCTCCTGTATAAATGTCACTGTTTTCCCTACTTATTCACTTTGACACCCCTCCCCCTCCACTACCACCCTTTTTGGTAGATTTTCCTGCTGTTCCTCATTGGAGTCCTCTTGTTTTTCTCTTATCTTGCCCAAAGATCCCGCTTTTAAGGCCAACTATAGGCCCCTCTTGCCCTATACAAGACTAAGAAACCTGTTGGGTTGTCCTTTCCTTCCTGGGGTGTAGAATGTTCTTGGAAACTCCATTGATTTAGTAGTCACAAAACATCATCTAGCTTATAAAACAATTCCAAATTAATTTTTAAAAACCACACTGATGAATTATTTTGTATCTGTGATGTAACAAGCCTAGAAGCTGGAAATGTTGTCACTCATATATAATAAGGTTACCCTGTCTCTTTGCGAAACAAACTGTGTGGAGGCTGTTTTGTTCTTTCAGTATGGTTTTAGGATTGAACGTAAGAAAATGGACTTAGGATGAAAAAGCTAGAACTTCCCTACACTAGTTTACTGGGAAATGTTTTGTGTGTCCAAAGTTGCAGTGATTAACTAGACCCATGGGCATGAAAAGCAGCGTTGGGAGTAATGTGTCCCAAACATTACAATGACTGGAAAGAAGAAATTAGAAGAAGCAATAAATACTGCCTTAGCTTTCCTGGGGCTAGAGGTCTCATCTTTCGCTATCATCAGTGCCCTCCTAAAGTTTGTTTTGCTCCCTCAGCTTTAAGGATTGAGAAATGCCACATTGATTGCCCCTGATGTTTTGACACAGAACCCCAGTGTTCCTGGTAATCCCACTAAGATTGGTAGCCAAGGTCACGTTCCTTCCCTCCTGGACTTGATCTCCCTCGTTAGTCTACACCCTGCCAAGTCCTCAACCCTCCCTTTAGTCAACCTTTGTCTGAATTTTCTGAGAATATTGTCCTCTATCCTCTTTTATGTATTCTATCCTCTTTATATCCTGAGACTTTGACACCAGATGTAGATAGTTATCTGGAGTTGGAAAGAAATGTTCTTTTTCTGTACCTCATGCCTACCTGGTAATGTCTAATGGGCTGTTTCTCTCTGAGGCTGACTTGCTCTGGACCATCAGTTAGAGCAGCTCTGTTGTCGTGTTTCTGGATTCTCCTTCCCTTTACCATACATATTAGTCTTACATATTCTTGCCAATTTTTGTGGCATAGGCCATATAAAAAGGGACCCTTAACCCTGATATTGACAAGTACTACCTTTTCAAATTCTGAAAGGCTATTACCACTCTAACTGTTGTGTGATCCCCAGATAGCTTTTAAACGTGGGCTTTTGTGAAGACCACTTTCAAATAAGGCAGCATTGAAACCTTATTTGGATATTGCCAAAATAGGTAATTTTGAAACAAGTGAAGGACATGGTGTGATTGATCCACTCTATATTTTCATTGGCATTTGTGCCCTTAGAGCCCTTTCAGTAGACAAGGATTGTCAGGGAGGAGAAGTGAAGAAACTATGTTAATTTCTGGTGAGTAAGACTTGGGAAATGTTTGGCAATGACAAAAGAAATAAACAAATCTCCGTTAGATTGATGTTTCCAGTTGTTCATTGACTCCGACCTGCTACTTGACTCCTTGCTGATACAGTGTATGGAGGTAAGACGATGGCTAGGGATGGGAGTGAGTTTAAAATAAGTACCAAATGCAGTTGTCTCAGTCATTCTTGAGCTCCTGAAATCTGCTGGTTAAAATGAATAATTTGCTATTAAAGTGAATTAGTATAGGAAACTCGCCCAATCTCATCCATGGTCCTTGTAGGCACTCATTTTTCTGATCAGGCCAGTGATCAGCAGCACTCAGTATAGACTATCCTGATCATACTATTGAGTTTTTAAGTTTTTAAATTCATTAGAATAGCAGAAACTTAAGTTTGACAGTATCAGGTACCGCTGGGTTTTGGAACAATGTGAACTTGAATGCATGGTTTGGAATGTTAACTCAGTCACTTGGGAAATGATTTGGCGGTAGCTAGCAAAATTGAAGATATGCCCGAAAACTCAGCAGTTTCACTTCTAGGTATATATAGAGAAACTCCTCTTGCCCAGGTCTGCCAGGCGACATAAACAAGAGTGATTACTGCAGTACAGTTTATAACAGATACTGGAAACAATGTGAGGTAGAGATTACTAGCTGTCCACCAAAATCTGCACTCAACTTGCAAAATTACAGGATTGTAAAACAAATGGCTAGACCACATTTCCCAGCCATTCACCGCAGGGAAGGGGAAGCCAACTCTCCAGTGGAACGTGAGTGGAAGTGACGTGTGTCACTGCCATGCTACAACTTTTAAGTGAGTGAGTGTACTTCATGCTTGCTTTCCCTTCCCGTGGGTTAGATGCATATGATGATGGGCTGTGGGGGATGGCAGACACAAAAAGGAAGAGCATTAACTCTCTGAAGACTACTTCCGTGAAGAACTACTTGCTAACCAGGAACATCTATCAGACTATATTAGATGAGCAAGAAATAAAAGTCTGGTATTTGAGACATTATACATTCTTGGGTCTCTGTTAACCTACTCTAATGCATAACCTAATTGTCCATCATCAGGAGAAGGGACAAATTGTGACGTAGTCCTGTAGTAGAACACTATACAGCTATGAAATTAACTAGAGCTTCTTGTATCATGAGTATATCTCAAAAATAATGTCTGGGAAAAGCAAGTTACAGAATACATCAAGTGTACCATTTTTATAACATTTAAAAACACGCGAAAATGCTCTACATTGTTTATGGATATATGTAAATATAAAAGTATAGTATATACACATTTATATTTAGTATATGTTTGTATTTTAATATATATAAACATAGTATGGAAACATGCACAGGAATGATAAACACTACATTTAGTATAGTGCTGGCACCCAGAGGGACTACGGGTGAATTTGGAAGTTCTTATTTCTTAAGGTGTATAGTAAGTTTGTCATAGTTTTATATTTTTTTGTATGTCTAAAATATTTCATTTTCAAAATCAGTTAACAATCAAAAAAATATATTCCGCTTACCTCCTTCAAAGGGAAAAGTTCAGAACATTTTCTTCTGCTTCATCTTAACCTTTGATTTTTCCCCTCACCCAAGAGTCTGCTCCCCCCATGTGTTCACTTCTATTTCTATGATCCCAGTTGGAACCATCATCAACTCTTGCCTAGACTACAGTTGGATCTTCTTAATTGTTTTTTTCTGCTTTTTACTAGCGTGGATTCACTCCACATAAGAAGGTTGTAGTGAGTTTTTAAAACTGTAAATCAGACTTCATTTACCTGCTAAAAGCCTAATGGTTTCCCAGGGCACTTAGAATAAGTCACTCCCTTTCCTTGTTCTACAAGGCTCTTTGTGTTCCTACTGCTGACCTTTTAGCCTCATCTTCCTCTGCTCCACCCATGTTCTCTGATTATTATTCCCCAACAACATGTTAGCCACACTACCTTTCTGTTCCTTGAACCTACCAAGCTCATTTCCATTTTAGGGCCTTTGCATTCACTCTTCCCTCTGCCTGGAATGATTTTTACCCCATTTGCATTGTATACTTCATTTTATCATTCAAGTCTCAAACTAAAGTTCACTTCAGAGGTCTTTTCCACCTGAACACACTTTCTGTAACATCACCCTATTTAATTTCCTTCATAGCAAAGCAAAAAGTAGACAGATCTTCATTAGCCAACCTTCACACTAAAACATCATGATGGCTATTTTACCATAGCAATGAGATCTAAAAGCCTTCCTAAGTTTATGCAGCACCTAAGAATACTTGCTCCAGCCCGTTTAATCAGCGAATTTTAGGAATTACTGTGGGTTAATCCTTGATTTTGATGCCTATGGGAGGGCGCATGTTTTTGGCGCATGCCTTGCAGTCGTTGCCTCCCCCGGATTAAGCCCTCCACATACCACTGTTCCTGCTGCAGCTGCTGCTTCTGAGTTTTGAACTGTCTTCGAGTAGTCTCCAACTTCTGGCATTGCCAGGTTTGCTGCAATAGTTCCTTCTGTAACTGCTGGTTCTCTCTGCGGACACCGCGGTAGAACTCAAAAGTATAATTCTCTGCTGCCAACTCTAAGGCCTGGATCTTCCTGTTAAGCTCCTTTCCTTTTCCCTTTCCCAACTGCCTCACGTCTGGCTCACTCAGTTGTTTCTCTAGTAATGCTTTTTCCTGGAGGTACTGGACCTGGACTTCCTGTTTCTTTGCAGTTGTCTCAGCTTGGACTTTCCTTTTCTCCTCCTCTAATGTCTGCATTGCTCTCTCCTGTTTCTCCTTTAATAGTGAAACGTCCCTCAGTGCCTGCAACTGCTGCTTCAAATCAGATTGGATTTTGCCCTTCTGCAAGAGCTCTGTGTTAAGCTCTGATGTTTGTTTTGCATATTTGGAGGCTGATTCTTTTTTCCTTCGTTCAGCCTCCCCACTTCTTTGCAAATAGCTGTTCCACAGCTTCTCAAATTGCCTTCTATACTTCTCAGTTTTGTTGGTCAGGTATTCCAGAAAGAATTTATTTTCAGCCTGGACATGTAACTTTTCAGTGAGTAGCTGCCAAGTTTCCTTCATTAGCGGTTCTTGCCGAATTTGAGCTTGTTTTATTTGCTTGTCCAGTGTCATCATTTCCACTGCCGTTTCTTTAAGCCCCATCGGTGCCATTGTTAGCTTCTCTGGCTCAAAAAAATTATTTATTAAACTAAGATACTGTGGAGGGGGACCACTGGAGTCCTCAACAAACCTGAAGGAAGAACAAGTGAGACATTCCCCCATCAGTTCTTCATTAAAATTTAGGAAATAAAAAATGCACAATTGTACTTTAATTCATACAAGAAAATATTTTGAATGCTTATTGTTTTTGTGACACTGCGAGGAGGCAAGGCATGGGGTATGATACAGCTCTGGGTAAAAATGAGGGAGTGCACTTTACAATTTACAATATGCATTCACTACCACCCTGTAAGGTATCTCATTTTTATTACTAGTTTCAGGGGTACAAAACAATGTAATAGACACCCCTCACAAAGTGATAACCCCCACTCCCCTAATCTACTACCCCGCTGACATCATATATAGCTGTTACAATTCCATTGCCTCTATTCCCTATGCTGTGCTCCACATCCTGTGACCATACATACATATAATTATAATTGACATTATTATTCAGCTTCAGGTGTACACTGCAGTGGTCAGACATTTATACCGTCCATGAAGCCGTCTCCCTAATAAGACAAGTGTCCATCAGATGGGTACCTTATAAAATCTTTACATTATTAATTCTATTCCCCAATTGTCTTTCGTATCCTGACAGCAATCTTGTGGTTACTGATTGTGCTTTCTAATCCCCTCACCTCCCTCATCCCCACTTATCTCAATTTTAAAGAGAAAACAGGTTCAGGGAATTTATGACTTGGCCACGATTTACACCGCTAGCAAGTGGCAGAGCCAGCCAAGGTGTGAAACTTAGATCTATGACTTAGTTAACAACTACAAAGGGCCACCAGCACATACTCGGTGGTCGGGAGCAGGAACAAATGTCTCGGCTCTTGCACCACCTTTTCCGTTTCCCAGGACGCTTCCTTGGAGGGAAGCGCTCCTTTAGTACCTACTTGCGACAGGAATCCCAGCGTTTACCCCCAAGGTCTAGATGTAGTTCATTGAGGGTGGCTGCCAAGAAGCTAGTGTCAGGGGACTGCGACACACGGATACGGCGTCCCGCTGAGGAAAGTTTTCGCAATGTCTCGGGCCTGTGTTCAACGGGTCTGGGCGCTGCACAGCAACCCCGTAGGTCCCCAGTCCTGGCCGGTCCAGCCCTGGGCTGCTTAACTTCCGCCGAATAAACCTTAGCCTTCGGTTCTCGGGCGGCTGTGTTCCCCGATCCTGGTGGGCGAAAAGCGAAACGCACTCTCTTTTTCGTAGTGTGGGGGTCCTGCCCTTGGGATCCTAGGTCCTCTTGTTTCCATGGGAACCAGAGCTGTGCCCTTCCCAGGCCCAACCCTTCGACCATGAGCTCCAACTTCCCTGGCCCACTCCGGTCCTCCTCCCACAGTCTCCACTTCCCCGCCATTGCCACTAGTTGGCTCCCGAGCCAGGTCGGGACAGGAAGATGCTCTGGCGCTCGTTCGCTCTTCCCTTTCTGGCTGGTGCGGTTCTACCGCCGTTCGCCGCCCGGCACCTTGCGGAAGTCTCTCTAGCGACGCTGCGTCGCTGTGGTGGAGGGGGCGGGACCAGGGGAAAGATGGCGGCGTCCGCGGCGGCCGCTGCGCCGCAGGCTTCGGGGGGTCCTCGGCCCCCAGTGTGTTTGTTGGTGTTGGGAATGGCGGGATCTGGGAAAACCACTTTTGTACAGGTGACGTACACGGCGCGGGCGTAGTTGGTGTGCGTGAGAGGTTGTCTGTGGCGGGTGGGAGAATGGGAGGGAGGGCTCGGGGGTGTTGGAGGGGACCAGCGCGTGGCTTTGGGGACTTGCCAGCATCTCCGGTTCCTTCCTGAACGAAGCCGTCTCGGACCTGAGCCTGGGTTAATTAACGCTCTCTTTTGTACACTGTCGGTGCATAGTACTTGGTACAACTTAAGTAGTTGTACTGGAATTGTTTTAGCGATAATATTGCCAACTCCTGGGAGGCAGAGGCTTACAAGTAAATAGTGGTTAATACAGTGCTACCACCCAGACTTTCGGCGTAGATTGCTAAAGAATTACATATTCTTGCATACCTATTATATAATATTTTAGATGTGGATGGAAAAGGGGTGCTGTAATAAACCTAACTGAAAGTAACTTTACAGGGTGATCTGATCATAAATTCCTAACGGGGCAGGTCGTGGTGAGTAGTGATGGCCCAGGTATATCACTGCTTTAGTAAAAGGTTTATCTTTGCCTTAAGCAAGCTCTGTCCCTTGTTTTTGTGCATCTAGGTTGGTTAACAACACACCTTTGAAATGCCTCTTTTTCGAGAGAGCATGTAATCTTAACTGTCCTATAATCTGACACCCTCCCCTCTCCCACTTTTAGTTATTTAAAAATAACTTTATGTTTACCTCCTTAATTCCAAATGCATAAAAGAAGCTGCAAAACTGCCATTCTCAGGAGAATCTGAGATCTTGTTTCCTGGTAATTGTTGTCAAATAAACTCTTATAAATATTCTGTACGTGTTCAGTGAAAATGAGGTTGACAAAGTTCCTGCTTTCAGGAAACTACTGTTATACTGGGGGTGATAGAAAAAACCCCCACACAAAACAAGTAAATGATCAAGAGTAGGGGAGGCTCTGTTAAGTGGGTAATGAAGAAAGGTAGCATTTCAACAGAGTTCAATGTTGGAAGTGAATGTTTCAGAATGAGGGAAATGTCCTTTGTCCCCTTATCATGCCCTCTTTGTCTCACTCAATCCCTCTCTCCATATTGTTGCAGAGGCTCACGGGACACCTGCATTGCCAAGGCTCTCCACCTTATGTGATCAACCTGGACCCAGCTGTGCATGAAGTTCCCTTTCCTGCCAATATTGGTAAGTAAACTGCCTCAGAATGGAAAGCCTCCAGCTTGCCAGTTTCAATGCTTTCATTTTTTTCTAAACTACCGTGTTTCCCCAAAAATAAGACCTAGCTGGACCACCAGCTCTAATGCGTCTTTTGGAGCAAAAATTAATATAAGACCGGGTCTTATATAATATGATATAAGAGCTGATGGTCTGGCTAGGTCTTATTTTTGGGGAAACACAGTATCTACTCTCCTTTGCTTGGATTTACTAGAATCCCTAAACAGGCTTCTCCCTTATTCACATTTTCTCTTTGTTTACCCCTTACCCTTTCCCAAATGTATTTCCTTACCACTCAGCATTATTTCTCCCCTCTTTCTGACCCTAGGGTGTCAGGCTGTTGTTATTTGGGAAAATGAAGTGACAGGCAGTC
This sequence comes from Rhinolophus hipposideros, assembly GCF_964194185.1. Taxonomy (NCBI): domain Eukaryota; kingdom Metazoa; phylum Chordata; class Mammalia; order Chiroptera; family Rhinolophidae; genus Rhinolophus; species Rhinolophus hipposideros. The sequence goes on along the minus strand of NC_138058.1, from coordinate 59,372,796 downwards.
GGTCCTCTCACTTCTAGGCCATAAACCCTTCAAAAGGCTTTGATACATACATAATACCTTTTTAGTTTCTTAAAGTTAGAGTATAAGGGTTTTTGTGTGGTAGTTCACTTACTGATTTGTAGGAACCTTGCTTCTGCTCTCAAAGTTACATGGGAAAATGCGTGTATATATGCACATGTACATTGTTTTGGGGAGAATTTCCCAATTATCATAAGACTTTAAGAGGAATCTGTGACTCTAAATAAGAATGGATGTGATCCAATGTCATGATTCTAGATAGGATCTAGGTTTCTTGATTTCTAGACTATCACTGTGTGCTAATCCTTTTCTTACTTCTTCTTAAACCTATTAAGCTGCTTGTACCCTGCACAAACTAATAAAGGAGGGCCTGTATCAAGAAGCAGAGATTGTTTTGAGAAGAATTTGGGGAAAAATTGTTCATCTTACTCAAAGGATGGAATTCTAATTCTAATAGTTGATGGGGTAGGTTTACAGACTGGTGGATAGGTTTAGTTAGATATTACTGGACAGATTCATTCTTTTTTTAAAAAATCATGTCTGCATTACCTTTGTTACCAGTAGGGAATTAGTAAGAAATAAACTTTTTTTTTTCTTGATTCAGCTCCCTTTTTCTATGCATATGATCACTGACAAGGTATTTAAGTTGCACAAATCTTCTCCTTGTCTCTGACCGTCTCTACCATAACTTGAGAGCTCCTAGCCCAACATTCTTCCTGGGTTACCTGACAGTTATCCTTTATGAGAAAGGAAACCAGTGTGAAGCTGGGGAAATTAGTAGAAGACAATGCTGACAAGAGAATCCTAAGAGTCTAGTTTCAGTTTCTTGCTGGTAGAGAAGGTACAGGCCCTTCTATTCTTCTCTTCAAAATTTTGCTTCTTTTGCCATCACAGTTCAATGATCTTAGCTTAAAAATTTAGGAAAGAAATTTAAAAAGTAACTCAGATGCTTAGGGATAAACTTAATTTTTTTTCCTCAGAGGAAGCAGAAATGACTTGAGAGACTTATTGCTTAGAATATTATTGGTGGAGGGTCTCATGCTATATTATTTCATATATGTTGAATTCCAGTTAATTCTTTCTTTCCTCCCAGATATTCGTGATACTGTGAAGTATAAAGAAGTCATGAAACAGTATCCTTTTCTACATCTACTTTGGTGTTGACTCATGTCTGGGTAGTTACCGTCTGTATATTTTGTGGCTTTGAAAGAGTGTTTTTGCATTTCCATGTGAAATATACTAACAAAAGCATTTGATTGCTTCAAAGTAATTTTATTAGGAGGATGGAAGATGGATGTGGGGAGAAGTATTGTAGGTGATTAGAAACACTGTTTTAGCTTGTGTTTTCAGTTTTCTTACCATCTTCCTAGATTGCAGGCTGTTGTAGAGAGCTCAGAATGAGACGCTAGCTGGTAGTGTGCCTAGATTCCAGAAAGTAGTATTGCCTTAGAGCATCCATTGGTCACCACCTTTTCAGACTGGGAAACTCAGAAATGGGTAGGTTAGGTTAAGTATAGTCAACTCTAAATATGTTCCTGTGTGAAATACATACTTTCCCTATAGGTAAATTTAGGTCAGAAGACTAATTATAATCAGCAGGTTGCTTGATTGAGGGTCAGAGCAAGGAGCCTTATATAGATGACCTTAACTGCTAATGCCAGCAGGCTGTCATTGCATGACACATCTATTACGTTTTGGTGAATTAATTTCTTCATTTTGCCTGGCCATCCCTAAAGCAATAAATAAATGAGGAAGACTTTGATGATGAATGTTTCCCTATGAAGTTAAGGTTGTGTGGCATATAACAGTCAAGGATTAGCTTGCCAGTATCCAGTAATGGACCACTAATATAATGCTGTTTGTGTGACTGATATACTAGGTGTAGCTTTATCTTCTAAATTGATCTATAAGCAATTTAAATCCTCAACTTAGTGTCTAGATACGGACTTGGGCCCAATGGTGGCATCGTGACCTCACTCAATCTCTTTGCTACCAGATTTGATCAGGTATGTCTGTCTGTTTTTATTTACGTAGGCATGACTGTGTGAAAACCTGTGACTCTGAAATGCCTTAGCTTGATAACATTGTGAAAGAAGGGCAATAAACAGGGATATAAATATAGAAAATAAGTAGGCATTTTGGTAGACAGAGAAGTAGGTTACGAGAGGATGATGAGAGTTATGAACACTTCACATTTAATATTTGTGACAGCCAGTGATACAAAAATCCAAGAGACCTAAGTTCATTTCTTGATCTGTCATTGGCTTGTAGTGTTACCCTGAGGATGGAGTAGAGGGATAGGAAAAGGGCTGTATGAGATGGGCTAGCAGGCACGGAATGGAAAAATAATGGGACTTTTAACTTGTGACAAGTACTTGTCGTCGTTTAGGTTTTCTCTCACCTGTTTTGTTGGCCCTGATTGTCACTCCATGAGACAGGCTTTAGCATTTTGCCAAAGCAGCAGGAGAAGTGACTTAACAGGGGTAGATCAAATCTTCAGTGTCTCAGGTCCTTGCTCTGTGCTTCAGGGGGTTGCAGCGCTGACATGGCGGTGTTTCTTTGGTTCGGTGAGTTTATTGGTTGGTGCTAAGATTGAGAACACAAAGATTCAATAGCTGGAGGCAGGCCACCCTGGACAAGGCCCTGTGATTTTGTGTTGAAATTAGATCCTGTTACAACTGCTCTCTTTTTCTTTTAGGTGATGAAATTTATTGAGAAGGCCCAGAACATGTATAAGTAAGTGATTTCATTTTAGTGTCATGTTATTACTCTGTAGCGGACATATCCTAGGCTTTATGAAGGATTTCGGGATCGCATCAAGTTCTGAAAGGGTGTAGACTGAGATGCAACTTAGATGTGAAAAAAAGCTAGGCAAGAAAATCATTAAGCTGCTGTGTAGAGCTATATTTAGTAGTATCCCACCCTCAATTACTTTGGTATATGCCCGTGGCTTCTTAGGAGATATTTTGAAACTGTCCAAATTCAGTTGCCTCCTGCTTCCTCTTGGGAAACCATTCTTGTTGGCATTCAGGTCTCTGAAACACTTTTCTACCCCTTGTTTCAATGAATGTAATTTACATAAACCAGAGAGAATAATTGTTTTTTATTTAAAAAGTATCAAAATAAAATATTTGTTCTTATTATCACCCACAATTCAATTTTTCATAGGTTTGCTTTTTTAAAAAAAAAGAACGCTAATTCATTATTTTTGTAAAAAAGGATATATTCTCATTACTAGAGTATTAAGCCATACATAATATTTAAAAGATGAAACTATCATTCACTAGATTCCCACTAGAAATAACTATGATTATTATTATCAATGACTATCATTCTACCTGCTTCTGTGAATATATACATAAATAGAAGGATGGATGGATTGGATGGATAAGGTGTTTTACAAAAATGGGCTCATAGTAGAGGTAGTTTTTTAAATTAATAGATTCGTTGAGAAAATTCACATAGCATAAAGTGCACTCTATACAATTTAGTGGGTTTTTTGTATATTCATAAAATTGTGTATTGATCCCTACTATCTAATTTCAGAACGTTTCATCATCCCCAAAGGAAACCCCGTACGCATTGGCAGTCATTCCCTATTGTGCCTTTCTCCCAGCTCCTGGTGGCTGCACCATTTTACATTTCCACTGCAGTGCACGAGAGTTGCGATTTCTTCACATTTTTGTCAATGTCTTTGTTTTTGATTTTAGCCATCTCAGTGGGTGTGAGGTTGGATTGCGTTGTGGTTTTGATTTGTATTTCCTCAGTGATTAATGATATTGAGCGTCTTTTCATGTACTTATTGAAATATATATACTGGCCATTGGTATATATTTTGAGAAATGTCTATTCAAATTCTTCGCTCATTTTTAAAAACAATTTTATATTAAGATATAATTCACATACAATACAATTCACCTATTTAAAGTGTACAATTCAGTGACTTTTAGTGTATTCACAGAATTGTGCCACCATTACCACAGTTAGTTTTAGACAATTTTCATTGCCTCAAGAAGAAACCCTGTTTTAGCTCTCACTTGTCTATCCCTCTAGTCCTCCCTCCCCTCCACCTTTCCCCACCTCCACCCCTAAACAACCAGATGGTTTCCCAAGAGGTTTACATTCTGATTTTGCTTATCTTTTGTTTTTAATGCACCGTGTTTCCCCTGTGATCGTTTGCAGGAATGTATAGGCTGCTGCTCTTGTCCATTAGCATCAATAGTGGACATCGAACAAAGCCTGGGGAATGGCATGTGCCTTTTAAAGGAAATGGGAGGAAGTTAGACTTGGCAGTGTGAAGAGGCTATCCCAATTTTGGATAACCAGATGTTTGGTGTTTTGTGTGACAGAATATTTTCAGCATTGCACAAGTATAATACTTCTTTAATGGTCTTTCTTGACTCAGATATGTCTTGATTGACACACCTGGACAGATTGAAGTCTTCACGTGGTCAGCCTCTGGGACAATCATCACCGAGGCCCTGGTGAGTATTGTAGGACTTACTACTGAGAGCTAGATTGGATAAGTCTGTTTTTATTGCCTGGGATCTTACATGGAAGAGAGTTCTGGAAGCTCTGTACACCCTGCCTACAGTGGTTCTCTCTAGCTAAGGAAAGTAGGAAAAGTCTGGGGTATAGATCAGGAGCCCTCTGGCTAAAGCTTTGACTGTTTTGTGGTTTAGGCATCTTCTTTTCCAACTATTGTTATTTATGTGATGGACACATCGAGAAGTTCCAACCCAGTGACCTTCATGTCCAATATGCTCTATGCCTGCAGGTAAATGATGATTGGTTTTTATGATATTACATCAAGGTATGTTTTTGAGTCGTCGTCTTCTCTTTTGTTTTGGAGTCCTGAGTGCTTACCCCTAGATTTGTGCTTATTCACATTTGCGCCTCAGTTTAGTGGTTGTAAGTTGGGGAGTCAGAAAAGGGGCACATGTGCTGCTGGCATTCTCTGTCAGCAGCTGCTCCTCTTCTTCCTTTGCTACAAAAATAGGTGGTTTATGAATGTGAATCTTCTGGTAGTTGCTCCCAGTTGCATGAAACCTAAGTCTACATAGAATAGAGCTCCTTTACTGTGTTATGATAGAGAGAGTGAAAGTATAACACGAAGAGAGATTATGAATAGGAAGATTTATCCATGATTCTAAAATGCATAGCTTTGCCTCAAGTGTGGCGCCATGAGGAGAGGAAGGACGTGCTCATTAAGCTATGTTAATGCAATAAACCTAGGAGCACGGCAGACCATTATTAAAGCTGAGAGAATTTGATTTTGGGGGTACACAAAAGCCATCACCATTTGTCCCTTCTCATACGACTAGGGATGTCCCTTTTTATTAGATGCAAGAAATCCTAGTCCAAATAGATATCTGATGACTGACAGCATTTGTTCATTTTCATATTAATTGTTTAAAAGACAGTTTGTTTGGTTGTTGGGAGTAGTAATGCTTGGCTACTGATCCTGTTTTCTGTGAGAAAAATCTCTGAGAAAACAGGATCAGTAGCCAAGCATTATTACTCCAAGAAAGAGGGAGTATTTGTGTGTATGTGTGTGTGTGTGTGTGTGTGTGTGTGTGTGTGTGTTTACTTGATGATGGTGACTGTTTGCCTCTTGGGAGAGGAGAATATGTGGCGGGTAACAATAAATACCTGTATTTAGAGTTTGAACCCATTTCTGTTCTCTTTACTCGGTTCCAGCAGATGGACAGTGGGTAAACAAGATTAAGTACCTTTGCTAATGTCTTACTGTTTGATTTTCAGCATCTTGTACAAAACCAAGCTGCCTTTCATTGTGGTCATGAATAAAGTAAGTGGATCTTTACTGTTGTGATTCAGTGCTGTATTTCTTTTTCATCAGAACCTTGTGTTATTAGAAGATTTAGGTAGGTGAAAAGGATTATTTCAGATGCTGGAGAACAGATTTAAGCTTAACTGAAACAAAGTCATAAGCACTTCTAGGAAGAAGATTCAATCAAATTGAATGAAGATTTATCACTGACTCTCATCCAAAGTTATTTTAGCCTAGATAGAGCAATCCCTCAACCACAGCATATAGGTTTTCCTTCAGAATCAAGACTGTGTGAAGAAGGGAGTGGGGAAAGGAACTGGTAGTCTATTGGAAGTAGCAAAACAAACAAAAACAAAACTTCCCTGTTGGTTGATGGCTAGGATAAAAGAGACTGCTTGACTTCAGGGCCTGGCATGTGCTGGCATCCACTGTGGCCATGGTCACTTGCAGTGGATAGTAAAGAGTCTCCTTCATCCAAGAGAACACATACCTTCATTGAATTATTTACACAATACAACAGTCTTGGCTCTTTGTGGCTTATTGCAGTGGAGGAGGAAATGGGGGAAGCAGAGACAGAAAATCTATGAATAATTGCTTTTTCCTGTCACCACTTAAAAAAAAGTTGTTTGATGTCTAAATGCATCTCTGGTTGCTGACAGTTGACTTCTCTCTGGTACAGACCGACATCATTGATCACAGCTTTGCAGTGGAATGGATGCAAGATTTTGAGGCTTTCCAAGATGCTTTGAATCAAGAGACCACATACGTCAGTAACCTGACTCGTTCAATGAGCCTGGTGTTGGATGAGTTTTACAGCTCACTAAGGGTACACTTTCTCTTCTCATTCTGACACTCTCTTCAGGTTACCTTTTAACCCCAGGGCTGGCTTTGAATCCTCTTAGAAAGTTCATTACTTTCTGAAAAGTACATTTTAAAGCATTACCTATTATAAACTGGAGGTTTAAAAGATAAATAAGATAGAGACCCTGCCCTCAGAGTTTATGGTCTAGTTAGGAGAGAGGACTACACACAGAATTGAAACATGATATACTGTGAGAAGTACCTTAAGAAAGATGGGAAGTTGGGCCTGATAGTGGGGAGAGGGCAGATCACTTTTGAAATGAGAGATTTTGGAGAATACAGCATTAGAGGTATGCATTGAAGGAAAGGTAAGATTTGTATAAGCAAAAATGGGCATGGGTGGCAGAGAGTATGTTAATTGCCCAAGCAAATGTTTATAGAGAACAGGCAGTGATTTGATTTGATGGGGAATAGATAAAAAGTCCTGCTACTTGTTTGGTTCTAATTATCTATTTCAGCTCTCTACTTTCCATAGGCTTATTTCCATGACTTTTGAGTAGGCATGCTGTTTTGTTTTGTTTTAGCTTTACTCTTTGCCAGAGACTTCTTGAAGTATCGAAACTTCTTTTATGAAGATTTTATGACATTTGAATGAAATAATATCTTCCATGTAAAAATAGACATTTGACTCCTCAGTAGCATTAGTGTTGCTTTCGGCAGGTGGTGGGTGTGTCTGCTGTTGCGGGTACAGGCTTGGACGAACTCTTTGTGCAAGTCACCAGTGCTGCAGAAGAATATGAAAGGTGAGGGTAAAGGAAAATCCTACTGATAACTTTCTTCATAACCCACAATTCTGATATGATAGTAGTTGTGCCAGGCAAAATGTTTTGGCATAGTGTATGTATTTGCCATGTATATGTGTACTGGATCTGACCATGCTTAGTGGTAACAAGTCCCCAATAACTTTTTTTTTTTAATAGTATAACATTTTCATGGTATTAAACAATTAAGAACAGGAGTCATCAGACTTTTTTGGTAAAAAGCCAGAATATTTTAGGCTTTGTGGGCCATACGATCTCTTTTGCAACTGCTCCACTCTGTCATTATAGCACAAAAGCATCTGCAGACAATTTGGCAATGAATGGGCGTGCTTGTGTTCCGGCAACACTTTATAAAACTAGGCGGCAGGCTTGTTTTGGCCCTTTTGCCACATGGGCTGACCCCCGAATAAGAACATAGACTTTGGAGTCAGACAGGGATGAGTTCGATTTGTTTCCTCCACTTAATAAATGAGTGACCTTAGCAAGTTTTCATCATTTGTAGATTAGGGATAATAACATTTATTGCTAAGGTCGTTGTGAGGATTGTTAGAAAAAAACATCTGAAGCACTTAGTGCAATTGCTGACACATAGCACATTTCATAATAAATGGTTGTTACAACAGTTGTCATGGTTAATACTAGAATTCCATTTTCCTAAAGGAAAGTAGAGTCAGAGCATGTGGATACTTTTCCTTAAGCCTGTAGCCTATTAATGGGCTGCTTACTAGTATGTTCCTTTGGCTTCATACTTAGCAAGATCCTAACAACCACATTGTAGTTTTCAGACACGTTATTTTTATTTTGATTCATCAGAAGGGGGTGTGTGTGTGTGTGTGTGTGTGTGTGTGTGTGTGTTCGTGTTCACAGCCTCCGGTTAGCCTCTGTTTTGTATACTTTCATTGTTGCCCTGATAAACCACATAATTATATATTGGGCTTCCTGGACCTAACAGGCCTAGCGTCTTTTATTCATCTCAAATGTTTATCCAAATGAATGATAAGCTTATCAGTCATGGTCTCCAGGGTTAATCTTTCCAGCCCAGCAGCCAGACTTTTTTTCTTCCTAGTTTCAGGGTGAGGGCAAGCACCTTGGCTTTTAATTCCGTAGGGATAGAATCTCGGTATCACTTATTATGTCTGATGTTCAGTGAAGTAAGGTCTCTTTTTATTGTCAGAGTCCTATGAAAATAGAAGTGCTATGGAGGCGGGCAGGAGAGATTATTAAGCACAGGAATTTAGAACGTGTTTCTCTTCCAGGGAGTATCGTCCTGAATATGAACGTCTGAAGAAATCACTGGTAAGAGAGGAGGCTGTTTGTGTATTTTAGAGTCATTAAAAAGCAATCTCATATTCTGATCCTCCTGCCAATAGTACTTTAGTTTTGGCCATCAGTGTATCTTTTAGATACTTCTTAATTTAAATGTGTAAATGTAAATTTCTGTGTATGCTGTTTGGATGCAGAAAAGCCCCTTAATTATTTTTCTTATTTTTATTTGAAGTTTTAAAAATGAGGTTTTTCCTATTTTATGCGCTCAGTCCTTAGTGTGCCCCACTAGAATTGTGTTTAGGAACAGAGAGGGGCTTCACAACTCACATCCCAAGTGATCAGGTGTCCTGTCCCCAGCGGCTGCAGTGGGCTCCTTATCACTGAGCCTTCCTGCTGTGTCTACTTGAGGCTTCTTTTGATTTTTTTATGTCCGGTTTCTGAAACTTCTAATTCAGTCTGCAGAGCGCTCCAGCCCGAACTTCTGCTAATCTGGGCCCACACTGCTCAGCGTTTCTGTTCCCATTATCAGTCATCGCTTACCTGCCTCAATGTTTAAGTAGTCTCTAGTATTTGTGTAATCGGTCATCTCTAATTAGAAGTCTGGCATCTAACTTGGAGCTCCTTTCTGCGTATGATGGTACTTCTCTCTCTACAGGCCAGTGCACAGAGCCAGCAGCAGAAAGAACAACTGGAACGCCTTCGGAAAGACATGGGCTCTGTAACCTTGGACTCAGGAACTGCCACAGGTACTAGAGGGTCTCTTGGTATTAGGAACTAAAAGGAGGGTGCTCTTATTTCTACTCAGCAAGAATGCGTTCATATTTAAGAGAGAGAGAAAGGGATAAAGTAAAGGTGATATTTTAGGTCTATCTATGTGGCTCTGCATTGCATTTAGTTGTCATATCTCTTAGTCTTCTTTAATCTGGAATGGTTCTTTAGTCTGTCTTTGTATTTACCACATTCACTTTATCCATATTTACATTTATATGTATATATTTATATATGTGCATTTTGCATTTATATATTTTTATCTTTTATATATACAGTGGATGACAAAAAATGTATACACATTTTAAGAAAGGAAATGTATTACTATTAAAATTGTAATAATATATACCAATAACAAACGATGAATATAAGTCACATTTGATTTCTGCAATTACAAGAGGTGCTCAAAGTGGTTACCCTCAGCATAATTTTAATACATTTTTTTCCTTTCTTAAAATGTGCATACATTTTTTTGGCACCCTCTGTATATAAAGTGATTTGGAAAAGCAAACCCGTGACAGTTGAATGAAACTATATCACTTCGGTTTCTTCCTTTTCTTTGCTTTACTTTGGCAAGATAGTTGATGACTACTTCGTTATTTTTAAAAATAATTATTTTCCTTTAATCTGGAATGGTTTCTTAGTTTTTCTTTGTATTTTGTGACATTGACGCTTTTGAAATGTACAGGTGAGTTATTTTATAGAATGTTCTTCAATTTGTGTTTTAGGATATTTCCTCATGTGGTGTATTTTTGGCAGAATTTTACAAAAGTGAAATTGTGTTGTTTTCCATACATCATATCAGGAGGCACATGATTTGATTTGTCTCACTACTGATGATGTTAACTTTGATCATTTGCTTGAAGTGGTGTCTTCCAGGTTTTTTCAACGTAAAGTTATTATTTTTCCCTTCATAATAAATATTTTATGGGGTTGAAGCTTTGAGACTATATAAATATCCTTTTAAAACTCAAATGTTCACTCACTAGTTTTAATACCCATTAATGTAGTACGGATAGAATCCATTTTTCTGTGATGCATATTGTACATATTTTCTCCCCTTTGTCAACTGCCCTGTTCATGGTGTTATTTTGCCATGTACAACTTTTAATTTTGTTTTGATGTCAAATTTATCTTTTACTGCAATTGGATTTTGAGTCTTAGTTGGGAATCGTTTATACCTGCATCTCTGTTAAAGGGGAATTCACTCATGTTTTATTCCAGTACTTGTATGGTTTCATTTTCTACATTTAGAGTTTGTTCCTGGGTATGGTGTGAGATATATAGGTCTGTTAACCGTTCTCATAAATGGTTGTACTGACATTACTTATTGAAAAGTCTGCCTTTGCCTTAGTAATCTAAGATGCTACTGGTATCATATACTCAAGTTCTGTGTGTACTTGGGTATATTCTGGACTACCTGTTTTATTCTCTGGACTGTCTGTGTGCCAATACCATGGTGTTTTAATTATGTACAGGCTTTATAGTATGTTTTAATACCTGCTAGGGCTAGTCCCTTTCTTTCATTTCTTTTTAGTGTTTCCCTGGCTATTCTTGCGTGTTTATTTTTCCACATGAGCATTAGTATCTACTTATGTAGCGTGATTAAAAAAGCTTTTTGGTATTTTTATTGGGATTGTGTTACATTCATTCATTTTGGGAGAACTGACATCTCTATTATGTTGAGTCTTCCTTTCTAAGAACAAGGAATATGTTTGTAAGGTCTACTTTTTGTCTTTCAGGAGTGTTTTCCTTATGTGGGGTTTGCATATTTCTTGTTAAATTTATTCCAAGGATTTTATCTTTGTTATTATTGAAAACGGGCTTTTCTGTACCATTATATCTTCTAACTTACTATGTTTGTGTATATGAAGGCTTTTAATTTTTGTACATTGGTCTTTTATTCTGCTACTTTACTATTTTTATTGTTTGAGTTTTATTACTGATTCTCTAGGGTTTTCTAGGTTGGTGCTCATATTTAAATATATATACTTCCACCCATCCACACTTATTGATGGACTGGCTTTTAAAGGAGTGAAGTTCTATTCATTAGAGCTCTTGCTAGATGTCTAGTAGAGAACAGCAAAGCCACTTGGAGGGGGAAATGCTGGAAACTGGCTGGGTCCACTAGGTGATCTCGCCCATGTCACCCTAGTTGCATACGTACTTCAACAACATAAATTTCTATGTGCTGTGGTCCTTTGGAATCACTCATGAATACGTAAAATGGCAGCTGTTCAGTCTACTGTTGCAAAGGGTCTGCTGTACTCAAATAACCTGTTAAAGATTGGGGGAGTTGCAGTAAATTAGTTGAGGAAAATCACAAATATAGCTGTGACATTTTTAATTGGTCACAGAATGAAGCATTGACTGTCAGACACCATGTCATCATTTCCTAGGGCCATAGGCCACCTGCGATTTGTGCTCTTGGATGTTGCTGCTATTAGCCACCCTTATTCCCCTGCTCAGGCCTGTTAACCTGTTAGGCTCCTAGGGAGAGCGTAATCATGTCCTCCATAGCTTTCCATACTTCGTGGTTCTTGTAGCGCCCAACCCCCGCAGGCTGAATCCCCTGCCCAGGAATTATCTGATTAGATTTTTTCCTGGTTATTGGTGCTCGGCACTCATTCCCTTTCCCTGTATAGGGAATTTGCCTATATTATTATATTCAATTTTCCATTCTTCCCCATCTCTCTTATTTTTGAATAGTACCCTGGCTCCCCCACTCTAGAGTATTTCACTCCTGTTCTCTTCAGACCCTCTCTGAACTTAATTTCCATCAGGAAGCTTCCTCCCGCTCTGCATTTTTCCCCTTGACTGACTCACCAGCACACTGGATCTGCTCAAATGTCTTTAGCCTTCATAAGAAAAACCATAGTCTCTTCCAAGCTGTAAGTTAGTAAAAACGTTCCTACCAAGATTAGCTACTTGAGAATTATTTTCCTCAGTTTAAAAATGAGACCTTGGGTTATTGGGATGGTGAAAGCAGTTTGTGAACTAAACTACTAATAGAAATGTTAAGTGGCATTAACGATACATTTAAAAGAGGTAGGATCCTGCATTTTGTCAATGTCACTTTCATCCTGTCAAATTTATAATCATAGTTACTTATTGATTCAAAAGCACCCTTTTGAGGAGGCATGTGTTTCTGATATGCCACTGGTGTTGTCTCTGTAGACAGCTTATCTCCTGTGCGGGACCCTTCTGACTTGATCCTGACTCGGGGCACCTTGGATGAAGAGGATGAGGAAGCAGACAGTGACAGTGATGATATTGACCACAGAGGTAAGAGGTGGCTGAGATGCTTCATGAAGGCAGACGAGCTGCTTCTCCTCACATCGTTTGCTTGGGAGCTTCTTGTTGGGAGAAGACCTTACGCATGCAGCCAGTGATAGGGGAGAGGAGATGGTAAAGGACGCAGCACCAGGAGAGAGTTCCTGGCCTTCCTGCTAAAGGGTTAATATTGAGCTGATTACAGCCTTTAGGAGTCTCTGTCTTCTCATTGGGTCCTAACTCAATTTGAGGAATCTAGGATTTTGTTTATTGTAACTATTGTTTTAAGAATACATACGGAGGCCTCAGATCTAAACTAGTCAGAAAGGATTGTAACGCTGAGGATAGAAATGGCTCTGGAAACTCAAAAGGGTTCCATGTGGCATAGTTTTATGGGCTATGGACAGAATCTGTTTCTTGAAAAAACCCTTTTAGGTCCTAGCTACGACCAAGAGCAAATCTCTCTTTACTCCAGTGTGTTGGATGCTACCATGTAAATTGCCTCTTTTAATTAGATTTATTGAAGTATAATTTATAGAGTAAAACCCACCTTTTCAAAGTGTGTAATTTGATGGGTTTTAACATATATATAGTCTTGTAACCACCATCACAATCAAGATACAGAGTTCTTCCGTTGCCCCAAAAGACCCTCATGCCCATTTTTATTCAATCCCTTTTGCACTCTAAGTTCCTTGTAACCACTGATCTCTTTTCCTATAATTTTGCCTTTCCAGAATGTCATATAATTGGAATCACAGTATTGCACTTGCATTTGACTTTTTTCACTCAGTGTATTGCTTTTGTGATCCATCCATGTTGTTGCGTGTATCAGTAGTGGTTTTTTTATTGCTGGGTAATGTTCCATTATGTGGATGTACCATAATTTGTTTATACATTCACCACCTGATTGACATTTGGGTTGTTTCCAGATTTTAGCAATTATAAACAAAGCTGCAGTAAATAGTCATTAATTGGTCTTTGTGTAGACATATGTTTTCATTTCTCTTGGATGAAAATACTTAGGAGTGGGACATTTTAGTTATTTTATGAGGGAGGTGTTCTCCCCACTTACAGATAAAAGAAATTGTACATTTTGGGCAACATGATAAATACAGCGTGCTTCTGGGAGTAAACAGTTTCTTAGAAATAGGGTAGTTTTCTTGACGATGGGTGACAGCAGCTCTAATCCACCTAATGGGAGCGTTTAAAAAGAATTGACTGTCTTTTTTCCTTGTAGTTACAGAGGAAAGCCACGAAGAGCCAGCTTTCCAGAATTTTATGCAAGAATCAATGGCACAGTACTGGAAGAGAAACAACAAATAATTTCTAGAAGTCCAAAAATTTGGAACCCTGTGAAGAAGCTGTCCTTACTTGATTGGGGCTTACTATAAAGGACAATTGTGTTCAGAATAGCAGCCTCTCTTACTAGGGAAATCTGGCTTAGATGAAGCGAGGGATAAAAGACGTTTGGACCTGGCACGTACATGCCGATTCCCCTTGGCTTTTCCCTGGGACTTTGGCAAGGAAGGATATTCTACCTGTTTTTGGATGCTGATATTCCTTCAGGTGTACAACTTCAAGCTTTATCATTTGAACGCACGTACTTTTGCTGCTTACAGATGGAATAGAAAGAACTTATTGTTCTCTTCAGATGTCTATTATTAGGCTGGATCTATAGCCTCTACTTTCGTAGCATCTTGCCCTTGACCTACAAGTTACTTTCCTTTTATAAGAGCAGAGAGGGGAGACACGAGCTTGTCCCGAGTGGCACTGGAATCTCGTTGGCAACCAATGTTGATATGAAATGTGCTTTACACTGGGTAGCTCATTACAAGACACCACGTTTGTTGAAGAAAGTAGGCAAAACAATGAGTAAGAATTTTGTTTTCGATGGTGACTTGGATGAAGAGTTTTTAATTTTAACTTTGTTGTAAGCCTGCCTATCATAATCTCAAATGAGAAAATTATGTAATGGTAAATAGATTCACTTTTCAAGAGAGGTTTAAAACTACACGTCCAAACATGTCTTGGTAAGGTGATGTTTGTTTCCCCTGTACACATACCTAGTGACCAAGTACAGAGCCAGGCTGTTTGTGTTGTAACTTGAACTTAATGCAAAGTATCCTTGGTGATGTCCTCAAAGGCCATAGATTTGGGTCAGGTGTACATTCCATACATAACCATCATGGTAAGGGTATGCCTGCCTCCACATTCTTCAGTTATCTTAAAATGTAGCACATTCCTCTTAGGGAATCTTTTCCCTGCCTAATCTGTACTCAGTTCAGTGGTTCTGAAAGTGTGTCTCTCGACCCGAAGCATAAGCATTACCTGGGAAATTGTTAGAAGTGGGACGCTGAAGACCTGACTCAGAAACTCCGATCTGTTTGCATCACTGTTCTAATACCAACAGCTTGTGCCAGTTCCAGGCCAGGTGAATCTCAGGTATCAAACCTCACATGACCTGCGTTGTCAGAGATCCCTAACCTGGGCCATCTGGTGCCTATTCTCCTAAATTGGAGATTTAAAACATTCTAAAAATAAAAAAATATATTTTACCATGAAGAATTAATTTCAATATTCTGTAGTAGGAACCACTGGTCTAAAAATTTAAGCCTATTCTTTAAGAGGAAACCATTTGTACAGCAAAACTCTGAAATACCTGGTTTTCCCCCATACTGCCTTTGACTACTTTTTCCTTAAAGTAACTTGTCTGGCCTATGCTGCAAGCTTCATAAAGACAGGCACAAAGTCTACTCATCCTTGGATCCCTTGCATAGCACCTAGTACATGATAGGTACTCAGTAGATGTTTCCTAACTGAATGAATTAAATATTAGATGACTAGTATTCTGCACCCAAAAAACAAACCTCAGCAGTATTTAACGTGCTGGTATCTACCACGTTTCCCCGAAAATAAGCCCTAGCCGGACAATCAGCTCTAATGCATCTTTTGGAGCAAAAATTCATATAAGACCTGGTCTTATTTTACTATAATAAACTGTTTTATTTTACTATAAAAAACCATTTAAAAAACGCTACTGATAGCCAAGTTGTGCAGAATTTAGCTATTTTCTATGAGGTATGAGACTGGATTCCCAATGACTTGAACCAAAAATGAAACAAATGAAAAAATTGACATTTAATACCAGCATTTATTTACTTTAGTGAGTCTGTTCAAGCACAGTTTGAGGTTTAAGAACATCTCAATCTTCACGTCTCTGCAAGGTAAGTCAGTGATATGATTGTTTTCAATTGTACAAGAGAAATGGCTCTACAGAAGCAAAGCAACTTGTCTGGTCACACAGTAAAGACGGCAGTTGGGGACATTGCTTTGGTCTCCTGATGACCGTCCCAGCATCATGTCTGCAAAAAGTGGCTTGGTTGCTACGGAAAACTACAAAAACTGGATGCAAAGATAAAATGCAAACTTGTTTGCTTAAGTCCAGTTTCACTTGAAATCAGGAAAATCCACTGCGTTTAGGAATAAGAATCAAGTGACTATTGATGGAAACGTTTGAATACATCAAGGTTTTCGGTTGGGTTTGTAGGTTTGGACAGAATCTCCCTCTTTTCCTTTTATATTTTCCTCATTCTCTTCTTGCAGCGCTGGTTGAAAACAGGGGAGGACCCCATGAGGCTATCGGTGGAGTGGGAACCGTAGCTGCTGTCTGAGTCATCAGGGCTCTGGGGGATCCCCGCTTCACTCATGCCTGACATGGGCTCCTCGAAGACATCACTGCCCAGCACACCGTGCCCAGAGACATTGCCTTCTTCACTCTCCTGAGGCTCCATTTTCACGTGGGCCAGATTCCAAAGAGGGGAAGCGTTTACCTCTGTACCTAGAAATGGAAGAAGAACATACAACTAGTTGTTAGCCAAGGCTGGCACCAAGTACAATGAACATACCATCCAGGGCAGAGTGACAGCCTTTGAGCTCAGTTTATACTGACTCTCTCCTTGGCTGGAAAATATGGTTTAATTCTTTGCTTCAAAAAATTACCAACGCTGAATATCTTCCTTTCCACTTCATCTGCCCTCCTTTACCCTGCTTCACCCACCTACATTTTTCTAAACCAGGGAAGTAAAACTATGCATGTGGAACGATTTCCTGTCTCATGGCCTAGAGACAGGCACCACCATGGACTCTTGTTAAGTTTGCCTGGCCTTCCTTCTTTTTATGGGGCTGTCTTGTTTTCCTGGCTTTTGTTTGGGACCCTAGTCTTCTCTCGCATTATGAAAAGTTAATGGTCACTACCAAATGCTGGCAGTTCCCATATTGCTGAAAAGCAACATGGCCCCTAAGTCTGCGACAAGGCCCCCCGTCTCTGTGTTCTAGCAATATTGTTCTCTGGTTATTACTTCTTTCATGGTGAAAGGCTCTCTGCCCAACACTTTAAAAACTGTGGCCTCTTTAGGCCACAGTGGAGGATTTACTATTTGCATCATTTGTGCATTAATGAAATGACAACTGATAAAGAACCAAGTGTCTAGACTAATTTACAATCTGACTTAAGGATCCAGTCATCCTGTTCCTAAGGTAATCACAGAGTCCATCTGGAAGAAGTGGCCAGCTGCCTTCACTATTTCAATCCCTTTCTGCTCCAATTTGTTATTCTAGCAAGGAAGCCCAACTACTCAAATGTCCTTGAGCAATTAACACTCCTCCATCTATCTGGAAGTTGTCTTATTAATCAACTGAGTACAAGTACCAGGGAGAACCTACACATAAACTAAGGGTAGAAGGGGACACCTGCCCACCCAGCTGGGTCAGCTGAATTAACTGGTCATCAGCAGGACAACACATAATTCGAACCAGGAATTATTTTAGAGTGCCTGTAAAACTGTACTAGTCCTCTAATTACAAAGAGAATAATGTTGGTATTTCTAGGTCAGTGAAGCTATATTTGTTTTTAGACTTTTCACTCTCCTGCCCACTCCCACTTCTGTTCTTCCATCTCCACAGTATGATTCCACAATGCAAAAAGTACTGACAGTGGTGGATCACCCAGAATGAAAGTAAGTTGTTTCTCTTACTTGAAGCCTGTGGTGAGGCCTCGACCTCCAGGTTAGATGGGAAGCGCTCACTCTGAGCTCCGAGGACTCCCATGGGCAGCGACTGGTCTCCAGGAGCAAGGTCAGCCTCCAGTTCCTCGCTGACAGGGAAGGTGATGTCGCTCACAGGTTCCTCCTTGATCTTTACAGGTTTAGTGTCCTCTGTGGCCTTCTCAGGATTGACAATTCTTTCATACTCTTCAGAGAGTTGCTTACTAATCTGTTGGCAAGCAGGAGATAATTTTCCAAGGAAATGTTAAAAGCAAGTTGGGTAGTCTGTGGCATCCCATGGAAAAGCCAACAGAATATGAGTATGAATAAAGCATTCACTGCTAACGAAGGAATTTGCTTAAGGTGTTGAATTTGCATTTCTAAATGACAGACATGTAAAGAAAATTTGTTTGCAGAGTGTGTGTGTCATTAAGTGTTATATAAAGGTGAAAAGTAGACTGTTAAAGATACATCAGAACTGGGAGTAAAGATCACATTTTAGCTGACAAGTACCCTAGGTGGATAATGAATGGTGTAGGACATTTGGATCACTTAGCAAAGACTTTTTTGTTGGGTGTTAAAAATTCCTTATGATATTTTGATTTGGGGAAACCAAAACAGTGAACAAATGAGTTGCGTAAGGCCACAAGTGTTGAAGAGAGAGATTTCTGGTTCTAACCAAAAAATGGTGTCTCTTCCCCTCTCTCCCATCCTTGGGCAGTATCATCTCACTCAGTTTTGTTTTTGATAGCGCTTAGTGCCATCTGAAATTGTTTTGATTACTTGTTTTTGTTTCCCTCCAACATGAATGCAAGCTCAAGGAACTTGTATTGTTAGCTGCTTTATGCCACAGTGCCTGACTCACAATAGGCACTCAATACATGTTTGTTGAGGAAAAGCCTGCTAACCACATTCTCAGACTCCATATATCTGCCTTTATAATTTCTTCCAGAGGAAGTACTGTCAGCAGTTCATTGACTAAAGGAGACCCCTGGGTCTGGCCAGGCCAGTGAATCTCAGCTAAGGCCAGGAAGAAAGTAGATTATGTCCACTCTGTTCTAAGACGCTGTGCTCTGCATTCTACCTCAAGTGTTGTGGGTCCTGCGGAACACCTCTAGATGACACATTACCCACTTCTCCACACGGGCCCCTCACCTGTAGCATGTAACTGTGATAGTCCTTGATGCGGTGCTGCCAGAACTTCTGGAGGGAGAGCACACTGCCAATGCCCACTTCATGGAATACCTGCTCCATAACGTCAGGGAAAGGAGTCTGCCCCAGGCGGGCCTCCCGGTCCACAGCAAAGCGCAGCAGCTTGGTGAACTTCAGGCAATACTCATGTGCCACATCAGTTAGGGTCTCCAGGACACTTTCGTTGGCACACTCAAAGCCTGCATGGGCCAGGATTGTGGCCACTGCCTGGTAGAGGAGCTGCCGGCAGGAGTGCCAGCTGAGTTCAGTCACAGGTTCCCCTTTCCCACTGAAAGTGGAGACATGGGAGTGGTGTTATTAGTGCTCTTGCAAAGGGATGTCCCGTCCTGTCTTCCTAGGAGCTTTACAATTCTCATCACACCACTGGCCCAGCTTTCCAGGGCAATTCTATGCAGGTTACATAGCCCACTTTCATCTTTGCTGCCGTCAGGGCTTTTTTAAGCAACTCAGTCATAGCTCTGAGCTGCTGTGTAATACATGCCTATAATAAACAGTATAAAAGGAAGTTTCCTTCCTGTACCACCTGCTCAATTTTGTTCACTTTTAGGATCTGATTAACTTTAACAGTATAGCTCAGATACACTACTCAATGGTGCACTAGTTGTTTTACCAGAACATAGTTTCCTCACATGCTGGGCAATATATGGCCTTTCAGAAAATCAGTCCCAATTAGGAGATGCTTATATAACAACAGCAGACCATTTGTAAAACTGGGAAAGTGACTCAATTTTATAAAAGCAATTTATAGCTTACAAAGCATTTTTATCCTGTCCTATGCTGTGAAATGGATAGGGTCCATATTATTATTCCTCTTTGGCAGGTGAGGAAATTGACTTAGAGAGGGGCTGACTTACGGAAAGTTGTTGATTATAATTAATAAGTGGTGGAGCTTCTGACTCCAGCCCCCATCTCTTCATAGTACACCATTTTGCACCTAATCACTATTGTAGAAATTTTCACCTTTCAAAGAAAAAAATTTCAAAAAGCTGTCTGATCTCAAAATACCTCTTAATAAGCCTCTAATAATTTACCAGTTTCCTGAAATTTCCTATCCATCTTCTGCCTCTGACAAAGGAAGTAAACGAATAGATAAAAATAGATAAAATAGGGGACAGAAAATTACTCTTCACTGGTCCATACTTGGCATCGTCACCATGTGCTGTGCAGTGCTTGAAGAGCTATCCGCCCACTTTACTATCTACTCAGTAGCAACTACTGCAGTTCACATCATAGTTGGAAAATAAGAAAACCAACTGCCAAATAACTTTTCATTGACTATTCCCATCATCATTTCCCATGGACAGTCTCTCTGGGCCAAAAGCTATAGGCCTCAAAAGTACCTAATAAATAGAGGGCTAAATAAATCAGTATTGTTTTACTTGAGTAATATATAGACTTACATATTTTCAAAGGAAAATAATTCTTTTGGCAACCCCAGAGCTATTGCAAGTTAGTTGTGACACAGTTTCTTAAATATGTATAAAACAAACTGGGTATAAACTTTTGATGTTTATAGCTCTTCTTAACAATGAGAAATTTGACAGAAAACTACAAAATTCTAAATAATACCATCAATTTAATATGGTGGATATTATTCTGTTTCAACTAAATTGCCCTCAAAATGTAAATATGGTACTGACTGCTACAGAGCAAGTGTTTTTAAATTGGGCCTTCTCTATAAGAATATATGCCATGCATGTAATGACAGTTATCCCTCCCCCATTCGCTATCCCAGTGATTTCACCGTGACAGCATCTGGCCCAAATGCAGTTTTTACATATTAAGACTATTTCTGCTCTTTTCTCGTTAGTTTGGGGCTATTAAGATAGTAGTAACTATTATCATCAATGGGCAGATACAATAAGTGATATACAACATTACTGATGCAGTATTTTTGCCAAAAAAAATTTAACCTGAGTCTAATCTTGAAGAAATATCAGCAAATCCAGTAAGTGGGATAAGTCTACAAGACAAATGACCTGAACTCTTAAAAAATAATAATACCATGTTTTTTAAAAGGAAGCTATTCTGGCTCAAAGACGCTAAAAAGTCATAAAACCAAATGCAATGCATGTATCTTTGTTAGGTCCTCGACTGGGGAAAATCTATCTACAAATGATACTTTGGGGACAATCGGAGAAATCTGAATATAGATTTATTGTATAATGTTATTTAATTAGCATTCATTTACTTTGGTGTGATAATAATATTGGGATTATGTAGCAAAAATTTCCTTATTAGTATAAGGTGAAGAATTCAGAGATGAAATATTGTGATATCTGCACCTTTAAAATATCTGGCAAAAAAAAGTGTTTATATATATTGGCATGTTTGTGTGTATATGGGACAAAGTAAATGTGGCAGAATGTTAACAATCGGTGAATCCAGGTTAAGGCTGCTTGGGTTTTTATGGTACTATTACTTAAACTTTTCTGTAGGTCGGACAAATTTCAAAATGAAAAGAAAAGTAATTATTTGGTACCAAATACAAACTTATACACTTAAATCTAGTAAAAGCAGTAGGTAATAAGTCAGTCATTCAGAGGATCTGAAGCATGGCTTCTCAAACTTAAATACACACATGAATCTCCCGGAGATTTGTTAAAATGAAGATTCTGATTCAGTAGGTCTTGGTGGGGCCTGAGACTGAATTTCTAACAAGCTCCCAGGTAATACTGATGCTGCCAGTCTAGGTGATGATTTTGAGTAGCAAGGATAAAGAACGTTTTTGGATTATTATTTCTTGAACTGTGTTATCAAAATGAAAATACACAATTAAGAAATTCTTGTGAAAAAAAAAAGAAATTCTTGTGGATTTCTAATAATACCAGCATAACGTCATGAATCTCAATTTGAGGACACGGAGCTAAATCCTTAATATACATTTTAAATGAAAGAGAAAGACTAGATTCTGAGAACTATGAGGCCATCGTCTGTTTCACATACTAGTGTAGTACCTTTCTCTCAGTAAAGTGCTTGGTACATAGCAGGCACTCAATAAGTATTTGTTGCATCAGAAAATAAAAAAATACAGACTGGATTTCAAAGATCAGGGTGTAGGTCTTAGACATTCTCTTATTAGACATACTCTTATTCTCTTAGACATACTCTTATTCTCCGTTTCTCAAGGTAATCTTATTACATGCTTAACAGGATTGTCGGGAAGATGTTTTTGAGGCAAGTAGGATATAGCAAAGCCTTGACTTACCGATAAAAGTCACTCTCTGGGTCACTGTGGCGAATCTGGAATGGTGCATTGGGATTCTTACAATCTAAAGGCAGGAGGTCATCAGGAAGAGGAGGAGACCCAGGACAAGAGGGAAGAGGTTCACTCTCTTCAGTCTTTATACCTTCCGTCTGTTGCTGATTCTGGGCCTGAGCTGCAGCAATGAGGTTGCGCAGACGTCGGTTGTGCTGGATCAGCTGAATGGTATGGATGGTGAGGCTGCATGGTTCTGAGGGGATGTCCAACATAGTGGGGGGCTTGGGCTTATTGGCTGAGGGCTGGTGCAGGGGTGGGTCATGGACTTCCACCAGACGGAACTCCCGTGGCAGCAAATCAAAGGAACTTCTGTTGGTCTGGCTTGATGAGATTGGTATCTCTCCCCAGTATCTCAACATTGTGGAATAAGAAAGGAAGAGCTTTCAAGTTAAATATAGGTGATAGCCTAAAAGCAGTGTTTTTAAATGTCTGGCAACGGTAGAGTATAGGCTTCTGAAGTGAAAAATAGGAGCTCTAGCCAGTTATTTACATAAAAAGTACGCTGTTCAAGACCACTTAGAAAAATGTGTTAGCAACACTGTAGGACCAAAGATGTTCTCCCTGAAAAAATTAAGAGAAATACAACTGTTAGATGACAGTCATCAAATCTCACACAATGACAATTCCTACTGGACTGAACCACAAGGTAGAATTTGTGTCATTAGTAGACTAATGGCTATAATAGTATCTGGGATTCTAGTGTCCTTATTTTCCATCTCATCCCACTAACTCAATCCTAGAATTATCATTCCCAATTCTGAACAATTTTCAAAGTCAGATACTTAAATGAGACCTGGAATAGTTCTCAGAATATCTTGACACATGTTCTGCATCAGTAGGAGAAAAGGGAGTAGTTAAAACGAGGAAGAGGTGATTCTTATTCTGTGAGTCGGGTAGGGGAACTTTTACCTGGTTCTGGTGGAAAATGTACTGACCAGTAATATAAATGGTTGTAATGTGTCCAAATTCCAGTATATGTATAGGAAGAATCTGAGAGAATTCTGCCGACTCCTACCTGGTATCCCTTCCTGTAGTCTCTCCTTGTATCTAATCTATTCTCCAGTGCTGCCAGACTTAATCTTTTAAAAACTCACATTAATGGTTTCCCATTACCTATTGGAAAAAGCCAGTCAGAATTCTTTGGCCTACCATTCAACGCAATTCACATCTGGCTTCAACCCACCTTTCCAGATTCATTGCCCCTATGTCTCTTCAAATTCAACAAACATTAACCAAATGCCAGGCATTAATGGGAGGAGACAAAGACCAATGCAAGATCCCTGACCTGAGATGAAGGAGAAAAACATAAAAAGGACATTTCAATATGAAAATGTGTGGTAAGTGCTGTTCTAGAGGCACAGACATGGTGCAGTGGAAGCACAGAGGAGCTTCCTGGAGTAGTTCTAACAACATACTACTTAGTTCTAACAGTATCGTAGTACTGTTTCTTGAGAATGCCATGCATTTGCACGGTTGACCCTTTAAGCTGTCAGCGATGTCTGCCAGAAATTCCCTGCCACCCATCATATCCCTGGTAGATTTTTACTCTCTCATTCTTAAGTACAGCTTAAGTCACCACCCTCCACAACCTCCCCAGGATATTTCCCTCCGTTATTTTCTCATAGCACTTTGCTTGTCTCCGTCACAACGTTTGTCCTTGGATTTACACTAGTACTTATTTCAAATGCTTATTTTCCCATCTATCATTAAAACTATGATCTTAGTACAGTGTCTGGCTCACAGAAATATCTGGAATTTACTGAGTGCCTACTATGTGCCAGGCTTTGCCTTAACTGTTTAATTCAATTTACCCAGCGAAGTAGGTAGTATTACTAGCCCATCTTTCATATGTGGAAGAGGCCCACTGTCTTACATGGCCAAGGCGGGGAATAAAGATAGGCTCCAGAGTCAGCAATCTTAACCACTACACTATGCTGCCTCAACAATTAGTTTCAGAAAGAATAAAAGAATGAACGCATAAATGAATAAACGAAGGGACACACACAAAAAACCGCCCTCTTCCCTAACTTCACCGAAAGAAGCATGAAGAACAGGGACCGAGCCAGGAATGCCCAGGTCCCTCGGGAGCTCGTCGGCAGGCGCCGGCGCCAATCACACGGCTCTGGAGTCGCCTAATGCCCGGCGTAGCTGGGAGACGAGGAGGTCTGCACCTGGACCGCGACCGAGGCCAGAAGGCGCCACTATTCACTGCCGCGTCGCGGGAGCGGGGCTGGGCGCAGCCCGACTCCGAGAGGCCTGAGGCGAGGATCACTTTGGGCCCGGAAGGCTGGTTTGTTGATTAGTGGTCCATGGCTGCCGGAAGCGCTTCTTCCAATCAGGCTATGCCATAGGAAGTCATTACAGCCCGATGTGTAACCTCGAAACATGTCCCCGTTCTGGCAGCACCCCCGACTGCCTTTTTGTTTATCTCTTATTGTGACCTTCCCGTGATACGCAGCTCTTCACAACGCTCTGGGTCGTGACCCAGCAACTCCACCATCGCGGCCCAGAGACGCCGCTGGGAGCTGGGGAGAGAGAGGTGTGGACAGGAACGTAGAGACCGAAGGGTGAGGTTTCCGAGGATCAAATTTCGAGTCGGCACCCGATTAAGGATGGCCGATAGCCCTCCTCTGTCCGAGCCAACGGCTTTGCAAGAACTTAATGGAGACTTCAAGAAGCCAGCCCTGCCTGTGCCGTCGGTGGTGCGGGGCCAGTTCCCGGCCACCAATCCTTCAAACCCTGAGGAGGTGAAGGAGAGGCCTACGGCGCCGCTGGACCCCGATTCCGGGGAGCATCACATCCCGCCGGCCCGGCCGGACAGCGCGGAGACTAGGAGTCCACCGGAGGAGCAGCCGCGGCCCCCCACAGCAGCTCCTGTCTCTGGCAGCCCGGCCCGGGGTCCCGCTTACCGAGAGCCGCCGTGGGGTGGCCCCGCCACGGGCGCCTATAGCCTAGAGACCCTGAAGGGCGGTACCATCCTTGGCACGCGTAGCCTGAAAGGGACGAGTTGCTTCCTTTTCGGGAGGCTGTCTAGCTGCGACGTGTGCTTGGAGCACCCTTCGGTGTCTCGGTACCACGCCGTGCTGCAGCACGCAGCGTCCGGGCCCGACGGAGGAGGCGACGGCCGCGGGCCTGGCTTCTACCTCTATGATCTGGGAAGCACCCACGGCACTTTTCTCAACAAAATCCGCATCCCACCCTGCACATATTGTCGGGTCCACGTCGGGCATGTTCTTCGCTTTGGTGGCAGCACCCGGCTCTTTCTTCTTCAGGTAAGTAGAAACACCTAGAATTGAAATCTCTGGAGCGTGCCGGGTTGGTTCCCTGAGCTCCTTCAGCTTTCGCTGAGGAAGGAGATTCTCTTAGCGATTACAAAAGTGAAGGAATCTGGTCCCTTACCTCCAGACCTCTGGACACACGGCCATATTTCTGAAAGTGCCTTGCAGCAATCCTGAGCTCTAAAAGAATGCTTTCACTTGGTCCATCAGGGACCCGAGGAAGACCGAGAGGCAGAATCCGAGTTGACAGTAACGCAATTGAAAGAATTGCGCAAGAAGCAACAAATGATGTTGGAGAAGAATATGCTAGGAGAAGACTCAGATGAAGAGGAAATGGATACCGCTGAAAGAAAGAGAAATGCTAGTAGTCAAGAGGATGAAATGGGCTGCACCTGGGGAATGGGTAAGACCTTCAAATCGCTGCCAGATGTTACTATTTTAAATTCATTACCCTCCAATGGTGTGTTTTTTTTTTTTCGTTTTAAATCATACAGCTTTTCATGACTCTTTGAAGTAGATGGGACAAATACAATTTGCACGTGAAGTTACCAAAACCCAGAGAGATTCATTAACTTTTCTGATGTCAGAAAATTTAATTATGGGCAGTACGGATTTCTTTTACTGTGTTTTACAGTTCACTCCCTTGTTCAAAACTCTTCTTAATCATACAGTTAATTTAGTATTTTTACCATTAAAAAATGTTTTTTATTAAATACTGATCTTGATTATCACTGGAGGGGCTGGAACTACATTCAAACAAATAAAATGGAATGTTATTCAATATAGGCTATTCCCTTGAATTTTGTGTACTTTGTGCAAATATCCTGAAATATGAAATATCTAATCAGAGAAAGCTGGTCCCTTAGCCAAAGGAGCTAGGAACAGGGATTCAGGAGCTAGGAATATAAAAAGATAGAAAATGGATTTAATATGTTGGAAGGATGGGATATATATTATGAAATTACTGTGGAAATGCCAAACAAAAGCTAGAAACCGTGCTAGAGTAAGCGTTTAGAGAAGGGAGCAATCACTGAAAACTTAGACCTACATTGTCCAATATGGTACCCAGTAGCTGTGCTTTTTTTTTTTTGTTTTTGGTTCACGAATATGTAGTTTTTACTGAAAAAAATCATTCATAAGTTAACATACAAAAATGTACAAACACATGAGTAAATAATGTAATGACAAAGGACTATTTTTGTGAAGTGTTTATTGAAACATCTTTAGATTTCAGTGCAAAAATGTACCCCTGGCACCTCTTAAAACATAAGAACAAGCTCAAAAAAACATAGTGATGGAAATAAGCTAGCTATGTTCAATGTCATTGTCAGTGGTGAGTGGATACAATCGATGCCATGTGCCTCGATTACAGTGTGGCCAGTCCAAGTCGACATGTGCCCTAAATGTAAAATACACACTGAATTTCAGACTTAGTGTGGAAAAAGAATGTAAAATATCTCATTAATAATGTTTTTATATTGATTACATGATAATTTTACCTGTTTTTCTCGTTTAACATGGCTCTTAGGAAATGTTAGATTACGTATGTGGCTTTCATTATATTTCCGTTGGGCAGCATTGACTTAGACCTTTGGGAAGCTGGACCTTGAAGGAAAGAAGTAGTAGCCCTTATGAAGCTGAGCACTGGGAGTAGTGTTCAGGGCAGGGACTGATGATTTTAACGGAATAATAAATAGACCAGTCCATTTGAGAAGTATTAGGAAATTATATTGGAGGTAAAGTATGAGTCTTCAGTGTGAGAGAATGAGAAAGCCAGGCCAGGAGCTTAGATTTTTTTTCCCATAAAAAATGTGGTAGGTAATTTTGCTTTTAAAATATAGACATGGAGGAAAAAAAAGTGCCATGAAAACAAGTTTTAACTTGTCACACAATTTAGAAAACCTGAAGGTGTTAATACTGGTGGTGTTTTGTTTGTTCTTCCCTCCTCCCCTTCTTTTCATCACTAATAACTGTATCTTTATGTAGCCTGAAAGGATAGTGGGTGTCATTCAGATAGTTTCTGTTTACGTTTGATCTCTGATCGTCTTTTCTTTCTTTTCCCATAACCTGTAGGAGAAGATGCTGTAGAGGATGAGGCTGAAGAGAACCCCATTGTCTTAGAATTTCAGCAGGAAAGGGAGGCCTTTTATATAAAGGATCCAAAAAAGGCTCTGCAAGGTTTTTTTGACCGAGAAGGTATGTAAACAGATTCTGATCCCGCTAGTATAATGTATCCACAACAGTGTTGTTTTCTAGCTTCTTCAGATATTAAGAAATGCTGTATTTTATCTACTCTCCTCCTTGTACAGTACTTGCCCTTGTGTTCATTGCTTCAGGTTTATTTTGAAAATAGTAATAATTTTGTTAGTCTTTCTTCTCATCTTGGAAGAAAGGAAGTACTTTTTCCTGACTTGACTCATGCTTCTCAAAACATTTTGGATTTTGTAGTGGGAGATTGAACCAACTTCTTGTAGTTTTTTTGTTTCTAAATCATGTGATCTTTTGTAATTTCTAACATGGATTTTGACTTTATAGTATTTAAAAAATGTTTCCACAGAAGATTGTTTCATTAGAGATACTTTGAGAGAACATTTAAGT
Source organism: Rhinolophus hipposideros (assembly GCF_964194185.1). Classification (NCBI taxonomy): domain Eukaryota; kingdom Metazoa; phylum Chordata; class Mammalia; order Chiroptera; family Rhinolophidae; genus Rhinolophus; species Rhinolophus hipposideros. Next base: position 59,344,666 of record NC_138058.1, on the reverse strand, counting down.
GTATATATGTGTGTATGCATATATGTATGTGTGTATGGGTTTATGTATGTAAAAACTGGTTGCAGTCTGTGCTTCATATTTATGCTTCTAAAAACCAGGCAACTGTGACAAATTAACAACTGAAGTCTACAACTTATAAAAAATGTGAAAGCTACTATACAATGGACAAAGCTATGTATGGAGAGTTGATTGTTTTGATCTGAGTTTGCTTTTTTCTGCCTCAAGCTCATCCTAACTTTATTATCAGATGATAATCCCTAGGAATGAGAACTGAATGCTTTGGAATTTAGTGTTCAGTGTGGTAGGGGAACTTGATATTTTTGTTTAACTTTTGTTCTTTTTTCGCTTTGTATCAACTGGTAATTTTCAGATCCTATTAAAATTGTTTTGTGTTTCTTCTTCCCACAGGAGAAGAATTAGAATATGAATTTGATGAACAGGGACATAGCACTTGGCTCTGCAGGGTGAGGTATGTTCTGTTCTCATTAATGTCCATTTCTGGAAAGTGGCCAGTTTCAGGTTTCATTTATGGTTATAAACAACAACTCAAAGAGTAACTTTAGTTTTAATTTTAGGCTCTTCCTGATCTTGGGCCTTGATAGTTTAGTAACACTTATATTATTGGGGAATGGGGTAGAATGGGTAAGAGGTGGAAGGAAAAGATTTGCAATTTAACCTTGGCAGGAATAGGATAAAATGAACCAAAAGATTGAAAAGCTGTCTCAGAAAAACATGACTGTTACCAGAACATATTAGTTTGTGAGAATTGGAGCTTAGTGCTGTGCTATAATTCCCTTCAAAACAATGCAGATTACCTGTGGATGATTCAACGGGAAAACAACTGGTGGCTGAGGCCATTCACTCAGGAAAGAAAAAAGAAGCAATGATCCAGTGCTCACTGGAAGCTTGTCGAATCCTTGATACTTTGGGATTGCTGCGACAGGAGGCAGGTGAGTATGTGGGAAGACTTTTTTCTTAAAAAAAAAAAAAAAAAAGGAAATTTTAACATATAAAAGATAATACCTCTTTTTAGGGGGGAAATGTAAATTGTAGACAATTCTATGAAGTGAGAAGAAAAAAGTTCCTATCTCAATACCCTAAGATAGCCATTGTTTATATTCTCTCAGATATTTTCTGTGCATACAGATGTTTGTTCAGAACTACATTGTTTAACAGAAAACTCCTACACGAATGCAGTTATATATACTCTTTTGTGACTTACTTTTTTAACATAAGAATGTGTCATGGATATTATCCACATCATTGCATTAAGTTTACTTCATTTTTAAAAAAACTGGCTGGCTATACCGTTATGTATTAGTAAGACATATTTTTATTCTAAAATTAACTTTTATTATTGTAAAGTAACTTATGTATAGTATAAAACAAAGGCTTATAACAAAATACACCTACTTCTTGCCCTATCCCTCCTCAGCCCTCTTCCCTAGTCATCTAGTCACCTATTGACTCTGTTAAGTTAGTATTTACGTGATTATGCTTGTACAAATATTAGTAACAACTAAGCAATTTTTAATTCTTTTTGTTTTTCCTAAAGATAATAATTGTGTTTGTTTTAAATGAACAAACAAAACAAAACAGGAACAGACTCAGACATAGTAAATGAACTGATGGTTGCCAGAAGGGAAGGGTGTGAAGAGAAGGGCAAAAAAGGTGAAGGGAAATAAGGGATACAAATTTCTAATTAAAAAATCAATATGCCACAGGGATGTAATGTATACCGTAGGGAATACAGTTAATATCGTAATAACCTTGCATGGTGTTAGATGGTTGTTAGACTTACATGGTGATCACTTCATTAGGTATGTAAATGTTGAATGAATGTCTTGTATACCTGTATACCTGAAATACCTTGTATACCTGAAACTAATATATTTTATATTAACTATATTTTAATTTAAAAAACAATCATGGGGCGGACAAGTGGCTCAATTGGTTAGAGCGTGAGCTCTGGGCAATGGGGTTGCCGGTTTGATTCCCACATGGACCAGGGAGCTGCACCCTCTGCAACTAGAATGAAGTCAATGAGCTGCCGCTCAGCTCCTGGTTGGCCAGTTGGCTCAGTTGGTTGGAGCACATCCTGTCAACCACAAGGTTGCTGGTCCCACAAGGGATGGTGGGCTGCGCCCCCTGCAACTAGCAATGGCAACTGGACCTGGAGCTGAGCTGCGCCCTCCACAACTAAGACTGAAAGGACAACAACTTGAAGCTGAACGGCACCCTCCACAACTAAGATTGAAAGGACAACAACTTGACTTGGAAAAAGTCCGGGAAGTACACACTGTTCCCCAATAAAGTCCTGTTCCCCTTCCCCAATAAAATCTTTTTTTAAAAAAAGAAACAAACTTAAAAAAAAAAATCGTGTTTGTTTTTCATGTGTTTGATTTTTTAAAAGATTTTTTTGGGGAAGGGAAGAGGAACAGTGTGTATTTCCAGGACTTTATTAGGGAACAGAGTGTTTTTCCCAGGACCCATCAGCTCCAAGTCATTGTCCTTCAATCTAGTTGTGGAGGATGCAGCTCAGCTCCAAGTCCAGTTGCCGTTTTCAGTCTAGTTGCAGGGGGCGCAGCCCACCATCCTATGGGGGAGTCAAACCGGCAACCTTGTTGTTAAGAGCTCAGGCTCCAACCAACTGAGCCATGCGGCTGCCCCTGATTTTTTTTTTTATACCTCTTACTCATTCTTCCTACAACTTTCAACAGCCTTTCAATATGTTTTTCCACGTGGTCAATCACATTAAGTAATTTATCAGTTCCAATTTTTTTGGAGATATTTTCCCCGAAGAGTACTGTTCTCCTTTTAGGGCTTAGTGCTCTCTAGACCTGCGGTAGAACTGTCATATGGAACTTTGCTGTCATCCTTGAGATTTCCTTTGCCTTTCTCCAGGGTTGGAATTTCCATTTCTTGATTCTCATATTCTCAAATTTCTTGGCTTATTCCCTTGTTTTAGTGGTGCACACCCCTCGTAGTTTTAGCAGGTTAAAAAGCTGGTACAACAGTAGAGGGTTTGGATGATAATAGTCTTTAATGGATTTCACATCTTTCATTTTTCTTTGTTTACTTTCTTGTTTTGGTGGACATCCCCTTGTGGATTCCTGAAAAGGGATATATAGCAAGTACACTATTAAACCCTTCATTCGGAAAATATAGTTATTATAGCTATACTTTTAGTTCAGGGTCTGGCTGGAAATAGAATTCTAAATTGGGAATAATTTTTTTTTTTTTATAACTTTGAAGGCATTGCTTTTATTACCTTACATCCAACATTGCTATAAAAGTCCTAAACTGTTCGGATTCCTGATTTATTGTGTCATTTTTTTTTTTTTTTTTTTTTTTTACCCCTCACTAGAAGTTTGTCTGATTTTCCCTTTGTTCTCAAGGTTCTGAAATTTAACTAGGATGTACCTTTCTTTGGGTCTATTCACCTACTTTTCTGGGTGTTTGTCTTTTGATCCTAATCTTAACAGTTTAGGAGCATTTCTGGAATTATACTATTAATCATTTAATCCATCTGTTTGTTCTCTTTGGAATTTGGTTAGATATTGAACCTTTTGGACTGACCATCTAAGATTCTTGTCTTTTTTCCTTCTTTTTGTATCTGTCTTTTTGAATCTGTGGGAGATTTCTGCAACTTTATCTTTCAATCTCTATTTTGCTGTCAAGATTTTAATTTCCAAAGCTCATTCTTTGAATTTTCATTTTTAAAACATAATATCTTTATTTTTATTGGAAAATTGTTTTTTATTTATTGGAGAATATTGGGGAACAGTGTGTTTTTCCAGGATGTCAAGTCATTGTTTTTCAATCTAGTTGTGGAGGGCGCAGCTCACTGGCCCATGTGGAAGTTGAACTGGAGACCCTGGTGTTATGAGCACCTCACTCTAACCCCTGAGCCATCAGGCTGCCCACTGGCGGCCTGGCTCCAAGCTCAAGCCATTGCTTCTCACTGGTCCATGTGGGACTCGAACCATTGACCTTGGTGTTATGAGCACTGTGTTCCAACCACTGAGCCAACCGGCAGCCCACTGGTGGCTCAGTTCCAAGTTCAAGTCCTTCTCTTCAATCTAGTTGTGGAGAGTGCAGTTCACTGGCCCATGTGGGAATCGAACCGGCGACCTTGCTAAGAGCTTGCGCTCTAACCAACTGAGCCATTCGGCCGCCCCTAAAACATAATAACTTGTTGTTTCATGGATTGTAATTATCTCACCTCTCTGCTAATCTGTGTTCTTCAGGTTGCTTTTTTTGTTTGTTTTGGTATGTATGCTCTGTGTTAGAGGTTTTTCTCAGGTGTCATGTAATTCTTGGTTGTAGATTCTCATTTGGGGACAAAATATATATATTTGTAATATATAGATAGGGCTCATTAATTTTGAGCAACACTATAGAATAGTGTGGGTGGACTCTTTGTTGGGGAACTCCTCATGTAAGCATTTGTAGAGTATTCTTCTGCTGTCAAAATTCCCCAGAGAGTGCTCTTCTGCATGACAGGAAAGGACTGGCTGCCAGCATTCCTAGAGCTCAGTGGTGGAAGATGGCTGAGCGGCTTCCCAGCATTCAGCTATTTTCAGGACAATACTGTTTATGGAATATAGTGCCCATGCCCTCAACTGGACTAGTCAACCCACAGTCCAGAAACTTTCTGTCCTACGCTTTCTAGAGATTAGCCTCTGGGTTATTTCTAGGGGTGGGAAGGAGGTGAGTAGGCAGTGGGGAGGATCTGAGGTTTCTTACCCAGCTTTTACTGATCCTCCTCATGTTAGCACTACTGTCCACCGCTGTTCCAGATCCTTTTGAGGATTCTGCAGTACAATCAGATTCTTTCTCAACTTTCCCCACTGTTGCTTTGGATTCATCTTTTTAGTTCTGCTAAGTTAGTTTCCACTCATCTGCCTGCTTTCTAATATCCAAAAGTTGGGTGTTTCTGCTCCCTCTCCTCCCTGTCTTTCTGGATTAAAAAAGTATCTTTAAAAAAAGGATCTCTTTAGTGCAATTTTAGTGGGGCATGAGGAGAGAGTGGAATTCATTATGTATGTTCAATGTACCATCTTAACCTTGAGATTATCAGGCTGATACTAAAAGGGACTATTTTGGTTGCAAATAATAGAAAGCCAATTCATATAGCTTGGGGGGAAAGGTTATTGGCTCCAGAAGCTGGAAAGAATAGCTCACAGGATTGAAGGAAGAACTGTGTGAACCGGGGCCTTAAGTTCTGGAACCAGAACTTAGTCCTACCAAACTGGAACTCAGTATTACCAGGACACATATAACTCTGTGTGTGTGTGTGTGTGTGTGTGTGTGTGTGTGTGTGGTGTGCGTGCACAAGTCTGTCTCAAGAGTGTGTGGTTTTATTTTGCAGACAGATTCTTACCCCATGGAAAAGCTGGATGCTCATACCCTCTCACTTTAATAACCTTATTGGAAAGAGAGCTTTTCCCCTATATCTAAATATAAATATGAGGGGAGGTTTCTGATTGATCTGGCTTTGGTCACATGACTACCCCTAATCCAGATGGAACTTTCTAGAGGAAAGGGGGTACTTTTACCATTACAAGTGGAGTAAAATGGTGTAGGGTAGACAAAAAAATAATAGCTACCATAGTCTCCTGATGATGGCCTCAGATTTTTACTGTTACAAATAAAGTTGCATTGATAGTTACAGGATAAATTCCTAGAAGTGGAATTGCCAGATCGATGTATTTTTAATTTTGACAGATGTTGTAAAATTGAACATCAAAAAGGTTATATCAATGTACATTTCTACCAACTATTTGAGAGTCCCTTTCCCCCCGTACCCTTGACAACTGGTTATTATTAGTCTTTTTTGTGCTTCCCCCCCCCCCCCGCCCAGTGTAATAGGTGAGAAGTGGTTTCTCATTATTTTAATTTGTATTTTTAAAGATTATTTTTTAAAAGTTTAACTTTTTTTTCAAATGTTTGTTGACCATTTGTAGTTCTTTTACTATAACTGCTTTTCTTATTCTTTTTCAAGTTTTCTTTTGGCTTATTGGCCTTTTCCTCATTTGTTTTTTCTTTTTTACTCATTGATTTTTAAGAGCCGTTTGCTTATTATTAAATAAATTAGCCCTTTGTTTTAATTTTTTATTGTGGTAAAATATACATAACAAAATTACCACTTTAAGCATTTTTTAGTGTATAGTTCAGAGGCATTAAGTACATTCACATTGTTGTACAGCCCTCACTACTGTCCATCTCAGAACTTTTTCATCATTCCGTATTGAATCTTTGTGCCCATTAGACACTAACTTCCCATTCTTTCTCCCCTTTGGCCCTGGTAACCACTGTTCTACTTTGTGTCTCTGAATTTGACTAGTTTCCTCATGTTAGTGGAATCATGCAATGTGTGTCCTTTTGTGTCTGGCTCACTTCACTTAGCATAGTGTCCTCCAGGTTTAGTTCTTTGTTTTCATATGCAGTTTGGCACCTTGGTGAATACTGTCTTTTAATAATCGATGGTGCTATTTTAAGCTGCTTGTTTGCTTGCCTTCTTTCTTTTTCGTTTTTTAAGAACTCATTTCATTATCATTTATTTTATCTACCTTTAGTATCTCGGAAAAGGAAAGCCAAGAACTGGGAAGATGAAGACTTTTATGATAGTGATGATGACACATTTCTTGATCGGACTGGTCTGGTTGAGAAGAAGCGTCTGAATCGAATGAAGAAGGCTGGGAAGATTGATGAGAAGCCAGAGACCTTTGAGTCATTGGCAAGTTTTATTTATAGAAATAGCTGTGGTAGTTTAATTTTTTGAATAAAATAATGTATTATTAAAATTTTTAAAACAGTATCATTGACATCTGCTAGTAAAGTATAACTTGTGATCTGCAAATTTGATGATAACAGACAACTAGTCTGATGCAAGCTGGAAAAAAGTTTGGCTTGCTGCCAGAGACTCTCAAGGTGGATATTGGTCCATTAGTGTGCATTCTTTGGATATGATGTTCCCCCCACCCCCCCCCAAAAAAGGAAAAGTTCCAAATTGGGACATTCTACGATGAATTGAATTTAAACTTCTGGAAGTCAAATATCGCGAAAGGAATTTTGAGTATAGTTTGATGATAGTCTTATTAAATAGTATGTCTTTCATTAAATTATCATAAGGCAGCAGGTGTTTTCACTATATTAAGTGGTGTTCAGAACTTAAAACATTACCCAGCATCTATCCTTTTGATTTATTATTAAAAACAAATACCTTGAGCTTTTTCTTTTGAGTAAAATAAGTGTTCTATACATTCATTCTGTTTAATTCTTAGTCCTTTAATTCAGAAATTAATTAAATTAGAATGAAATAAATGAAAATGTTAACTCCATAGGGAACAAATTTAACTGAACTCTGAATTAATTCTCTTAAAGTTTTATAACAGTGAAAATAAGAGGAGAAAGCTACCATATTTTGAAAGGAGAAAAGTATTTACTAACCTTGTTAATTTGACTGTTACAGGTTGCAAAGTTAAATGATGCTGAAAGGGAACTCGCTGAAATTTCTGAGAGACTGAAAGCTTCAAGCAAAGGTATGGCAATGACTCGTTAGACAAACATTTACTGAGCATCTGCCATATACAGTGCCCTTTGCTAGGCACTGGGCTATACTGGTTAGTAAGATACATCGCGTAGAATATGGAGCCTTTCTTAGGAGCACCAGCATTTGGGAAGTGGAAAGAGCATTATAAATTATTTTGTGTAACTGCTTTATTTAATAGATGAAGGGAAAGAAGCCCATTGAGGCCAGGTGACTCCCCACGATCTCTCAGCTATATATAACCTGTTTCCTTATTCCTAATATCAGTAATGTCCTTCGTCCAGCTCTGTGTCAATGACTTTTCTATTGAAACTGTGGCTGAATTTTAAAACATTTGGGGTCATCCTTCTAAACATGTGTTATCCCTTTCTTGACAGCTCTATCAGAGTCACCATCTCAAGACTCTTTAGATGCGTTCATGTCAGAAATGAAATCAGGGAGTGCATTAGATGGTGTGTCCCGGAAGAAACTTCACCTGAGAACTTTTGAACTGAGGAAAGAACAGCAAAGACTTAAAGGGTTGATAAAAATTGTAAAGCCAGCAGAGATTCCAGAACTGAAAAAGTAAGTCTTAGTTATATTTGGAATTTTAATAAACATTTTTTTCCTGTGTAATCACTGTTTGTTTAAAAAATTTTTAAATGTTTTTATTTTTCAATTACAGTTGACATACAAGATTATATTAGTTTCAGGTGTATAACATAGTGATGCAACATTTATATAAACTACAAAGTGATCACTCTGATATACACTTGGAATTTTAAATAAGCATTTTACATAGGTAACATTTTGAATTATATCTTTGTCTTAGATAATCATTTTTTGAATAAAAACAATATAAGAAATCCTTTAAAGCACAGAAAACAGTGACTGTATCGAGTAACTACCAATCTACTTAATCTGTGAAATACAGACTACTTACTATAGGATTTTTAGAGAAAACTATATTGATTCCCCTTTCATTGGTAGCCTCTGGATTTTTTACTTCATCTTTTAGTGCAGGTTAAACTTCTTTAAAGAGCAACATATGTCAAAGGCTAATTTCCCTAATACCGTGTTTCTCCGAAAATAAGACCTAACCGGAAAATAAGCCCTAGCATGATTTTTCAGCATGACATCCCCTGAACATAAGCCCTGATGCATCTTTTGGAGCAAAAATTAATCTAAGACCCGGTCTTATTTTCGGGGAAACGTGGTAGGTAAAGACCAATGAATGGTAAGTAGATAATCATCCACCCAAGAAAAAAATGGGCAAAGGATGTCAACTGACAGGCTACTGAAAAAGAAATACAGATAGCTCTTAACTACATAAAATGATGCTAAGCCTCATGCATAAGAGAAATACAAATACTACAATGTAATGCCATTTTTATATATGATTTTAAAACCACAGATGAAAAATATGAGTGCAGATTGTCATTTTAACACCTGTATCTGTCATTCCTAAGAATCAGTTGACAACTGTTTAATATACTTTTTCTAAAGTGTGATTTTTTTCCTTTAAAGAGGGAAAAGCATAATCCCCTAAAGTTGATTCTAATGTTAACTTTGATATTTGGGAGATTATTTGAAGAGGTTAACTCAACTCTATTTCTAGACATCTAGAAGATTTTTGAGTAATTTGTAAATAAGGTTTTGAGACTAATTTTTCTTAGACTTGGCTAGTGTTTATGAACGTGTGTGTGTGTGAGGGGAGAGAGAGAGAGAGAGAGATTTCTAGTCTTTCAATTTGACAATATTTTAAAATTTTGTTCTATGTGGTCTCAACAAATATTGAAAATGTTGAGTAGGTTGTTTTAGCGATAAGCAACCCTTAGTGAGCAGAATCCCAGTGGACATCTCAAAAAGTGGTACTGTCTGGATGAGTTTACTCACTTACGGAGATAGTTAACTATAGAAAGTTTCTTGTTTTCATTAGATCTGTCCTGTCCAGTACAGCAGCCAATAATCACATTTGTTCTTTAAATAAAATTAAAAATTCAGTTCCTCAGTCACATGGGCACATTTCCTGTGTTCATGGCCACATGTGGCCAATGGCTACTGTGTTGGACGATGCGGATATAGAATATCTTCATCATTGCAGCAAGTTCTGTTGGACGTTACTGCTTTAGGTCGTCAGTAAGCATTTATTCAGCCCCTCACTCCTGAGCACGAAACCTGCAACTTGATGCTGGGGATATTTCCCAGAAGAGTGTCTAGATACTGAGAGGTACCTCTTCCGATAGAGATGTAAAGATAAAATATTTCTGGAGCCTTGGATCATCTGTACAGAAAATTTATCCCCAAATACTAACAGGTTTGTTCAAAGATTGATGTGCAATTTGGATATTTAACAGTGATTCATAGATGAGCACAAAATTCTGCTTGACTCAAATGATATTTGAGTTACCTTACCGGTAGTGAGAAGGTAGGTTAGCACGAGAGTTAGACGTCCTGAGTTTCATTCTCAGCTCTATCAATTACTTTTTGGGCATTTTGAGACAAATTATGGAACTTCTTTGATCTTTGCTTTCCTCATCTATAAATTAGAAATAATGATGTTGCAAAGATTAAATGACTAGCACTTAAAGTACTAGCATATATATATATGTGTATATATATAAATATATATATAATTTTCAAAATTTTTATTATTTCTTTTATACCTAGCAACTATTTGTAACGTCATTTTTGTGGAGAAAAGGTAAAAGTTCAGGAGGCATAATCCAGGGTAAACAAATTAACTGAGTTTTAAATACAACTCTGTAATTGTTTAACTTGTTAGGTCAGACCTTTAAGGTGTTCTGAGCCAGGAGACGTCGATCAGGTTCCCCCAGAGCTACCCCTCCTGCTGTCTGTGTGTCTGCCTGGTTTCTCCCCCTTTTTCTACTTTAGATGGTGGCCTGCAGATGATGTGTACCTCCCCCCCCTCTTGTCACCTGAGGGTTGACCTTCCAAACTTTCCACCTAACTCCACTCTTCCCCCACACAGGCAAGTCTTGATTGTGATTCCATCTTCTGCTTTGTCTTCTCCTTTGGGCGTCTTCATACGTCCTCCAGGCCAGCAAAGCTATTTAATAGATCTGAAAAAGAACTGTGTTGCTCTTGCCTTTGTCCTTCTATGCACACACCTTCCTGAGGCCAGTGGAGAGGGGCTGTGAAGAATAATGATTTGGCAGAGTCTTTAAGATCGGGCAGGCAGGATTCTTCTGGCCTTAGTAAAGCAATGGGTCTGTCCCTCGGGAGAAGAGATGGTGAGTTTAGGTGCAAGAGCACCACTGAGAGGCTAAGACTTAGATAAAGGAAGACAGTAGTGGCAGATGGGGCTTCAGGTAGTCAGTTTCTTATATGGGTCACTGTGAGTCAGGAGTGCTGGTGCTGTTCTTATATTCTAGAACGCAGGGCTGTCCTATGGTCAAGGTGAAAGAAAAGCATAAGGCTTTTGCCTCAGGCTATCTGTCATTGTCACCTGTCTACTCTGAGTGCCTCATCAACTCAGCTGCCATCCTTTTTATTTTTGTTTTTCCCCCCCACTTTTTTCTAATTTCTACAATCTCTTTATTTTGGCTCTGCCTCAGTTTTGCCTTAGTTTTTGTAACTCTGTTCAGCCAATGAGAATGTTGTGTGGTCTCTCATTGTGTCTTCATCATTACTAACTACACGGCGTATTTTGCCTTCCACCCCCTTCACCTATACACTTTAAAAAAAAAAAAATTTCTGTGCCCAGAGCTGTTGTGTGTGATTATGAAAAGTGGACTTCAGGTAAGTAAGGCACTGTGTGTCCTTTTCAGAGGTTGGTGGGTGGAAAATAGGGCTTTACACCATGGATCCATTTCCTGCCACTTAGAGGAGGTCGTGCCTACCTATTCTCGAGACTTTGCCAGTGACTTTTGTACTGTAGGCATCATTTTGTGAAAGTGAAGTCATGTAACATGTTGTACATTACCAGACTAAGGTAGTAGGCTTACCTTGCTTGCCATTACTTAATAAATCTGTGTCTGTGACAATCAGTAGTGTCATCTGTTCAGACTCTGCTGGCTCGACTACCTCTGTCTTACTGGTATATGCTTAGGTATTCATTTTGTGGAAATTGTTTTGCCAAGTTTCTTTGTCAGTGTCATGATGTTTTTAGATAAATCCTTGGCCTCACTGGAATACATAACATAATTATTCTTTCTTCCTAGGGCTGAAACTCAGACTACAGATGCTGAAAACAAAGCTAAAAAGCTTACATTGCCTCTCTTTGGTGCCATGAAAGGAGGAAGCAAATTCAAATTAAAAACTGGAACAGTAGGGGTAAGTTGTGGGTCAGAGTGTTAAATTTTTAGCTCTTGAGTTACCTGAGCTAATTCTTTTCTCTATGCTTTTCCAAGCTCAAATGACTCATTCCCTAGTATGAGTCACTTTTCTCATAGTATTGTGAAAAAGGGCTGTGGGGTTGGTATGATCACATCTTTCACAGGAGTTGGTTCTTGGAGATTTCTCTTCAGCTTAGGGTGATCAAGTACTGAAGAATAGATTCATGCCAATGAATTTGCATGTAACTGATTTGTAAATTAGAGTACCAATTGATTAATTTGTGATGAATGTTGCACTTAAGAAAGGGTCTCCTGCATTAATTTTCTCCTGGTGGATAGATGTAATTTTCATACTCAGCTAACATTGGTTAGCAACATAGGCTGTGCACCTGCTATTGCCATGTGGTTTTTCCTTACCTCATTTAATCCTTCCAACACCTTAAGACATACGGGAATTGTTACCTCTCACAGATGAGGAAACAGAGTCAGAGAGATTAAATACAAGATCACACCATCAGTTAGTAATTAAACTGGCAATCAAATCCAGGTCTTCTGTCTCGAGTTTTGTGATCTTTCTACTATCCTCTAAGACCTCACTGATACATTTTTTGCTTTATGTATGTCCCTATTTGTACATTCAGCTTTAAAAAGGTTTTCATCACTCCAAAGAGCTAAGCCTTGTGTATTGGCATGCTAGGGCTGCCATAACAAAATACCACAGATGGGGTGCTTAAATAACAGATATTATCTTCTCCTAATTCTGGAGGCTAGGAGTCTGAGATTAACGTGCCAACACAGTTGGTTTCCTCTGAGGCCTCTATCCTTGGTTTGCAGGTGGCTGCCCTCTCGCTGCCTCTTCACGTGGTTGTCCCTTGGTGCACTTATAAGGACGGTCATATTGGTTTACAGTCCCATCCTAACAGCCTTATTTTTACTTAGTCACCTCTTTAAAGACCTTATCTCCAAATACTGTTACATTCTCAGATACTGGGGTTAGAACTTCAACATGTGAATTTTAGGTGTAGAGTTCAGCCCACAACAGCTTAAATTAGGAAATTAGGGGAAACTGCCCTCTGGTGGCAGAGGTCTGAAGTCCCAGCCACATGTTCTGAGTGAGTGTGGTTTACTGAGTGAGAGATGGAAGCTTTTCTGTGAGGGTGGGTGGGGGTACTTACATTTTTGTTAGAAGAAAAACTCTTCACTACAAAGCTCTCCTTATAGGATTACTGAACTAAATCCTATATTTAAAACATGATATACCCAACATATACTTTGATACCTTTTCTCTATTCCTTAAGCTGCGATCAACTTTTTCTAATAATTACTTTTATTAAAAGGTCTTGATTAGAATATTTGGCCTTATTCTTCAAGAAATATCTTCCTTTTCCTTATGATTTGTTTTACTGACCTACATGTCTTATTTCCTTGAAATTGTGTTAAATCTAAAATGAAAAGGCTGCACAAATGATTTATTTCTTAGAAATGTGTGTCTGATTTATTCCCTAGAAGATTTTGTAATGAATTAAGATCTTTTAACATCACAAAGGGGTGACAGGACAGAATTCCTGCATCAGAACTCACCTGGAGGAAATGATTTAGTTCCCTACACGCTTTTTCAAGTGTTTCGTACTTAATATTCTTTTGACCCTAGAAACTGATAAAGATACTTAAGGGTCCATAGATGGATAACATTTTACGTGAAAGCCTTACTTCCACCAAAGTTCTGCAGGGTCTGTCAACTTAGTGAGGTTAGACGTTCTCCCCGTTTCGCTTAAACCCCTTGAAGAAATTGGCCTTGGTCTCATCATGTAGAACTGCACGTTCATGGTTTTGTTTCCTCTGTAGAAGTTGCCCCCCAAACGTCCTGAACTCCCTCCGACTCTAATGAGAATGAAGGATGAGCCCGAAGTAGAAGAGGAGGAGGAAGAGGAAGAAGAAGAGGAGAAAGAAAAGGAAGAGCAGGAGAAGGGAAAAATGGAGGCTGGAAGCAGTAGGCCACAGCAGGAGAGAGAGCCAGCAGAAGCAGTGCAGGAAACAAGTCCTCCCACAGATGTCACATGTTCTAAAGAAACAAAACACCATGGTAATATTCTTCTTCTCCTTCCTGTGATACTCAGTGGCATGTTTGCATTCATTGTGGAAAGCTTTGAAAAAGCAAAGTCATTTTTTTAAACCTCTGCAAAAATGAAATTTATTAAATGACCAGGAGAAATTTTACAGTATGTAGAATGGGAATAATAATACATAACTTTGTAGTTTAGTTTCTTTTTTTCTTTTTTAAATTTGTATTACATTTATTGGGGTGACATTGATTAGTAAAAGTATATAGGTTTCAAGTATACATTTGTATACTACATTATGTATGTATTGCAAAGCCAATTCTTGCCTGTGCATTTTGACTGTATAATACGTAGTGATATGTGATATAGTCGGCCCTGTGGAACCATACTTTCTTGGTCCTTCTTTGACTGCCAGTCTGTTTATTCTCATTGCAAAATAAGGGCAGGTATTTCCAGTCTATTCCAGAATTATGGAAAATTGAAAGCTGTGAAATCTGTAACCCCAGCTGCTGTGGACAATCCTGTGCTGCCACTGAATGATTGGAGGGCAGTGGAATATGGTGGATGATGGGGCCTGATCATGTGGTCTCAGGATAAGCCTCCATTACTCATTTCCCCCCCCAACCCTAAAACAGACGCTAAGCATAATTGTATCCACTGGACATACTTCTCAGGAAGCATCATGCCTTACGCATCTTTTTGTACATGGTACTTAGCAGAGAACCTGGCACATAGAAGTCACCTACCTCTGTCGTGTCCAGCGCAACACGGGCAGTGAGGATGCAAGAAGGGGCGGTTTGGGTTAAGTTTTCAAGAAAGAAACAAACAGAGACTTAATGTAGTTAAATCTCTTCGAAGGCCAGGGGTCTCTCAGTCTCAGAGGACTGGAGCCCCGAACAAAGCCGACTGGAGGCTTTTATTGATGAGTATGCAAGGGAGTAACTGTTTTTTTTTTGTGTTGTGTTTTTTTTTTTGGCACGGTCTGTGAGACTCACTTATCACGTTATAGAAACATCCCAAGCCAATTATTCTAATCTTTAAACAGCCGAAGTACAAGGTCCCACGATATCTTAGCTAAGGTACATATCTTCTCAATGTCAAGTCTCTCATATATTAGAGATAACTGGTCTTTGTTCTCCTCATTATTTTTCTAATTGACAGCTGTGAGGGAAAAGCCAGAGCCGGCAACAGACTTTCCCAAGCAGGGGGGAGGGGAGGAACAGCCCCTTCCCATATTTTTCTAAGGCAGCTCATTGGGGTTCCCCACTGGGTTCCGCCTGGCTTAGGTTGTATCTCCCCTGAGATATCTTACCCGTCTTTGGCTGCAAACCATCTTTTGGGGACCAGACAGAGACATAAGGTGTAAACACAAGGATGGAACAGAGTCCCAGAAAGGCACAATCTCACAGACTCTTCTTAAGGAAAGACATGGAGGGACAGTTGGCTAGGCTGTTGTGCGACTACACACCTCAGCAAAGGTTTGATGAAAAATGATGGAAAAGGGAATTGATTGATTTTTTAAATGTTTTTTTTTTTTTTTCGATTATAAAGGGAATATATGCTCACTTAGAACTTGAATCATACATAAAAGTCTAAAGAATAAAAGAGAAATCTCCCACATTCCCATCCTGAAAGGTGATGTTTGTCTTTTTAGTATCCCCTATCCCTTATCAGCTGCAGGGTTATTCTCCTGCAGGTTACCCAAACTACTTAGCAAGATTAAGACGGCACAGAAAATAGGGAACATAAGGAAACAAACAAACAAACAAAAACTGGCATTAATTGTGTGCATGTCTTCTTCTAAAACAAACCAGGCTTGTATGTGTAAAAACACCAGGCCTGGTTTGTAGACCTTCTTTTGAATCACCTTCAGTTATTTAAAAAACAAGCAACCAAAAAAAAAACCCATTTCCTCCTCGGTGAGAGGTAAATTTTTGTCTTTTGCATTTTCCAAATGCTTGGCCTTTTCAGAAAAGATACTTATACATACTTTTTTCTGAGTCTGGTCTTTGAGCCATACATTATGAGGGTGACCCATAAACAGGTCAGCGGGAATGTTTTTAAGGGACCAAAGCAAATATGTCTGTATGAAAACAGCAGATTTTAAAATTTGGTTTATGCAATACATTAATTAGTAAATCTGCAGCTGATTAGGATTGCTCCAGGCGTTTTTTGTTTGTTTTTACAACATTGGGAGCGTATTATACATGTTGTTTTATAATCTATTTTTTGCTTTAAAATATTCTTATAAAATCTGGTTTTAGTAAGGGACATAATGGTTCACTGCATGTATATACCATCAGCTCCCTATTGTTGGAGTTCTTATGTAAATTATTTGTTAACTTTTGCTGTTATAAATATACTTGTATATAATAAATCTTGGTGCTCATATCTGATTTTCTTTGAATATGTTCCTGGAAATAGAGTTTCTAGGAATATGTATATTTTTAAGGCTTTGGTAAGTATTACTGAAATGTGTTACCTCAGAGGAGACCAATTTTTTTTTTGTTAGTTTCAGGTGTACAAAACAATGCAGTAGGTTAGACATTTCACCCCTCACAAAGTGATAACCTCCCTCCCCCAATCTGTTGGAGGTGGCCAGTTTTTAAAGTGGAAAGTCGGTGTTTCTCTGAAAGATGCCTGCAGGCACAGTTAGTGAAAATTTAATTTAGTTGAAGCTACTGATAGTAAAACTGGATGATTATGTATGTGCTCAGCTTTTCTTGCTTTTTTGTTTCATTATTTCCCCACCACAAATTAAATAATAACAGTATGCTTTGGTTCTGCATTTTATAGAAAACATGTCTCAACTCAGCCAAGTGAAACAGAATACAGATTATCGAGAGATCCGTGAAACAGCTGCATCATCATGTGAGGAACCCTCAGGCAAGTAGCACAGCCGGCTCCATTGGTGCTCTGCACACAGGAGCCACTGGTGTCGCAGAAGAGGGTGGCAGTTAGTCTGACTCAGCACAGAGAACAGTCTTTAAGACAGTGGGTGGATACTGCTGCCAGGCTCCTGGACAGAGGTGGAATGTCTGATGACATCTCATTGGCCTTTCTTTACTCCTCGTCTGCCTCCTGGGTTCCCTCTGCCTGACCCACAGAGCACCTAATGCCTTTAGGCTTCCCTCTGGCCATGCAAAGCCCTACACAGTTTTACATCTCCTGGAGTTAATATGTGCCTATCATGGGAGCAATTCCACAACTGTTAAAAGAAATCTGTTGAAAGTTTGGCTTATTAAAAGGACTTTTTCCCCCTGGTTTTCTACTGCTTTTAATTGCAATGGTTAAACTAGAATAGTACCCACTTTCCTTTACCTTTGAAAATGGTATGATTATATTCAAGTATAGCCTCAGCATTTGAAAACTAGGGTTATTAATGAAGGGGAAATTCTCTCTTAATATATAGTCTTTACAATAGTAGAGGGATTTTTGAGAATTGGATTGTTACATGTTTTCAATAATTGTAGTGCTGTTTTAGGAGGAATTTTTGTTTTCTATTTTAATTTTTCGGAAATAGCTATTGCCTCTTTTATTTATTTTTTCCTTTTCTTAAATTAGCATCAAAGGATGAATATGAGAAAAGCAGAGATGAATTGAAGAAAAAGAAAGCTGCTGGTCCAGGCAAAGTAAGTACATTAGTCATAATCTTCACTTTTCTGGAAGTAAAAATGAATCCCCGTGTCGTGGAGCACATCCAGAGGAGTGAATCTTTAGGGATTATCTTAGCAGAGTTTCCAACTGCCTTATACCTCCCCTTCTAGAAGACTGGGCTCTCTTTTATTTTTATTTTTTGAATTCTTTATTCTTGTCTCCATCCACTCTGCTTCCTATAACTTCTCACGTACCTCTTTTATTAATTTATGAATCTTTTTTCATATTCTAGTATGCCATACAAAGACATTTGAGTAATATATTCTTATTTTCCTCCTTTTAGTACATAAAAACTAGAATGTAATGTACTGCATTCTGCATCTTGGTTTTTTTCATTTGCCGTGGAAATCATTATTTACACCAAGAGCTTCCTACTGTGTGGATGTATACTCTAACCAGTTCCCTATAGGTGGACACTTGGATCGTTTCTAATCCTTTATCACAACAGGGCTATGATGAATAACCTTGAGGATATAGCAAATTCCCAGAAATGGGACTGCTAGCTTGTGTTGGCAGGTCTTCAGACCACCCACAGGCTAGGTCACTCAGGAGGCCTCCCGGGACTCAGCATGTGGTTGTGCTCACAGCTGTGATTTATACTACAGCAAAAGGATACCAAGCACAGTAGCAAAGGGAAAAGGCATATGGAGTGAAGTCGGGGGAAACCAGACACAAGCTTCCAAAGGGTCCTTTTCCAGTGGAGTCACACAGGATGTGCTTAATTCCCGTAGCAATGAGTTGTGACAGTTTGCAATGTTGCTAACTAGGAAAGCTCATTAGAGGCTCAGTGCCCAGGATTTTTATTGAGGCGTGATCACGTGGTCATCCTCTGCATGACATGTTCTCAAACTCCATTCCCCCAGAAGGAAGGCATAAACCACATTGTTTTTACAAACAATTTAGGCACAGGGAGCCACTCTTATCAATTAGGGTAGTGGAACCTTCCTGAAATCCAAGTTCCCAGATGTCAGCTAAGGGCCAAACTTGCAAACAGGCCTTTCAAAGGGTAGCAGTCAGGCTTGTTACACTAACTTGTTTCTGCATGTAGATCAAAAGGCAAATGCCAAATTTCCCTCTACGGGGTTATACCATTTAGAACTCAGATCTGTGTTAACTGCTCCTTTTAAAAAATACCACTTCACTCTCACTGGCTGAAAATCTGCTCATTGAGGCTTTATAGAAAAAAAAAATCAAGGTTCAGAGGGAATGCTCCCCCATTTTGATTACTTATGTCAAGATCATTAGTGGAAACTGTTCTGTCTTATTTTTTGTTTGCTGACAGGTGTAGGGACAATAATTCCTAGAGTAAAATTCTTCTGAATAAAAGAACCTATCTTTTCTTTGCAGCTTCTATCAACACTCTCCTCCAAATATCCAGAAGATGACCCAGACTACTGTGTGTGGGTCCCACCTGAAGGTATATTGTTTGTACTTTTCTTTTGCTCTAAGATTTATTTATTTATATTTATGAGTATGTATTACATATTGAAGGTACATAATAAGAAAGTTACGAGAGTGTGTAGTGGAAAAAGCTCCCTTATGGGGGAATACGTAGATTAGAAGATTTAAAGATATATATCAACCAGTAACATACATAATATCTCACCACTTTTTTTACACAAATAGAAGCATATTCTATACCTTGTTCTTTTGCACTTAACACTCTATGGAAACCTTTCCCCTATTATTTACAGACTTTTTTCTTTTTTTTTAATGGTAGCATAGTTATTTATGGTGTGGATATACCTTTACTTACTTAATCAGTTCCCTCAATGAATATTTGCTGTGTTTCCAGTCTTTTGCCATATTATAAAACAACTCTGCAATAAGTAACATCTAACATATGTTACTTTGCAAGTGTGGAGTTTAGAAAAAAATTCCTAAAAGTTAACATGCTGGATCAGAGGCTGTGAACATTTTTAGGTATTATAAATTGCATTCTATAGAGATTGTCCCACTTTATGTTCATACATATACCCTTAAGGCAATATAGGAGATGCTTGTTTTCCCATATAAAGATCGCAAGTTGCTTTTTCTCTGGATTGAGTTTATAACATATTAGTAATTACTGTATTTTGCTGTGTATAATGTGCACTTTTTTGCTCAAATTTGTGAGGGAAAAATAAGGGTGCACATTATACATGGGTAGTATTATATCAATTCCATAGCTATATAAATGTTTTAAATTATTTATGCTTATGAGTTAAAAGTGCAATAAGTAAATAAATAAATTAATGCTAAAATTCCTTTATAATACAAAAAACAAGTACCTAAATATAAACAAATAAAAATTTGAATTAAAAAATTAAGATGAAAAATTTTTTTTCCCTAGAAGTTTGGGCCAAAAACGTGGGTGCGCATTATAGACAGGAGCGCAGTATACACAGCAAAATATGGTCCTAGAAATGTTTGCTTCTTTATCTGCTAATAAATGTTAGGGTGGAAGTGAAAAGAGGACCATATTTTGAAATTATATACAAAAAGTCCCATTTCTCTCATAGAAGAAATCTCTTTATCTGTTTTACTTTTTGGCCCACTGATGGCTAGATATCTTTTCCCGCCTGACTTTGGAAAAATGAATGTATTTCTTTCTTTCTTTATACTCTGACCTAGGCCAAAGTGGAGATGGCAGGACCCATCTTAATGACAAGTATGGCTATTGATTGCTTCAGAATCCTAAAGGAAGACCTTGTGGACCGTGTGACATGGGATATTTAGGATAATATATCAAGTTGAATGTCCAGAGGAGTTCAGATGATCATTTTTAATATCTGGTGACTGGCCTTTTCTTCCCTACTCTTGGTTTCCTAAATTTATCTGTCCCATCTGATTCTCTTGAATTTGATATTATGTTTAAAAGTGTTTGTGTATGTATGTAAAAAGGAACCATATATTTTGTGAATTAGTAAAGTGAGAGACATGACTGTTAAAAAGAGAAGGTGGAGATGTCTCATGTTTATTTAAGGCCACAACGTCTTTCATTAAGCTTTAGGGACTGTGCTTTTCCTGAGCAATAGGATGCTTCTGGCTGTTAGGCTCCAGGAGTCACTGATATTGCCTCCTCAAATAAGTGTTGAAGTATGAGGTCATGCCATGTGTGTGATCCTGGGTGTCTCTGTCATTCTTAGAACTAAAAATAGATACAGAGTTGGGGTTTCCTACTCTCTCACTATAGTCCTCCTGCCAACATTGAGAATAGATCCTGACTAAGCAGGACCCAGTTCAGGACCATAGCATACCTTGTGCCCAGTCCTGATAAAAATTCTGTCCTTTGAATGTCCTGGACTCTGACCAATCAGATTAGCCACTCCTTCTCCCCTAGAAAGGTGTAATAAGGTCATAGAATGAGAAGCTGGATATGTCCTGCCTAGTGTGGGTCTTCTCACCTCAGTGTAGAGGGGAATAAAAGTTCCTTCCTCTCTGGAAACATGAAGAAATACAAGAAAAATGTCTTATTTCCCTCCATCCCACGCCACCCCCATCATTAATGCCTCACTTCCACAGGAAAGCAAAACCTAAGAGTGGAAACGAGGTGGAGAGCCTGTGTACTAGGCTGGAGGCAGACATAATGAGCAGGCAGGAGAAATGCTGTGGCCCAGCGAGAGAGTGGACAAGGACGGTGCTTTCCTAATATGGAGGATACGATGTGCATGAGGTAGGCAAGAAGCAGTAATGGAGAACTTCAGTTACCCTGACATGGCATGTCTGGTCTGCTAAACCTGTTGTCCATTTCTCACAAAACAATACCAATAGTGTTGTGAGAAACTATTATTTTGAACTTCATTTAGATCAATAGGGAAGAACTTGTTGATGTAAAAAGTGACAGGAATGGGGGGACAGAGTGACCATGCCATCTTGGATGAAAACAGAGGACAAAGATCAGTGGTCTTCAAAAGTGAAACTCTATTCAAAGTTGTATGTGGAATCCTAACACCAGAACGGGTAAAAAAATATAGCTGCTGTGGTGGAAGTGAGGGCATGGAGACTGAATCTACACATATGCACATATCCTTACTCTACCCTCGCAATGAGCCTGAGGAATCCTAGGGGCTCCACAGAGCGTAGTCTGCTTTAGGAAGGCAGATTTCGAAATGTTCTGCGGATGGTAAGTATGGTTCCATGTCTAGAGACACTGAAAGCTAATAGGACTTCTGTGCCAAAATAAATATAAATATGTAAGTTGT
The DNA here is from genome assembly GCF_964194185.1 of Rhinolophus hipposideros. Classification (NCBI taxonomy): domain Eukaryota; kingdom Metazoa; phylum Chordata; class Mammalia; order Chiroptera; family Rhinolophidae; genus Rhinolophus; species Rhinolophus hipposideros. Next base: position 59,322,933 of record NC_138058.1, on the reverse strand, counting down.
GTAGTTAACATCAGTGGTCAGTGGACTTGATTGAAAAGACCTGCACATGAATCTTAGCTCCTGTTTACTAAACAGGAGACTGAGGGCATGACTTAAATTCCCCGAGCCTCCACTCTCGTGTGTGAAGCAGGAACAGCAATGTGTCCTGCTCTTTGAACCTCAAATTTGTTCTAATGATCAAATGAGATAATGTAGATAGATGTGCTTTAGGGAGCTTTGTAGGTATTAATAGTTGTTTTTCATCACAAAAAGGAGACAAATCCTGTCATCTGGACCTGAGTCGTCATCTGTGAGAAGGCACTGGATTAGATCAGTGATTCTCAACTGTGGCTGCATATTCGCATCATATTAGTATCACCTAGGGAAATTTTACTTTTTAGTTCCAATGCTTAGATCCCACCTCAAATCAATTTTTAAAATTTTATTGGGGAATTTTGGGGAACAGTGTGTTTCTCCAGGGCCCATCAGCTCCAAATCACTGTTCTTTAATCCTTTCTGGAGGGCGCAGCTCAGCTCTAAGTCCAGTGGCCGGTTTCAATCTTAGTTTCAGGGACGCAGCCCACCATCCCATGCGGAAATTGAACTGGCAACCTTATTATTGAGAGCTCGTGCTCTAACCAGCTGAGCCATCCGGCTGCCCCCCACTTCAGATCAATTTAATCAGAATCTTTGAGGTGATCCCTTTTAAAAGCACCCGAGGTGATTTTAATGTGCAGCCATAGTGGAGAACCTCTAGAGCATGGTCAGCAAACCTTTTCTGTCAATGGGCAGGTATTTTCTACTTTGCAAGCCATATAATCTCTGTTGCAACTACTCACCTCTGATGTTGGACTAAAAATGGCATTGACAATACATAAATGAGTGTCGCTGTGTTCCAACAAATACTTATTTATAAAAACAGGTGGCAGGCCAGATATGGCCTATAGGCCGTAGTTGGCCAACCTCTGCTCTCGGCTAATTCATCTATCTTCAGGGTTCCATCTGGCTCAAGATGTTCTTTACAAGATCTTTAGGAAGTTATGTGTGTCCCTGTGCACAGGTATTTGAAAAGTTTCTGTGAAAAAGACGATCCCTTCCTGAATGATATGGGTTGCAGCTTTCTGGTTACCAGATATCAAAGTAATCAAGTTTCTAGAAACAAAAGTAAGGTTATTAACCATTACAAAAAAATGTTACAGCAAGAATACATTAAATTAGCTAAAAGCAAGTTGTCCCTGGTCAGTGATCCTGGCCACCCAGGAGTTCTGTTTCATGTATGCCTCTATATTTAAAGAGCAGTGGGAAGCCACTGGGGTTTTAGAGATGGTGAATGATCAGATTTGGGTTTTTAAAAGAACACTCAAGCTACATACAGTGTGCAGGAAGAATGGAAGGGGGCAAGAGGATGCAGGAGGACCAGTTAGAAGTCTGCTGCCAAAATCCAGGTGACAGTTTGTGGTAGCTTGTACTAAGTGGAGATGCAAAGAGGTCAATGGGCCCTTAATATTTTCCAAAGTAGAATGGCTGGTACTGAGTAACGGATGGTCTGGGAGTGGAGGGGAAGGAAGAGTGGGGGGTGAGTTCTAGACTGCGGGATCGTACATCTGACTGGGGGGGTGGCGTCATTCACTGAGCTGAGGGGACACTAGAGGAGGGTGGGATGGAGGTGGAGAATGTTTTCAGTTCAGTTTTGGACAAGTTAAGCTTGATATCCTTTGAGACATCGAAGTACCGAAAGCAGTTGGGTGTAGAGGTCTGAGTCTCAGGAGAGGGCTAGAGAACAGTTGCAGTCTTCCAGCAGATGAGCCTGAGTCAGGACCACCTGCAGGTGAGCTTACAGACCAGGTGGCAGGCAGGAATCCTACAGGCGTCCATCTCAGAAAACTGGTCTCCATGTCTTGGGCACTAGGGAGCAAAGCTTTACTTGGCTATGGGTACTGACTGACTGGTGGGGGCGGGGGAGGGTAAACTAAGGGCCACAGTGAGCAGCATTCTGGAGAGAAAAGGTCGGGGAGGCACTGAATATTCAAACAAATCTCTTTTTCTGCCTCAGAAATTTCTAAGGATTTTACACAGTGGCCGGTACATTAAAAAACTGCTGGTTGAATGCCTGCTATATTTATTTTTTCTGGCATTGTCCTAACCTAGGATAGGAAGTATAAAGCTCAACCATCTCCCTGTAGCCTAAGCCTTTACCCTTTTCTACTTCACTGGGACTGGATGGAGTTAGCTCTTTTGGGAAATATGACGTAATTCCCAACAAACTTTGAAGCCATAAGCCACAGCCTGGGGCTCTATTGCTTTACCATTGAAATGCTGCCATCTCCCAGATAGGGTGTGACAAGTGACCAGCAGCTGTGGCCTGCTTCCTGAGAGTGGGAGCCAGAGGGAAGCCTGCCAGTCCTGTGGCATCAGAAGCAGGAATCCAAGTGCCTGGAGGGGGGCTGAATTCCCATACAGGGTTTGGACCCAACCAGGTTTGATGGACTGCTGGGAAATGACAAAACTCTCCTGGACCTTTGGGGGGGCAGGTCACAGCATCAAACTGGTATGGTGTCTTCTTGTGACAGGCTGCTTTTTGATCTTGAGATTCCTCTCTTGATGTGGGCATTGAGAACAATTTTCAAGATATGTTCTCTGCAATCTGAACAGACTTTGCCTTGCTTTCATTTTAGAGGTTTGGCACAACTGGAGTCCAGCGTGGGACAGACTTCCAGTCCATGGGAGACAGAAATCTCTCTCCCAGCAATTGGACTTGGCATTGATGATGCAGGTCGGAGGGCTCGGCGTATGAGGGGACAGTGGTTCCCACCATGGGTAGTTCTGCCTTCATCTCCTGTCAGTCTGAACAGCTTCCCTGCAGAGGTTTTAGGATTCATCCTTTTGCATTGCCCACTGTCCTGACCTAAGCTCCCCCTCACCTCGTGACTGCACAGATCTCTTTTCCTCTTGTTTCTGCCTCATCAAACTCCCCTCTACACATCAGAATTCGCCTAAAGCACATCCCTGAGCAGAATCCTTTGCTCTGAAATCTCACAAGCGTCTCCCTTGTCCAAAGGGTAAGGGAGATCCGAATTCACTTGAGGCTTTAAAATCCCTCATAGGCTTCCTGTACTTTTTGATCGTCGCATCCACCCCCTACCCTACGCCCTGGTCCCTTCCTTTCTGCTACCTGACCAGGTATACCCAATACTCTAATAATAATAGATTATTTGCCCCAAACACACCTTTTGCTTTTACTTCCGATGTTTTCTGTTAAGCCTTGCTGTATCCATGGCCTTGAGCCCTGGTTTCCTTGCTTATAAAATAGACGAAAATAATACCTATCTCATAGTATTGTTGTGGAGTTTAAATAACAGATATCTGTAAAACCCTTCGCCATGCTTGACACGTAATCAGCTCCCCGAAATGCAGTTATGATTCTTCCTTGCTCATGTCTGCCAGGTCGGGTCCTACTTATGTTTTAAAAGTCCAGCTTGAGTGACTGTCCCCATGCTTGTCGCTCACCTCTCCTTCTCCACCAGCCCTGTAGCACTTCTATTTCTACTTGCCTCACTCTGTTGTTCATTATATGTATGCTTAGGTTATTTATGCTTGTAAACATTTTGAGTTGGGGACAGGAACTATAGATCTTACTTTGCCCTTCACTGGCCGTGTGGCACTTATTTCATGAAACAGTGCTCAGTTAACTGTGGCTTTAAATGGGTGGGGGTTGGAGGGCAGGTTCTAGTCCTGGCCCTCACTCCCCTTGGGTTTCCAGGCACAGGAGGGACACCTCAGCGCTGCCTTCATTTCCAGACAAGCTGGACAGCCTAAGAACTGGACGTTTTAGCAGGGTTAATGCAGGCAGAGGCCTGGATGCCTGTCCTACTTGGGGCAAAACCAGGAGGAACGGCCCCTTCCCGTCAAGGAGCTCTGGATTCCAGCCGTTGCTTTAATTGGATTTTAAGTCCTCTGCTGGCCCTGGAAAATCTTGATCTTGAGGGTTGGCTTTGGTTTCTTCAGGCTGTCACGCACATCCCTGAAAAAGTCAGTGCGACTATTGCTGGAAGTGACCACAAGAGGGCGGTAAAGACCTATTCTTATGCAGCAACTTGGTCATGGGGTGGAAAGCTACAAGACAAATGTTTCAAAGCAGAAAGAGTAAGAATCAGAGAAGAAAAGCAGGATTCTGAAGGAGGTAAGGGCAGCAAGCTGGTTTAGCTCACCAACGTCTTCCCAGGCCCAAGACCTGGAAGCAGCGAGTTAGGGACCCTGGTCAGGCCTTACTGTTGCTCCCCGTCTGTTCCCAACATGTTGTTTCTGGTGCTTAGTTTCACCAGGACAAAATCATTTTCCAGTTATAATGCAAATATTCTGTGGAGGAGTTTGGGTGTTGTTTATTTAGTACTTACACACAATATTATAGCTTTACGGTTTTTTACAAGCAGGTTTTTCACCCATTTTCCCCCCTCTTTATTGAGGTATAAATAAAAATTTTACATAATTAAGGTGTAAAACTTGATGTTTTGATCTATCACACCCATTTTAAAAATCTGAATCTCCTATCAGTCTTAAAAGGTAAAAAAAAAAAAAGACATCATCTCTGTTTAAGGAAATGGGGGCTCAGAAACATGAAGTGACTTGTTCAGTTGTGTGAGTTTGTGGTGGAGCCCAGTCTAGGGTCTCTGATTCCAGATCCTTTGCTTATTCCTCTAGCTTTCAGTTGTTTATGTTTGTAAGCTTTGTGAGTTTTTAAGGACTACATCTGATTCATCCTTATGTCTTTGAATGGTGCCCCCTTCATTTTTTAGAACTAGGATTGGTGTGTTGTACAAGGCCCTGCCTCTTAGGGGTTGGGTTCCATGATCTCTCGTATCCTCCATGATTCAGTAATTCTGTGATTTTCGAGGCACAGCCCTAACAATGACAGTGGTGGCCCCGAGCGATCCTACTGGCTAAGCATTTCAACAAGCGTAGCCATTTAGTCACTGCCAGCCTGTGACGTTCCGTCCTTAGTAATACGTGGTGGGTGCAGGACTGTTTCTCAAAGTGTGTGCTGGCATCTCTGACTTGAGGGGCAGAGGATGAAAATGTCCAATTTTAGCAATGACACATTTAAATAGATACATTATTTATACATATATGCACGCATGTGTATTGTCGCTTAGAGTGAGGTCAATTTTAAAGTGAATTTATTTAAAGAAAAACATTAAGGAAATAATAGTAGGGTGGTATGCAACAAGGCAAAAAGTGTGAAGCAGGTGGGCCAGTGACTTTCGTTCAGGGGACTGTGGCGAGGTGGGAAAATGTAACTCGAGTCGCAAAACTAACTTCTAGTCTGACTCTGTGACCCTTAAGCCGTGTAACCCTGATTAAGTTTCTGGCCTTAAATAAGTCTGTTTTCTATGAAGTTGGGAAAAAATTGTTCTCCTCTTTAACTCAAATGAGAATGAATGGAAGCACGCTGAAGCCTGAGAAGCCTCTGCAAATGTCTGGTGGTGCTCATACCCTGATTCCTCTTTACCAAGGTCTACCCCGCACTTCCTGGTACTGCCACAGAGGGTGCCTCCCAGCTGGCATCCATCCCCAGCATCAAGGACTGAGTCCAGTTCAGATTGTTGTCCACACCTGGGTCTGCCGTTCTGAGGATTGGGAGGAGAGGGGCTGGGGAAAGCCTGGAATCAGTGTGGGAACAAGTCCCAACACATGTCACTGTTTGCTTTGTCATCTGATTCAGTGACCTCATACAAGGAAGGGAGGGAGCAGAAGGAGCTCTTCTCTTCCAGATACCTAAGGAGGCTTCTGACATCTACTGTTTTCCTTGGCATGAGAGGAGCAGGCGCCAGGCTGTGATTTTTCAGGCCTGAGCTAATCTTGGAAGGGAAGAACAACACCTCCCACAGCTGGCCAGACTCTGCTTGGGGAGGTGCCTGGAGCAAAGGGGGCAGAAGGGGCTGAAATGGGCATCGGAATCCAGGCGGTTGCCCCAGCTCCGTAGAGGGGCTCCAGAATACACGGCCCTGTCCCCAGGTTCTCACCAATCTTGGTGCTATTTGGATGGGTGCTAAGGATTGGCATGTCACCCAGTTCGGGAAAACGAGCCTGAGACTAGGACAGCTCCTGAATTTGTTCTTAGCCTGGTCCCCATGGGACAGTCAACTAGGGTTGACAGAGGCTTTAATGACCCCAGCGGCCAGGGAGTGTTATCTTCACAACTTCTCCATCCTCACACACTCATGGTATTCAGTGAATGCTTTCTGACCACCTATTATGTACCAGGCCTTTTGGGAAAATGAGGCAGTTTTGTGTATTAAAAGGCTGCATAGGACCTTAGAGTCACCTTTTTACCACCAGGATTCCTTTTATCATCCTTACTTTCTCCCCTCTACCACCCTGGACTTAAGGGTTAAAAAAATTATTTTGTCACCGCCGCCCCCCCCCATACACTTGTTAATTATTCATTTGCAAGTTTTTTGTAATCAAATATTTACGTAACTGCAAATAAGTGCTTCTCATCATGAGATAACAACTAGCACTGAGTGAGTGTCTAGTCAGACAAAAACAAAGAAATTCAGAATTTTAACTATCCTGTTTATCCTGGTTGGGCTTTTTAAAATTTGAAAAGTAGCTGGCAGACTACCTGGGAGGTCAGTTCAAGGTATCAGAGTAGTGACATAACAGCTGGGTTTCCGAAGGATAAGCAAGAGGTCACAAGCAGAGAGAAAGAGGTGGCTGCAGGCAGAGGTGTGGAAGGACAGGTGCTGAGTGAGTCCACACCTCCAGTCCGGGGCTGGTCAAATGGGTCAGGCTGTGGCTGGAACTCAGTGGGTGGAGGCTGGAGCTAAGGAGGATGGAGATGAGAACCAGTTACCTTGTGGTTGAATGTTCTAATCTTTCCCCCTTATGGTTCTAGAGAAACTGAGGCAGGAAATCCCATTGGAGTCCCGTTGGTTCCTTTGGGGAAAAGGCAGCAAAGGACAAGCCAACACTCTGCCCCAGAGCTGGCCTGAAACCTGTCTCCCACCCTGGCTGCCCCACCCCTGAGCTCCAAGAACAAACGATTTTTCTGTGATTTTTTGGCTCATCTCTTAAATGAAATGTTCCAGAGTCAGAACAGGCTGTGCCATGGCTGAAACAAACATGTTGGACACGTAAACAAGGCAGGCTGTGGGGCTGTGGAAAGCAGAGCTGGGCCTCTGCTTCCTCCTTTGAACATGAGAGGGGAGCGCAGGGGAGTTTTGGGGTCCCTTCCAGCTCTGTGGTCTAAGCAAGTTGCCCACAGAGGGGAACATTCCAGAGATGCCAGTTGAGGAGAAGCCTCCTTTCTTTCCACTAGATAGTGTGGCTAAGGGCTGGGAGAGGGGAGATTTTCTCAGGACACCGGTCGCTTGTTCACTTATCAAACAGTAACTGAGTGTCTAACCTGTGCTGGGCCCTGCGCTGCCGCTTCCATCAAGGAGCATACGGGCCGCTGGCAGTGTTCTAGCAGAGGAGGGAATGTGACAGTTCCTTGCATGCACCAAGTTCTTGCCCACCGCAGTGTCTGCTCCTGCTGCTCCCACCCTCCCTCTTCTGCATTCTCCATCTCAACGCAAGTGTCATTTCCTCAGTGAGGCTTTCCCTGACTACCTGTACGTGGTGGAGTTCCCATCTCTTCCACCACACTCCATTACCGCATAGAATGTATGGCAGTAATTCTATATCTGCCTGTTTAGTCATTTATTTTCCATCCTTTTAACCAGAGTATAAGCTACATGAGGGCAAGAATTCTGTTTGTATTTACCACTTCTGGACGCTTAGCTGCATGTTGTTGTAGAATACGTGAATAGTATTGTGACACATGCCAGACTTTTTATGTAGACTACCTCCTTTAGGTCTCTTGAAACCCTGAGAGAGGCGTTATTTTGCTATCTACATTTCAGAGTGAAGAGACAGAAGTCTAGGGAGGTGAAGTATCTTGCAGTTGGCAGGGCTGGGTTCGAACCCTCTCTCCAAGTTGGGGCTCTTTCTCCTTCACCACCCTGCAGGGACAAATGACATGCGGCTATGCCTGCCTCTGACTAACCCCTGGCTCTGACTTTTTTTTTTTCTTTTTTACTTTTTTTTTGGAATAATTTCAACTTACCAAAATGCTGCAAGACTAGTACAAAAAGTCCTGTGTACTCTTCACTCAGGTTCACCAGATGTTAACGTTTTGCTACGTTTGGTTTAATATTCTCTCCTTTTCCTTGCATGCGTTTTTACATGTTTATACCTCTTTTCTTTTTTTTTGAACTATTTTAGAGTGAGTTGAAGACTTAATATTTCAGTGTGAATTTCTTAAGAACAAGTACATTCTCCTACTTAAAATCAAAACTAGGGAATTTAACACTGATGCCATACTATAATGTACAACCCATATTAAATTGTATCCAGTTGTTCCAATAATGTTCTTTATAATGACATTTTTTTTCCAGTCCAGGATCCAATTCAGGATCCCACATACCATTTAACAGTCATATTTCTTTGGTTTTTAATTTAGAACAGTTCCTCACCTTTCTTTCTCTTTCATGACATTGAAAGTTTTCAAGAGCATAGGCCAGTCATTGTGGAGACAGTCCCTCAGCGTGGGTTCGTGTGACATTTGCTCACGACTTGATTCAGGTGAGGTGTTTGTTGGCAGGAATCGCACAGACGTGCTACTGTGTCCTCAGGGCATCCTGTCAGGAGCCACACGGTGTCTGTGATGTCGCAGTATTGGTGACATTAACTTTGATCATTTGGTTAAAGAGATGTCTGCCGCGTTTTTCCGCTGTCAAGTTATGGTTTTTCCCTTTGTAATTAGTAAGTAATGTTCGGGGAGATGCTGTAAGCCTGGGAATACCCTGTCCTCAGGATGATTCTTACTGAATCAATTATTAGTACGACGGTGGCAAAAGGGAGACCTCGGTTCTGATTTTAAGGCTGGTGTCTATTTTAGGACGGTAGGGTAGGATGGAAGGGGAGAGGGAGCAAGGGACAAGATCTAATTCTGGAAACAGCTGGTTTCTCAGATGTCTGTTGTGGAAAGTGGAAAGTGACTGGTATTGACTTTCTAACCCCACAAAGAAAAGAAGCAAATAATCAGACTGGATTTTAAATGATAAAAGATGTTACTTCCTACTGGAACAATGATTCCCATTTACCTAGCACCTGCTGAATGCTCAACACCACATGAGACATGATTCCATTTAGTTCTCATAACAACTCTGAAGAGTATTGTTCCCTTCGGTTTATAGACGAGGAAACCGACACAGACACGTTGAGGCCTTTGCCTAAAGTCATACAGCTAGGAAGTGGAAGAGCCTGGATTCTATGAAGACCTGCTGGACTCCAGAGCTCCAGCTCTTTTTAATGGGAAGGAGCTCTGGATTGTGTCATGACATTTAGCCTTGACACACATGCCAGGCAGTGCCAGTGTTCAGCTAATTCCCAGCTTTCCAGTGAGGTATTCTCCCAAAGTGGATTTTAAGCCCGGGAATTCGAGTCCTGCAAAGAGACTGCTGAGGCCCCACTGTAGTTACCTTCTGACCGTAGGCAGGTGGTCCTTGACGATGAGCAGTCCCTTGGCTGCGAGTGGCCTAGATGACCTCCTGGTCCCCTCTACCTCTGCCCCTTCAGCGCAGGTGGCTGAGCCATCCCCAGACATCGACTCATCAGTTCCTCTAGCCCGGTATTACTGCATCTCCTCTGCTTCGAAAGGCAGGAAACTGAACAACGGCATTTTAGAAAGTCTTTCAACAATAAGCTTGATTAAAGGGGATTTTCCAGTTAACCCTGGAGAATTTCAGTTAACCAATGCCCTATTGTGTTCTAGTTCTTTGAAAAGTCGTAATCTATGTTCAGTATGTATTTATGGTAAATCTCAATAATCAGAAGGTTCAGTTAAACAGGATTTACCCCACTACGTAGGATAAACCAGAGAACCACAGAATTACCAAGTTGAAAAGGCTTTGGGGATCATTTAATAGGATCCTTCACTATACAGATGAGGAAACTGAGGCCCAGAGAGGGGATGTAACTCACTCGAGGTTACAAAGCTCGTAACATAACCGTAACTAGACACTTCCTGTCCACAGTGCTTTCTGCCGCATCAAGAATAATTACGAAGCAGGAAACCTCCATGTCCCGGGTTACCTGCAGGCTGAATTTAGCCTGCAGCGGTGTTTTGTTTGGCCTGCACAGTGTTTTTTAAAAAATGGGAAATTTCCTGTAAAAATACAAATTTGGTGTTTCTTTTGAAAAACTGGGTAACCTGGCCACACTGGGCCCAATGGCAATGAAGGAAGGCTGGGTTGCAGCAACCCCTCTAGATGGGGGCCATGGGATCTGGGTACTATGTCCCTCTACTCCCGGTCATTGCATCCCTGCCCCTCCTCACCCATTTCATGAGCTGTTGGCCCTGTAGGCATTGGAATTTGGGCTCTCTGCTTTCTGGTGTAGTGCACTCCTTGGTTAATAAGAGAGGGCTGAAGTAAGGCAGATTGAAAGGTAGGGGACACAAAGAGGAATCAGAAGCATTTGTATTAAATGACAGGGTGTGGCTGGCCCTGGGCAAGCCCAGATCAAGGGCTGAGAAAGTGCTCCAGGAGATTCCCATTTAGGTGAAAAATGTAAAACACTAAATAACGGATAGGGGAGTTATCACTTGGTAAGATAAGATACACTGGTAAAGTGAAGGGGACAGGCAGATGTGCTAAAGCACTTCAGGCGGTGGAGAAAGTTATAATGGACGAGGGTCTTGACTCAGAAGTTAACGTATTTTAAAGGATGGAGAGACTATGGGCAGAAAAACCAGCCAGGAAGCTAGCTACTGCGGCCATGTGAGCTGAGAGCTAGAGTTAGGTGAATGAGGTGGGAAAGGGAAGGAAGAGATGGATGCCAGAGGGAGATCCCAAAGCGGGGAGGACAGGATTTGGTGTCTGCATGGAGGTGGGAGGAGAGGCAAAATGGAGTCGAAGTAGATGGAGCCTTTGTGCCTCGATGTCCAGGGCAGTGGTCCTGCCCCAGACAGAAAAGGGAACCCAGGGGGAAACTGGTTTGTGGGAAGAAGTCATTTCTATGTATGTGGAATTTGGGGTGACAACAGGGCTTACAGATGTCCAGTGGGCAGTTGAAACGGGGCCTGGAACTCAAGAGAGGTCAGAGCTCATGGCCTGGAGGAGACAGCTGAAACCACCCGAGTCAGGGAGCTCCCTCTCCCAAGGGGTGGAGGGCAGGGAAGTGAGGGCCACGTGATGAACGCTGGGTGAGAGACACCCTTAAAAAGGTGCAGGGGAAGAAGAAGAGCCAGCAAAGGGGAAGGAGCGGTGAGAGAGGAAGAGAACCGAGTTGGGTGTCCCTGGAGGAGCACGGGAGAAGAGAGCTGGAGAGGAAGAGCCCTCTCCTGTGTCAGTGTGTCCCAGAACTCAAGAGTGGGGACTGGGCAAGGTCCCTGAACTGGACAGTTAGGAGGGCAACACCCTGAGAATGCATGTTTGGGCACTCGAGACGTCTCACAGCACTGGGAGAAAGAACTAAGACAATAAGCGGAGGGCCGCCTAGAGAACATGGAAAGCCGGACGGAGGCCTGTCTGTAAGTGGTAGGGAACGGCTCAACAGAGAGGAAGACACAGAGGGTCCCCCTGTGGAAAACGGGAGACCCTGAATCAAGATCAGCCGGAACCTGATTCCTGTGTTATCTGCTCTGTATTTGTCTGTGGGTGGGCTCTGGACTTCTCACTCATTCTGGAGGCGCCTCATCTCACAGTACGTCCTTGTTTGGACTATTCCCTTTTTCCCCCATCTGGATTTAAAAACAAAAACAAAAAGCTTTATTGGGTGCTGCCCACACTGAGGGGCAACAGACAAGGTCTCAGTGACTCAGAAGAAGTAAACTGTCCCCTTCCTTTGCCACGGAAGTACCAGTAAAAGGTGCCTGTGATTGCATGGTTTCGCTTAGTCCTGGGAGGGAAGCTTTATTATCAGCCTCATAATCAGAGTGCCATTGTGTAAGTGAAAGGGAGGCTTAGGAGGTCAAGGTACCAAAGCAACTAAGTGTTGGTTTCAAACTCAAGTCCCCCTGAATCCAAGTGTGTGCACTTCCTTACCACCATCAGAGCCAGGCGGGACTCAGGGAATGAATTAGACGAGACCCAGGGGCACACCCGCTCCCCCGAGTAAGCACTGTGCAATCTAACTTCTGTTTGTCCATTTGGGGGTGAAATCTTCACACATACAAAGACACGTTGATTAAAAATAATGAGGCTGACCACGGGAGAGGAGGAGAGGAAGGAAGTAGTGAGTCGGGCTGGGAGCAGACTGACTGGAGGGAACAGGTCTGGGATTCTCAGGGCCTTTGAGCTGGGGATTTAAATCGGGGGTCCAAGGACCCGTAGGGTTCCATGCACAACCCTGACATTATAAGCAGAATTGTAATGTCTAGTTGTGGGGGGGGGGCAGGGTTACATCTGGATACTTTCTGGGGAGAGGGAGCAGATATTTCATCAGATTCTCAAAGGAGCCCTTGTCCAAAAAAACAGTTGAAAACCACTGATATGGAAGCATCTATGGTACCCTGGATAGACACAATGGTATGATTTATACCCGGTCCTTGTCATTTTTTCGAAATCCTTGCTTAGAAATATATTCGAGCTAGACTCTTTCACCCTTCACAGGGCCTGCACAGGGGGCAAAGCCCTTCCTCCTCAAAGCCTCTTTTTTGGGGGGCTATCGTGGCCGGGTGAATCCCTGAAGTCCCCAGAGAGCAGCGCTGGGCCTCAGGAGTGCCCGCTCCCCCAGAGAAGGGGGAGAAGGGTCGAGTCGCCGCTTCCAGGGATGGGAGGGGGAGGCGGAGCGGATGTCACAGCTTACCTCAGAGCTCAAATTAGAAGGCTGAAAAAAATCACAGCAGGAAATAATGTGGTGCCTAAAATAGAAGCCTCAACTGGGAGAGAGGCCGGGGAGTAGGTGGCATTTGAGGCTCCTGCCCAATCCTCCCCAGCGGCTGCCTGACAAGCGCCTCGGAAGCGTGGAAGCCGCCTGGCCAGAATAGGCCAGAAAGGCCGAGGCTGCATTTCTGCTGGGAAGGAGGGGTGCTCAGGAAATAGTCATAGTCTCTGGGGAAGGAGGGACTGCCCGTTCTGCCCAGGGCCCCAGCTGGTCTCCCTTCCTGTCCCCCTGGACTTTCCTTCCCCAATCCTTGCTCCTTCTGCCCTCCAGTTTCCCCTCCCCAAACATCTCTCCCTTCCTCCTTACCCAAATTTGGTCTGCCAGCTTCCCCACTGCCCCTGGTTTCCCTCTCTGCCCCCATCTTCCCTATAACCCTCCTGTCTTTCTGTGTATCTACTTCTGTCTCTCCCACATCAGCCCCTCCACTGCTACCCCCGCCCCCCAGGCCCTGCCCCCTGTGCTCTAAGCCTCCCATTGCCAGCTCCTCGAAGCTGCCTGGAGGCCCTCAGTGCCTCCCGAGGCAATCCCATCAAAGGTCATTCTAGGAGCAGTGACCCTCAGGTCAGCCTCCCACTGACTGGCTGCAGTAACCCCTTACCACCCCTGACCCCCAACAGCATTCCCACCTCTGGGAGACCACAAGAGCCAGGTGCCTGAGGAAAGGCCACTGGGGCAAGTATTCTTTTACCTGGGTCTCTGCCTCCAGAGGGGTGAGAGGAAGCAAAAGCTCTGTCTGCAGACCTGAGCTGGCCCTCCTTCCATGGCCATGACCTCAGAGAGGATCCTCCGAAAGGTTCCCTGACTGGCTGTGAGGTTTGCCAAGCAAGGTGCCAGCCCACTGCTATGCCCACCGGCTGAGAGCAAATGGTCACATACAAAACTAGGACCAGCCAGCACTTACAGGGCATTTATATGCACATATGAACTCAGTCCTCACAACCACCCCTAAGGTAGGTACTTTCATCATCCCCATTTTACAGATGACAAAACTGAGACACAAAAATATGAATTAACTTGGCCATGTTCACAAGAGCTAGTCAGGTGGAAGAGCTCGGAGGTGCGCCCCAGTGGTCTGTCTGCAGGGCCCTACACCTGAATTTCATATACCATTGCCTCTCAGCTTCCTGCCCTTCTACTCAGCTTTTCTTTCTAAAATGTGATTTTTGTTTTTGTTGTGTTCCCCCCTCCCCCCCACCAAAAATAAGCATAAGATATTTGAGGTTCTGAGCGTTATGGGTGCTTGGAGATTTCAGTTTTTAAAAAATCAGATATTCTTGTTTTTACGTCTCTGGGTGTTTTTCACCCCAGCTGTTGCTGTACTAAAAACAAACGCTCTCATTTTTGCGTTTTAATGCTGTGCGTCCTCATCACCATCTGGAATGAAATGGGCATTCATTCACGTTCAAGTGCGCTGCACGCATGCACCCCTAGTTCCCTCCTGCATCATGCCTTTGTGTTGCTCTGGGGTTCATGGCTTACGATTTGCCACACAGAATTCATAGGAAAAGTATGTGGCTAATGTGGCTTCACACAGGCTTTGTTCCCTGGAGGCTGGGAGTTACTAGAATAAGTGGTAAGAAATAGTAGCTAAGGTTGTGGGTTGGTCTAAATGAAATGTCAGAATAAAATAATAATATAGTTAACATTTTTAAATACTGACTAATTGCAAGGCTTTGTGCGGAGCATTTTACAGGAATGATCTCATTTAAGTGACACAATAACCCTATGACATTAGCAGTGTCATCGCTATTTGACAGAAAACTCGAGGTCATGTAAGTTCAGGACTGGGGTGCTGATGCACTGAGCCCAGCACTAACTGCAAACGAAAAGGGAGTGCTGGTTACTGCAAGGTTTTTTCCCCTCCAATATGGAAATATTTGTCATTTTGCTAATTATAAAAGTAATACATGCTCACTGTGAAGAATGAAACCAACACAGACATGTGTAAAGGAAAATTTTGAAGTCCTTTCCCATAATGCCCCTGTGCATGGACTATAGCCCACTTCTACTTCTTAAGATACCTGGTATGACATGATCATATTCTTGGGAAACACCTTTGCATGCGTCACTACACACGTGACGATTACTTCCATAATTCTCACAGGGGAATTGGTGGGTCAGAAAGTATAAACATTTATCTTTTGATCCCTTTTTGAAATGGACAAGTTATTATTTTAAGCCATGGTATACAATGAAAGGTCAGAATGCTGTGTAAACAGGCCCTGGTATTGTTGTCAACAGTTTAATTAGTACAATCTCAAAGAAAGCAACTTGTTACCAGACGTCAAGAGACTTCAATAAGTTCACACTTTTTACCTTGGAGCCATTCCACTTATGGGAGTCTATCTCATAAGTCATGAAGAAAATTATGACTCTCTCCATGCTGGAATGCTATATTGGCATTAAAAATGATGGTTGTGAAGACTAGTAACATGGTGGAAAAGCTTGGAAGGTTGAATCGAATGAAAAAAGTACACAAACGTTAGAGTGTTGGGATCAGTGTGGTTTTTCATTCTTCTGTAACTTTTTTAGTAAAAGTTATATTTGTTCAAAGTCTGTAAAATAGATTGAAATTCTCCAAGGACTCTGCTTCCTTTTACCTTTCTGGATGGGAGTTTTTACTTCTAAAAACGAAGTAGGTAGACTAGAGGTAGACGACTTCTAAGTCATTGCCCGTTCTGATACTGTACATTCTCTGACACAAGCAGGTGGTCTTTCTGTTACCGATCAAACCCAAAATTCGGTCTTCATGCTGGAAATGGGCAGGTCAGACTAGAACCATTCACTGCATACTTGTGTCAAGGCCTCCGCGTTAATTCGAAGAAGAAAACACAATGTTGTTGAATTTGCATAGATGCACCTTTAGGCTCAGTGTTCGCATTGGCCTTGGGAGTCTTGGCACTGGTTGTTTGAGCAGTGACTTCCCATCTCACCCCAAGGCTGTCGGGCTGTGTGTACTGGGCTGCCTCCTTCACTCGCCCCACGGTGAGCCCAGGTGCCAGTGGTGCGTGCGGCTCTCCCACGTTCGTACTGGCCCACTCCTCTGTAGTGCAGGACCCCGATGGAAACTGTGTTTCCTCTGTTGGGTGGAGAGCTCCTTTAAACAAGGATTGGGTTTTTACCCTGGTACCTGCACAATGAATGAAAGAGTAAGTGAGTGAGTGAAGAAAGTGCATTACATGGGAAACACAGTAGAATTTCACTGAATCTGAGAAATAAGTGAGGCTAGCAGTAAGGGAAAGCATGTTGTGATTTATTGATCTGGAGGGTGTGTGTGTGTGTGTGTGTGTGTGTGTGTGTGTGTGTGTGTGTGTGTGAGAGAGTGTAGGGGCAAGGCTGGAAGAATGCCGCTCTGCTGGCACAGCCTTCGTCAGAGCCCAAAAAGGGCTGAGTGGGCTCTGACTCAGCTCTGTGACTCACTCTGTATTGCCATTGACATGCTCTGGGCACATCCCCTGGACCATTTCAGCTCAGCCTCCAGTGGAGGAAGGAGTGATTTGGGCCAGCACCTCTGGATGATTCACCCTGCTGAGTTGGAAGGAAGGGACCAGAGCTGTCCCCCCCATCACCACTCCTTGCTCCCCAGGCATTCCATGTAATCCCAGACCTCAGGCGTAGGTGTAGGTGTTCTACTAAAGGCTCCCACCCGGGCACTACCCACCCACCCACCCTCCCTGCTCCAACTGCCGTAGTTTCCTTGGTTCTTTCCCTGCGCTTCTTGTGAGCGTCTGAGGTTAGCTTCTAAAAGGCTCATGAAGCTCTCCCAGATCGCCTGTCATTCTGTTCTTCACCTCTCACAAAACATTCCACTTATGAGACTCTGTCAAACCCAGGGAAATAGATAAATGAACAAGTAATATTTAGCATTATGATAGGCAAACTTTGGGCATAACTGGAATGTCCTTCAAAAGGCAGTGGTGACTGAGACCTTAGGAAGCCTGGCATATCACCATTCTACAGGGAAGGTCAAGGAAGGTCAAAGATCAAGGCAGGTCAAAGAAGGGAAGGAACTAGTAAAGGGAATAATGAAAGGCATTGAGGGCTGGGGTGACAGAGGCTTGCTGGGGAAGAACTGCAAGCGCCTGCTTGAACAGTAGGCTAGGGAAGAGGGACAATGCTGGCTGGCTTGTGACATGACAAGAAATATGGCTGCCTGGGGCAAAAGACAGGGTGTTTTGATGTTATCCCAAGACCGATGGGAAACGAGTGAGGGGTTTTAAGCAGGGTACCTGGGTGTGGTGTGGCAGGGGGCTGGAGCAGGGCAGGCCGGGAGGCGCCTTTCTGGTCCAGATGAGAGCTGGTGGTCTGCCCATGTGCAGCAGCTCCCGGGGTGGTGTCATCCTTGAGTAAATTGTGTACGTTTATTCTACTGTGAAGGGGACAGGAGCTCTCTGTAGTTGGTGACTAGAGCCAGGCAATAGGTGAGTTGGCTCAGGGAAGAGAGGGACACTAGGGACCCCAACACTTAAGAGACAAACAAGACAGATGTGGCCCCTGTGACAGTGGCATCACGGGATGAGGGCATGTCTTCTGTTGGGTGGAGAGCTCCTTTAAGATGAGGATTGGGTTTTTACCCAGGTACCTGCACAATGAATGAATGAGTGAGTGAGTGAGTGAGTGAAGAAAACACATTACACGGGAAACGCAGTAGGATTTCACTGAATCTGTGAAAAAAGCACCTGCCCACAGTGATCTCCATCGATGAGGACAAGGCCCTACGAAGGAGACGGGTTACTCTTGCCTCACAGAGGCTCAAGGCTGAAATGTCCTGAGGGGGCCGCTGAGGGGACCTCTGGTTCTTCCTTGTGTTATGGTCCCTCTCCTCCTTCCACCCAACGCTGGGCTGCGTGGGTCGCCACCCAGGAACTGAAGACACAACCTTGGCAGGCAGCCCACAAGTGGCCTCTCAGCAGAGTTCCCAGACTTCCACTGGGCTGTGGCAGCTGGCGATGGGAAAAGGCTGGGCTCCCTGGGAGTTAGTGGAGGGGGTGGGGTTTCCAGATAAAATATGGGATGTCCAGTTAAATTTGATTTTCAGGTGAACAGCAAATAATTTTTAGTATAAGTGTATCCCAAACATTCCATGGGACATACATTTAAAAAGTATTTGATGCTTATCTTAAAATTCAAGTCGAAGTGGGTATCTGTATTCTTATTTGCTAAGTTTGGCAACCCATAGGGGATGCCTCACTGCTCCTTGGGGCCTTTGTCTGAGGCCATGGTAAGACCCAGCCTCTGCACCCCTAAGCCTGCCCTAGGACTGCACGTGGGGCTCAGGGTCGCACGGGGAGACAAGCTCTGTCTCCGATGGCCTTCTAGCCTCTGGCTCAGCCCCATGGACATTTAACCCAAGCTTCTGTGGCTTTCCACATGCTAATGATGTGCCACCTGGATGGGTAGCCTGCTGCCTCTGATCGTGAGGCCTAACAAATGAGGGAGCAGTAGCATCTGCCAGGGTGTCCCATCCAGGCCTGGTGGGTGGCCCATGAGCCTGTAGCCCTCAGCCAGCTGGCAGCTGGCACTGAGGGGCCCCCCGCTAAGGACTGGGGAGAAAAGGAGATGTAAGCTCTGCTGTGGGACTAGGGTATGAAGGTGTGTGTGTGTGCGTGTGTGTGTGTGTGTGTGTGTGTGTGTGTGTTCAGAGTTGAGACTTCACCCCTGAGGGATACCCTCTGGGTAAAGTTCCCCCATTTCCACAGTAGGGGCAGACCTGAGTCCTTGCTTTGGGAACCCCGTGGATAAGTCCGTAGCCTTGCTCAGGCCATGGGCAAAAAAGACAGGCCAGCAGCTCTCATTGGCAGAGCTTGGAGGTTCCTCAGGACACGTGTTACCTGCGCCTGTTCCCAGACATGGAGTGGGCAGTGGGGATCTCGGTGAGGACCTTCCTGGGGCAGCGAGGCAGGGTGCTGAGTGCTGTGAGTGAGGGTCCAGGTCCATCACTGCAGAGTCTGCCGAATGTTGAACCAGACTCCGAAGGGGGATGACACAGGGGGGTGTGTGGCTGAAATCGCATATGGGAAGATCTGTATGTATTTATTCCACAAATGTTTTCTGAACATCCACTACTTGCCAGACACCATTCTAGATACGGGGGATACTGCAGGATAGAACAAATAGATAGAACACGCAGGTGCCTCACAGATCAACCTCTCTTGCTTGCAAGTTGTCTACTTTGACCCCAGCAAGTGTAATATAAAATTCAGCTCCTTGACCAGCTTCCAGAAAAAAAAAGCCTTTCCCACTAAACCTGGGGAGGAGGCTGTGGGTGGAGGGCATTCATTTTATTGACGATGTACTGGGTCATATTGAGGGGCCATATTGCTCCTCTCCTGAGAGGCCTCTCGGTGTCCATGACCCTTCGCCCAAGTCTCCGTTTGGCCCTGCAGCCATCCTGGGGCACACCTCCCTCCTCCTCCCACCCCCAAGCTCCCACCCGGGCCAGCTGTAATCCCGCCGTTGTTTACAGACATCAGGTCTTGGGAAGGAAGGCTTTGTCTCTCTGCTCTCTCACGTTGGCCTTGCAGGAGGCAGACTCTGCGAGGCCCCTATTTTATAACATGGGGTCATTGCCCCTATCTCATTTCTGCTTCTCAAAATTATTCCCGAGTGAAATGAGCTCGTATCTGAAAAGAGTCCTCAAAACTCTACAGCACTGGTCATGTCAACTCCTAAAACTCTGGTCATGTCAACCAGAGACACACTTGACAGTCTTGCTTTCAGTGTTAGGTCAGTCAGGGGAAGAAGACCGGCCTCCAGTGTTTTATAACTAAGGAGGTGATTGCCCTGTGGGAGTCAAGGTTGAGCTGCTCCCCTTTTATTTTGGATTGGATGTAATTTAGTACCTTGTTCTCACTCTTTTGTTAATAAAATAATAAACACACACTACCATCGGAAGAACTCTGACAGCCTGTGTTTATGTGTTTATGCTACCGCTGTCTTTAAGAGGCTGCAACTGCAATGTAGATTTTTTTTTTTAACAAAATGAGTTTTCACTCAGGGTTGGGGGTATGATAATTAAAAACGAAAAGGGAGAGCAGTTTCTTCTGTGTCTTTTCTTTCTTACCCTTTCTTTTCTTTCTTTTTTTTTTTTTTAGATAGAGAGAGATGTTGACCTGTCTTTCAAGGTTGACCTTGGCCATCTCTGACATGGCCAACGCAGAGAAACTGGGCCCTAAGAGTGTCTTGTGTTCACTTGGCGAAGACTTACTGGGGAGGCAGACAACGGATCCTTCCATCCTCTGTTCACAGGGCTTTGTGCGCTGCTGTGCCCTGCCCTCCCTGAAAAAGACCTTCTGTGTGATCTGGAACCCTGAATATGGTGATTAAGGTGAGAGGTTATGTTAATGAGGAGAGCAAGGAAAGAGAAAAAGAAAGGAACAGTAAGAGAGACTAGAACATCAGTGTAAGCTTTGTGAACTCAGGGACAAGGATGATAGAAACATGGGCATTTATACATTTTAATCAGGAGTTTAATCTTTTGGCTGAAAGTAATAGAAACACAACTCTAATTAGCGTGAGCCCCAAAGAGGAAGGTGTTGGCACCTGTGGAGATAGCAGAGAGGGAGCAATGGGGTTCAGGGAGTGGATACCCTTGGGACTCATCCTCCCCTCTTGGGTGTTGGTCCGTCCCCAGCTCCCAGGGCTGTGCCACCCAGGAAAGAGCTCTTCACAGCAGCCCCAGTTAGAAGGCTCCAGCAAACAGCAATATACAAATTTTTAGTTGTAGAGTTAAAAAAAAAAGTCAAACTTTAATCCTCTCAACTGTTGGTGAAGAAATGGAGAAATGAGGACCCTAATGCTCTGATACACTGCTGGAGGGGGTGTAAATTGTCCAAGCCACTTTGGAGCGCAATTTGGCACTACCTAGTATGATTTTAAATGTGGATACTATTGATTTGATGGTACTACTTTTCAAAATGGAGACCAGGATCTTTCACACATGTGCATAAGGAAATATAGGCAAGGATGTTATTTGTAACACGAAATTAGGAATAACTTAAATGTCCATCTTTAAATCATCTTTATATGTCATACTCTGAAAATATGGAAACTGTTCAAAAGCATTAAATATAGACTGACATAAACCCTAAGACATTTGGTAATGACAAGAGTAATTTTCAGAATGATACATCCAATATGGTATTACTTAAGCATAAACAAAAACAAAACCTTGAAATAATAATAGATATGTCTGTGTATGTTTATAACATATACTTCTAAATGTATCCAAATGGATAGAAACAAACGTCTGGTGAGTGAGTAAGATTAGGGGTGGGGATTGAAAAGACTGTCAGGTTTGAAATTTTTCAATGACAACATATTCATATATAATTTATGTATTTAGAATTAAAATTTTAAAGGAAAAAGTCATGGAAGCATTCGGGTTGGTTCAACTTGGTCATGTGACTCTTCCTAGCCCAATCCTAGTGGCCCAGGGGCTCCTGGGTTCTATGAGTGACCCCACCTGGGTTACACACTCACCCCTGTGAACACTGGAACAATGCACATGATTGGCAGCTCCTTCCATCATCACATGTTGGAGTGGGGAAGGAGCAGTTCCTCAAAAGAAGGGGACTGCTGTTCTGGGCAAACAAAACAATAAATCTCCTCCATAATGAAAGCACTTGGGCCAGCAAATGTGGTTTTCTATATGTCATCCGAGGCTGAAATACTTGGTTTAATATATTTCTGTTACTATAGAGGGTAAAGATTTGTTCTGCTCACTTTTATATCCCCAGAATCCCTGAGGTAGGTGCTCAGCTTAAAAGATAGTGATTAAATGGAGACATCACTACTACAGTTTATGATTATTTCATAGTAATCTACAAAGGGACAGATGACAAATGCAACTCCTCCCAATGCTCTCAGCAAGGGCAGAAGGGAGAAAGGAATAGAAGGTCAAATCGCCAGCTCTGGACTCCTGCCAAGGCCAGGGACCTTCAGGACACACACCTGGGACAGTTTGACAATGACCTGGGTGAGGCGTGGGGTTGGACAGGGGATGGGGGTGGAGGGGACGTCTTCAGCCCAGTCACTCCCACCTCTCATGATTAAGTGGTGCTTTCCAGGCTCCTGAGAGTTTGCACATCCTCCCTTAGCCGATGTTATAGCCTCGCAGATCGAATGTGGGAGATGTGGCCACAATGGAAGAAAGATGGCAACAAGGGCCAGATCACCTAGGATGGGTGACCTTTGGGGGAGTCACCTAACTCATCTGAACCCTTTCCTGTTATGCAAAGTGAGGAATATATCAAAGTCTCTCTCCTTACCCAGTGGTGAACATGTCCTCTACTGTCCATTATGTTGTAAACAGAGGCATCAGCCCAAACCCTGAGACGGCTCGTTTTTCTGAGTGACCCCACCATGGAGAAAGAAGAGCAGAGCCCTGAGTATTGAGCCTTGGGGGTAACCCCAGCAGGGGAGGAAGGATTCGTAAAGGGCACAGTGAAAGAATAAAGGTTGATCCAAGTGGAAGAACAACTGGGATCTCGAGGTCAGGAAAGCCAAGATGCAAAGTGTTCCAGGAAGGGGGCACCTGCAGTGTTAACACTCCTGCTGTTGGACGGAAGCCTGTGGGGCTTTGGAAAGAGAATGGTTCTAGAAAACAGGTGAGGCTGGAAGCCAGCCCGCAGACAGGAAAGAGAAATGGCTTCCAGTTCTCCCTTGAGAAGTGAGAGAAGGCATTTCCCCCATCTTTCTATTTCCCATCTGTGTGTAGCCTGTGGGGTGAGCCCTGGGAAGACTGACTGGGACTCCTCCTCTCCCTCATCCGTCTCCTGGGGGCTGGCCTCTGCCTGGGGAATAGCTGTTCTGCCCCAGGTCTCCAGGCACGGAAGGCTCAGTCCTGAACCCCAGGGCTGACCCCAGCGCTTATTAGCCCCTCTGCAAGGGCACTGGCTCCTGCTGGGTCCTGCACCTACCCCACCCCCTCACTCCCAATAGACCGAGGTTCTGCCTGGGAGGCTGTGACTAGCTGGAACCTTTCTTTCTAGGCCTGGCCTCCCCAGGGCACGATAGCAGGATGGGCTTCCTTTAACCACGTTCAGAGTGTGCCTGCCCCAGGTCGCTGTGTCTTGGACCTTGTGGTTATCCGATTGGAGTCTCTCCTGCCGTGCGCCCTGCCCCCTACCCAGAATGCCTTTCACCTGAGCACATTTCCTGAATGGAGAAATAGGGGAGAAATAGAATGGTCTTAAGAAAGAGTATTACAGTTTTTTAATATATAAACACATGCATACATATACAAATATTATCATTTATGTAATATACATATTTTAATGTTTTACATTTTGGGGTGGACTGTAGATAAAAATTTTGTATCTCCTACCCCCTTTTTTTTTCACGTAACACCAATTCCCGAGCATTTTTCCAGATCATAAAAAACTTGTGAAGGCGTTTTAATTTAGGCTAGGGGAGACAGTGTACGTTTGTAGGCAAAGGAGTCTACGTGGGGCCAGGGCCAGAGGGGGCCGCTGAGGTGGTCAGGGCCCAAGGCGTCCGGAATGAGGAGGCAGGTTGCCCCCTGCTTGTACTCGTACTCCTGAACTCGCTCCAGTGACCCCTTGTAGGCCAGGAAGCGAGTCCACATTCTTCAGGTTCAATGCATTTTCTGGTTGGAAAAACTTGAGAATTGTAATTGTTGCAACCAAACCGATATTGTTGTTGAACGTTGGGCTGAGTTTGGCTTCGCTGATCTTCTATAAGGAGCCAAAGGGAGCTAGAGGTGTGCGTGCCTGGTGGAAACTAGAAACCGAAGCCAGACAACCCATGAACTGAACTGATTCCAAGATGCATTTTCAGCTCAGGCATTACTGGCTACCTGGACTTCCACAGCTGAGGTTCTGCACCAGCGGAACACCTCCACCCTTTGCTGTGGTCATTACCCACATTTGAT
Organism: Rhinolophus hipposideros; assembly: GCF_964194185.1. Classification (NCBI taxonomy): domain Eukaryota; kingdom Metazoa; phylum Chordata; class Mammalia; order Chiroptera; family Rhinolophidae; genus Rhinolophus; species Rhinolophus hipposideros. The sequence continues at coordinate 59,299,130 of NC_138058.1, read as the reverse complement.
GTATATTCATTCATTCATTCATTCATTCATTCATTCAACAAATATTTATTCAGTATCTGCTGTGTGCCAGATGCTGTGTTATGCTGTTATTGTAAGACATAGCTTCTTGTTTTTGAGAAGCTTTCATCACAGAAACTACCAAAAGTTTTGTCTGGGTAATAGAACCCTCTGTGAACCAATGACAGCTTTGCACCCCCCCCAGAAATTTGCATACAATTGAGGGCAGCACCAGTCTCCTGAAATCTGTTTATGATTTAAGGGTCTATCTTCCCCAAGTTGCAAACACTTGATCTAATGTAACCCTCTCCTTTCATAGATCAGGAAGCTTGGACCTAGAGAGAGAAATGACTTGCCCAAGGTCGCACAGTGAGTTAGAGGCTGAGCCAGCCCTAGAAGGCAGGACTGCTCGCTTCCAGACCCCCTCTCCCTTCCTTGTTGTTTGGGAGAACCTGGCTGCGGAGGGGTCCTGGGCCAGTTCCCTTTTTAGCTGCCAAGCCTGGGGTTGCCCAGCCTACAGGCCTCTCTTCTCCACCACCCCTCAAGTCAGTGGTCAGGAGCTCCCTGAAGAGCTCCTCTGACCCTGACCTCCCCAACTGGTTCCCCCCAGACGTCAAGGGAAATGTTCTAGAGGGAACAGGATGTGTTTTCCTGCAAAATCATTTGTCTCATAAGATGATTTGCATACTGGTGGGGACACAAATGCCACTCCCTGCCCATTTCCTCCCTAGAGAAAAGTGTTCCCATCACAGCTTTCCCCTCAAGGGAGGAGGCAGCTGTGTGGGCCCAGTCCCAACCCCAGGAGAACACTTCCTGATGGGGGGGGTGTCAGACGTTAGTGAGGGCTCCGGGAAGTAAGAAGCCTCCTTTTTTGACCTTTCCCCACTCTCTAGGGCTTTTCTGGAAGGGAGCTCCCAGCTCCAGGTTTGGCAAACAGCCAACTCCTATGATTCCCCAGAACCCTGGGCACCTACCTTGGTCTTTATTACACTTTCTTGGAGTTCAATTACTGAAGATTCAGCTGCTAGAAGAGAGGCTTGTGGTGGTGTTAGGTGAAAAATAATAACAAATACTTGGTTTTTGTTATGACTTACTATGTGCCATACGTTGCTCTAAGCAATTTATTGTAAATTCACGTAATCTTCACATCAGCCTAGTGAACTTGGTTCTATTTTTTTCATTGTCAACATGAGAAATCAAGGTTCAGAGAGGTTAAGTAACTTCTCAAGGTCACACAACTGGAATGACACAGAGCCAGGATTTGAACTCAGTCTCCTAAATCAGGATTCTAAATACTGTGTTACAAGAGAAAGAGTTAGAAGGTTGGAAGCCTTCTGTGCTGTAGTCCAGCCAGAAACATTGGCATGACATTTAAGGCCCCTTGGGATGTTGTCCCAGCCACACTGCCATCCCTCCCTGCCTCTTCCCATGATCCACTACCGAGAGTCCAGGAACCTGTCCCAGCTGGTCTGCATGGACTGTTTCCTCTGCCCAGACAGTTCTTCCCCATTTCTCTGTCTGAACCATCTCTTTATCCACTGAAAGTCTCTGAAAAGCCCTTCCAACATCTGTAGGCTCAGTCAGTTGGGACCGACTCCATTTTTCCCCCAATGTGGCTCTTACCAAATTGTCCTCTAATTATTGGTGAATGTAAGTCTCTCTAGATTCTAGATTTCACTGCTCAGACAGGTTGGGTGTCTGTTATTCATTTCAGAATCCTCAGCACTAAGCCCAGCACCTGATATGTGGAAAATACTCAGCAGGTATCTGTTATGTACAGTGAACAAAGCATGTTACAAAAAATATGTATGAAATGCTAAATGTTGTATTGTCCATACTGTAAATATATCACAACCCAGATATATCCCAAAATGTTAACAGTGATGTTCACAGAATTTGGGGGTTACAGGTGATTTTTATTTCTTTGTTTGTATATCTGCATTTTCCAAAATTTCTGTACATGTATGAACATGTATTGCTTTTGTAATACAAATGAAAAGGAATTGTTTAAAAATTGTTTATGAATGAATAATAGCTACTATTTATGGAGCACTTACCACATAAAAAATGAAGAGCTTTGTGTGTACTGTCTCACCACAGTTCTCTTTGGTAAGTACTATTGGCATCATTACCATTTTCCAGATGAGGTAACCGAGGTCCAGAGAGGTCAAGAAACTCACTCAAGGAGACAGAATTAGTGAATAGTGGACTTGAACTTGGAGCTGAGCTTGTTGGACTCCAGAGCCTGTACTGCAATCTCTCTGCAACCAGCTTCTGGATGGAAGATGGATAGATGGGTAAGTGTCTCTCTTTTTGAAAAATCAACTTTTTATTGTGAAATGATTTCAAACTCAGAACAGATGTAAGAATTGTATAATGAACTTCAGAAGATCCTTCTTCCAGATTCAACATCATTAATGTTTTGCCTCGTGTGCTTTATCGCTTACTTTCTCTCTGTCTTGATCTATCTTATACATATTATTTTTATAGCAGCTTTATTGAGATATGATTCATATTCCATACAATTCACCTGTTTAAGATGCATAATTCAATGGCTTTTTATGTATACGTAGATAATGTGCAGCTAACACAACAGTCAATTTTAGAACATTCCATCACCTCAAAAACGAAACCCTGTACCCTTTAGCTATCTCCCCTCTATACCCCACTCACCCCAACCCCAAAACATAAATCTATTCTCTGTCTCTATAGATTTACCTATACTGGACATCACATAGAAATGGAATCATACAATACGCCATTTTGGTGATTCACTTCTATTATTTAGCGTGTTTTCAAAGTTCATCCATATGTAGCATGTATCAGAACTTCATACCTTTTTATAGCCAAGTGACATTGAAGTACATAGATATATACTACATTTTACTTATTTGTTCATCAATTGATGGACAATTGAGTGTTTCTACATTTTAGCTGTTATGAATTATGATGCTGTGAATATTAGTGTACAAGTTTTTGTGTGGACTTGTTTTCATTTCTCTTGGATATATACCTTGGAATGGAATTGCTGAGTCATATAACTATATGCTTAACTGTTTGAGAATAATAATGTAATTATTATTATTATTACTATTTCTGAATAACTTGAAAGTAAATTACAGACATGCCCCTTTATCCCTAAATACTTCAGAGAAAATAAACCAAAGATATTCTTTTTCATAACCACATTTCAGTGATCAAATTTAGGAAATTGAATATCGATACAATACGACGATCTATTACGTAGCCATATTTAATGTTTGCCAATTATGTTCTTTATGGCAGTTTTTTTTTTTTTCCTGATCCAAGATGCAATCCAGGATTACACATTGCATTTGGTTGTCATGTCTATTTAGTCTCCTCCAGCCTGGACCAGTTTCTCAGGCCTTCTTTCTCTTTCTGTTGTTTTCTCCTGTGTCCCTCAGTGTAGGCGGAATCTGATGTGGGGATGGGTGGAGGCATCTCCACTGTCCATGTGGTGGTCAGGGAGGTGAAGCTGTGCAGCTGCCGACTAGAGGAGACGTGGCTGGGCACAACCCAGGCCCCTTCTAATCCAGGGAGGGGCCGAGGGGATGCTCTGGAGTTGAAGGGATGAGTTGGTCCTGGACCCAGGGAGGGGGAACCGCTGTGGAAAAATTCCCGACCTGGACGACTTACTGGGAAGTGCCAGAGAAAGAAAGAGGCTCGGTGGGGGCTTCTTCCACACCGTTTGCCAAGAACAGCAGAGAGAGATCGAGAGGGTTGTCTCAGGGCCAAATGCTTCTGGTTTGGGCTTCACTGAGGGCTCCTGAGGCTTCCACTAGCCTGAGCTCCTCCTGGGAATGGCTGCAGTGAGAGACATCGGGATGTCCGGGAAAGGGCGGGTGGGGGCGACCAGCAGATCCAGTGCTAGGAAGGAGCTGCCTCTTTCTGGGAAGGATTTTGATGCAATATCCCACCCCTTTGCTCCCCCTCCTGTGCACACTGCACTCCTACTTCCGGCAGCCCCAGCTCGGCAGCTCCAGCTTGATTCTCTGGAAGGCACTGGGGGAGGAGACTGTGGCCTGATTCTAATCAGAGGCAAGGGATGCAGGTTGGAAGCTGGAAGGCGTCTTGCTTCACTTGGCCCTGAGCCGGTTTGCTTAGCAAGGACTCGCAGCCAGCGGCCCCCCCCAACCTTTGCTAGAGGCCTTCTGGGCGCTTAGTCAACATTATTGAGAAGAGCAGAATTTTTGATCCCTACAACTGCCAAGGGAAGTTCTGCCCGAGGCAGCAGTGGCTCATTTATTCGTTCATTCGTTCATTCATTCATTCAGTGGCCTAAGATCTCTCTGTTCCTCACCCTTCCGTCTTCCTCTTGAGGAAGAGGCTTGGTGGGGCTTCCAGGTGGCAGTCCTGTACCCAGCCTGCTTCTAACTTCAGAGCACCCTCCCTCGGCCTCAGGCCCTTGGGTTCAGGCCACCCCAGGGCTGAGTTGACCTCAGCCCAGTTTACAATGTGGGTGACAGAAACCACCAGCGGAAAGGCAGAGCCTCAGGGAGCCAGCCAGAGAGGCGTAAAGCGGGGAGAGGAGGAAGGAAACTATACTTCAGGCACGACAGACCTGCAGGAAGGTCATCATCAATGAGCTCATGCTCTGATGATGACATGCTCTGTTCTGTCCCCACAGGCTTTTGAAAACTGCGGAAGTTACTAAAAATCCAGGTTTCTGATCTTTCTTCACAAATAAAGAGATCTAGCAACCCTGAGCCTGAGTTGCACATGGCAGCCATGGCTGTCAGGAAACCTTATTGTGGAAGCTCTCTTCACGAGTTCCATTACTTGCCTGCTCCCCACGGGTACCTGTGATCTTATTCACCCTCACCCTGTGAGGCCAGGAACATTAACCCCATTTTATACACGAAGAAAGCAAAGGGAGAGGTCCATAGCCTCGCCCAAGGTCACAGCCAGGGAGAGGCAGAGCTGACCCCCTCACCCCGATTATCTGCCTCCAGGTCCATGCTCTTTGCTCCCCCTCAGCTTTTTCCTGCTCAGAGAGTCGGCACTCCCAGAAGCAGGATGGCCTGGATGAACCACAGGTGTGGGCGGCACATGAAAACTGGCCACCCTGGGCTGAGGCCTCTTAGGCCACCCCAGTCCTGAGCTGGGCTAACCAGCTCTCAGCTGAGGCTCCACATGGAGCAGGGAGTGGTCGGTCAGTCAGGCTGCAGGCACCTTGGCCTGGGGACACTGACCTCTGGTCAGTCTAGCTGGTGTCGCCTTCCTGGCTTCTCTCCCTTTGCTGGACGCAGTCTCCCTCTCGCAGAATTTTGCTCCATTTGGCCTTCCTGCCACACATGGTGCAAACTGATGGCACAACAGTCTGTCAGTCACAGCAGAGTCCAGTCCAGTCAGGCTCCTCGAGTCTGGCCAGTCATCCATTCTCCTCCTGGAAAGGCTTGCTGACCCTTTTCCTGCATGGGCTTGTCTAGTACTCTCTCGTGGTTTCTAGGAATGAATGCAAGGGCAGCACGTTAGGGTCAGAGTGTTGGAAGAAGCAGGGTAAGTGCTTTCTAAGAATAGCTCAGCTATGTGTGGCACTCTACAGTTTATAAAACTCTTCCAGATCCATGTGTATTATTTGGTTTTGACAACTTTATGAGCCAGACAGAGCAACAATTGACAAATATAGATCATCTAGGAAAGGGCACAGAATTCTGAGTTTCATTCTCAATCCTGCTACTTACCTTGAGCGCGTTCACTTCATCTTCTTTAGCTTGTAGTTCCTCATTGATTAAAAAAGAGAATAATCTCTCCCAGACAAGGCTACACTGCTTTAACTCTAGGTAGTGCTATTCACATCGACCATCATGTGATGGGTCCCCTTGGAACTGTGCAACGAGTGAGACTCCTCATGTGTATGTCATAAGGATTAAATGACAGACTTTGTGTGCTCACACAAGGTGACTAACAAATGCTTGTCAAGCAAATGAACTGCTCACTCAGTCATGATGAGTTCCAAGGGGAGCTCACAGGAAGAAGGAAGTAGTACTGGCTCCCTGTGACTGCTCTTGCATTTCCTGCCCATTTTTCTGTCTCTTGTCAAGTTGCCCTTTGACCTAGGCCTCTGGGCCCCCAGCCTGCTGGAGGCACAGACTTATCTGTGGGGCCTGGAGAGCTGGGCCTGGGCTGGGTAATGACCAGCCTTCCGCTCACTCGCAGTTTCCGCTGGGGCGCTGGAAGCTACAACATCCAGATGGCTAATTGCTTTGTGCCTGTTTCTGCAAATCACAGTGATTCACTGTCCCTGCTGAAAACACGCTCTCTTTTCAAAGATTTAATGGTTTCCAAAATTAATTTAGCCTCATCTGTTATCCCCCTGCCCTTCTGCACTATTCCCTCCCCCCAACACCCTCCCGCTCCCAGGATGGAGCTTTCTACTCCAAAACCCCACTGTCCCTCTGTAGGGCATAGTGGAGAGAGATGGGCAGCACAGATCCCTTTCTGGGGTCATCTGAACAGCTGCCGAGCATGGAGTTTTGAGGTAGAAAAGTCCAGGACGGAAGGGGTGATGTTGGTAGCACACTTATCTTCCTCCCTCTCACCCGCTTTTCACCCCCCCAGAGCACATCTGACACTCCTCGATGAAAAACTCCAAGAAATTCTCATTTGCATTGTTTTGCTTATAAAACTTCCAAAGATCATCTGTGTTTTACATTTGAGGGATATGGTTTGTTTTGTTTGCTTTCGACAGCCCATTATGGGTCCATGAGACCTGGAGGGAGAATCCTGCCTGACAGGCCAGAAGTTTACGACTTTACCTCCATCGGATTCTAACTTGTTTCTTGACCACCTGTGGACCTCTGCTCATCCCCAGAAACAGAAAGGTGATAGAATTCCTACCTCTGCTGTCTATTCACTTATTTATTAAACATTGATTGAGCCTCTCTCTATAGCAGGCATGTGCTAGGGCCTGGGGTGGACAGTGGTAAAAAAGCACCACAATCCTGGCCCTACAGAAGAAAAGGCCTTAGGCCCAAAGCCGGGTCCACTGCATGTTCTCATTGGTGGCTTCTTGCTCTAGTTCTATTTAACAATTTTAGCAAAAATCTTTGCCCCAAAGCTGTGTCTTAACTGGCCTTATTTTCTACTGATCTTCCAACCCTGCAAGTCCTCAAATTCTGGATTCCTTTTTACCCTTCATCCCTTCTTATAAAGCAGCCAGTTCTTTTCTAACCTCTTTTCTGTCTTGTAGAATGTTGTCAAAGGTAGACAGCAATGAGCAAGGCATTCTACTAAACATTCTGTTTCACAGCCTCTTCACCAAATCTACAAGTTTGCTAGGGACTAAGCCTTCCAAATATTCACAAATGACAGTTTTTCAAATGTTGCACCACCACAACACATAGGTCACCATTTTTCCAGCCTACAGTAAAACTGTCCTCACCATTCTCTGGCCAACTCCAAAGCCAATATCCCATATTATAGCCATTTCCTTCTTTATTTTGCTATGGCAGCACCTCAGTTCTGTGTCGCAATTTCTGTTCACAATGATTTTCTGTTAGAGCATTGATGCTGTTACTTCATTCTCTCTTAGTTTCTGTTGTGGTAGATGAGAAACCTATCATCAGGCTGATTGTTGTTCTTTTTAGGTAATCAGTTATTACTCTTGGCTTTAAGAATTTCTTCTTTACTGAGGTTCTCTAGTTTCACTACAATGCGTCTGTATTTCCTCATTCCTGAAAAATTCTCAACTGTTATCTTGTAGAAAAGTGCCTGTTTACTATCCTCTCCACTTTCCCCAGAATTCCTTTTTTTTTGTTTTTGTTTTTTCTTTTTTTAAAAAATGTGTGCCATTTATTTCAAGGAATGGAACACAGACACACCTCCAAATTGGGGGTGGGGTGGAGACATCCCCCGAATTCTGTTGGCATCTCTTTTTGATCCCACCTCTTATATCTTTAGATATGGTCTAGGAGATGTCCTTACTTCTATTTTCCAAATTATTAATTCTCTTTATCTGTGTGTATTCTTATTTTATAGTCACCTGTTCCTGTTTCATATGTAGTATTCCCTAGTTTACTTCTTTAACGGTTCTTAACATACTTATTTTAAAGTCCCTTTTACAATGCTCTTTATCTAATTGCTGGCTATGTGTCCTCCAACTTTGGAAGTTGTAGATGGTCTTTCATGGTGTTACACTTCAGATATATTCTATATTTCTTGTGTTTTAGTTCATATTGTCTAGAAATTATTTTCTTTGGGCATTTTCTTCTGAATGTGCTCTGGATTCAGGAGGCCTCCTTATGGAGAAATTAGTGAATATCTTTGCCCAAATACTTTCAAATACACTGATTCTGGAAACTATGTCTTACAATATTGTTTAGGTTTTTGGTTTTGTACTATTTGGAAATTACAAATTTAGACCCCGCACCTGTGCACACAGACTAGAACTGAAGGTTTCATTCTTCTACATCCAACTCTGACTCTACCCCAAGCCTAGGAGGAGATATTGTGGTCTTAATTTATGGATGGGTCATGTGTTCCTGGCTCCTGCCTTTATGCAAAGGATCAACTTCCTAAGAGAAAGTGTTTGGCAGGTAAATGTTTTGAATATTTGCAGGTATTGAAATTATCTTTATTCTTCTCTTGCATTTATTTTATTTGATAGTTTGAATGGGAGTAGAATTTTGGGGTAAAATTATCTTCCCTCAGAACTTTAGAGCTATTGTTTCTAGGACCCACTCTTGCTTTGCGATGTCAACTGTATTTCTGATTCCTAGGAATTTTTTATTAACTCATTTTTTTTCTTTCCGAATCTCCTCTTTTAGAATTTCCTTGTTTCCCTGTTATTATGAAATTCCATGATACTTTAGTGAATGTTTTCCATTCTTTATTTTGCTAGGCACTTAATGGTCCTCTCAGTCTGGAGTCTTAGGAATTCCACTTCTAGGAAAGTGGGCTTTAGGCTTTGGAAAGTGACAAGGATGAGATGGGTATAAAGCTTCAAGAGCTGTACCTTGAGGCTTCCAATATCACTTGCCAGGTGATGGGCCAAAGTGGCCAGAGGCCAATCCCTGTGTCCACCACCCCTTTTAGAAAAACTGCTTTCTATCTTTATCAAAGTATATAGAAAAAAATCAATTAGAATCTTTTTTTTTTTTAAGATTTTTTTTTTTAAATTGGGGAAGGGGAACAGGATTTTATTGGGGAACAGTATGTACTTCCAGGACTTTTTTCCAAGTCAAGTTGTTGTCCTTTCAATCTTAGTTGTGGAGGGTGCCATTCAGCTTCAGGTTGTAGTCCTTTCAGTCTTAGTTGCAGGGAGCACAGCTCAGCTCCAGGTCCAGTTGCCGTTGCTAGTTGCAGGGGGCACAGCCCATCATCCCTTGCGGGAGTCGAACCGGCAACCTTGTGCTTGAGAGGATGCGCTCCAACCAACTGAGCCATCCAGGCGCTCAACGGCAGCTCAGCTCAAGGTGCCGTGTTCAATCTTAGTTGCAGGGTGGGGAGCCCACCATTCCTTGTGGGACTCCAGGAGTTGAACCAGCAACCTTGTGGTTGAGAGCCCACTGGCCCATGTAGGAATCAAACTGGCAGCCTTCGGAGTCAGGAGCACGGAGCTTCAACCGCCTGAGCCATCGGGCCGGCCAAATAGAACCTTTTATGTTAAAAAATACCTCTTATATAAAAGCCCTCCCTTCTTGTTTGTAGTCTCCTTTCATAGATAGTTACTTTCAATTCTTTTAGCTATTTTCTTCTGTTAAGTTCTGCTTTAAAAAAATATTCTTATGGTTATACTGATATTTCTTGACACTACATGGGAACAGCTCTGCTATGGTAGCTTTGCACATATCCAAACAGGCCACAGAGACTAAAGGTTGAACCACAGCTAACCTGAGTCTTGGTGGAATGCCTTAGGATCCTCCCAGAACAGGGGAGGATGGGAGACTTGTAAGCCGCTGCTAAGTGGCTTGTAAGAGACTTGTAAGCCGCTACTTGTGTCTTCCCTGGCAGGCCCTTAAGAGACTGGTTTCTCCTTGCCTTTAGGTTCTGATGAGATAAGGGGCTTTCTGCCTTGCCCCGACCCTCAGGGCTTTAGGTAATTAGTTCTTTTTCTCTGTTGACTTTCAAACTTTGAAATTTTTTCTTGACGTTCTTTAGTTTCACTATCAAGTTTTTGTGTTGTCTCATTTCTGGAAAACTCTCAAGTATTCTTTGACAAAAATTATTTTGTATCATTCTTTCCATTTTTTCCCAGCATTCTTATTATAGGACGAGTACTTCGTTTTTATCTCAGCTCTATTTACTGCTGAACAATGGTATTGCATAATTACATCCCCTCCGAATATGTTTTTCCTACAGTTAACAGTTTCCATAGTTTTTCTTTTGCTTAGTTTCTTTTTAATAACTATTGCAAATAGGTATTTTTAAGATGTTCTATATGTATCTGTTAAACATCTAGTGATATTTTTTCTAAATACCAAGAATGTATCAAATAATCTTTCACTATCTTTTCTGCCCCCCACCACCTGCCTTCTATAGTCTCTGTTATCTTGCTTGAATTTGGAAGGCTTGCTCTCTACACCTGGGGCACAGGTGTCATCTTAGGACTTCCTTTTATCCATCTTCTCTTTTGGGTTGCTCCTTTGTTTTCTGAAGTCCCTTTGTTCCTTGTTCTTGGCTTAGTCTTTCATTTCACTGAATCATATCCATCACTATGTTCCTAAGAAAAGGTGTGTGGGAGGTAACATTTTTGAGTTCTTACATATCTGAAAATATCTTTATTCCACAGTTATCCTTTTTGGATAAGTATAGAATTCTAGGATAAAAATAATTTTCACTCAGAACTCTGGTTTCCCAACACTGGTGTCCTCTAGCATTCTCTCCTGCTGTTGAGATGTCCAATGCCATAGCTTCTCACTCCTTCACACATGATGTGATATTTCTCGCTGGAAGTTGTGAGGTTATTTCTTTTATCCTGGCATTCTTAAAATTAAAATTATTGCTTTGGTATTTTCCCTCCATTCTACTGGACATTTAGTGGGTACTTTCAATTTGAAGATTTATTTATTTCCTTCACTTCTGGGAAATTTACTTAAGTGATTATTATTTAAAAAAAAATATTTTCCTGTCCTTTGTTCTCTGGAACTGCATGTAGGTGCTGGAACTCGTTGAATAATGCTCAAGCACTCTCATCTCTCCTACTTTTCATCTATCTTTCTAGTCTACTTTCATTTTGGGGGGAGGGGGAAGGGGAACAAGACTTTATTGGGGAACAGTATGTACTTCCAGGACTTTTTTCCAAGTCAAGTTGTTGTCCTTTTAATCTTAGTTGTGGAGGATGCTGTTCAGCTTCAAGTTGTTGTCCTTTCAGTCTTAGTTGTAGAGGGCGCATCTGGGTCCAGTTGCCAGTTGCTAGTTGCAGGAGGCACAACCCACCATCCCTTGCGGGAGTCGAAGAATTGAACTGGCTACCTTGTGGTTGAGAGCCCACTGGCCCATGTGGGAATCGAACTGGCAGCCTTCGGAGTTTGGAGCACGGAGCTCCAACTGCCTGAGCCACTGGGCCGGGCCGGCCTCTCTATTCTACTTTCTGGAAGATTTCTTCAACTTTATTTTCCTACTCTTTTGTTGATTCCTTTTTTTTTTTTTTTTGCTATCATGTTTTAAAATTTCTATTGCTGTTGTTCATCCTCTGACGATTCCTTTTTCATGCCATCCTATACTTTTTTATGCGTGTGCATCTTCTTTTATATTTCTGAGGCTATTAGTTAAATGTATACATAAAAATACAAAGATTTTCTTCTCCTTACATCATCTCTGTTTTCTCTAAGTTCATTTCCTTCCTTCCTTCCTTCTCTTCTCTCTCTCTTCTCTCTCTCTCTGTGTCTCTGTCTCTGTTTCATTGCGTTGGTTTCTTCCCTGGGGCGGGTGTTTTGTGGTGATCCTGGGCCAGCCAGTCCTATGTGGCAGGCAGTGATCATTAACATGATTGGCAGCTGTGTGTGTGGGCAGGGATTTGATTGGCCGGCTTCACACTCAGGCCATTTCATTGGGAGACCATGAAAAGTCAACACTTAAGAGGACTTTTCTCTGGAGCTAGTAAATTTTTCCAGTAAAGCTCTTCCAATCTTCTATCCAGGGGACATATATAACTGACAACCCGTTTCTGGGAGTGGGTAAGGAAAGGAGTTTGGCAGAGGGCCTTACTATTCACATGTGGACTTCCACTTAATTCCCCTATTTTCACCCAGGCAGCTGCCCACTACTGTTGCCGGAATCCTTGAATTTGGGATGTTCTGGTTCAATTTCTCTAAAGAAAAAATCTCCAGTGTATGGCAGGGACATAATTGACTGACTCTGTGGGATTGGGAAGGGATCTAGAGTTGTAATTTCTTCATATATTTCTTTTAACCACTTCCCGAGAATGTAGTCCAGCCTTTAAACTCACTTTTTGCAGAACCTGCTACTTACTCCCCAGTCCCCTGGCTCTCTGCAGCTTATTGGGGAGAATCTGCTCACTCCTCACCATCGGGTCCCTTTCCAGGCGCTTCCACGTCTTAGTTTTCTCTACTCTATTAATTAATTTACTGTACCTCCAGCCACTTTCAATCATCCAAAAAGGACTGAACTTTCTTGTCCACTGATGTCCTCACTTCCATGCTCTGTATTCTCACGGGTCTATACTTTAAAAAAAAAATTTGTGGGGCCTGTGGAGGGAGAGGAGATAAAGGCATATGATCAATTTGTTATCTCTAACTGGAAGTCTTTATTTAAAAAAAAAGTTTTCAGATTTTATAAATAGCACACACTTTATAGAAAATTTGAGCAGTACATTAAAGCAAACACTTAAGGATCCTACCATCCAGAAATAATCAATATTAACATTTTGGTGTATGGTACAATCACCCACTTTTAAAAAAATAAGGTTTTTAATTTACAATAGTTTTAGATTTATAGAAAAATTACAATGGTACAGACTTCTCGTATACCTGACACCCAGTTACCCAGTGTTTTCTATTAGTAACATCTTACATTATGTTGATTGACAAATAATATTGACTAGGTGTTTTGCCACCATAAAGGATTTATTTGGGAAAAAGAAAGGGTTGCAAGCCAATGCATGTAGACATGGCAAGCCACGTGCACACTCTGTCCTGCATACCATGGAGGGGTGTTTATAGGAGGGTAAAGGAAGTTAAGGGAAGGGGAAGTTAGAGCCATAGAGCTTTATTAAATAGAGTTCTTCCTGTAGGGTTCTCATGATTATGTAGAGTGTGAGAACTTCCATAAGCCCTAGCTCCTCCTATAGAATTTTCCTGACTGATTATGTTTGCTTAAAGTTCCAGTTAGTTTTTATCAGTTCATATGGTTACATTTGTTATAATAAACCAATGTTGATACACTGTTATTGACTTTTTTCAGATTTCCTTACTTTTCCCCCAATGTCTTTTTCCTGTCGCAGAATCACATCCAAGATACATACATTATTTAGTTGTCATGTCTCCTTCAACTCCTCTTGGCTGTGACAATTTCTCAGATTTTCCTTGTTTTTAATGACTTTAACATCTTGGGGGCATACTGATCAGATATTTTGTAGAATGTCCAGTTGGGATTTGTCTGATATTTTTCTCATGATGAGACTTGGATTTTGGGGGGAGGAAGACTACAGAGATAAAGCACCATTCTCATCACATCATACTATCAACATGACTTATTACTTCTGATGTTGAACTTGATCACCTGGCTAAGGTGGTATTTGACAGATTTCTGCACTGTACAGCTCACCCCGGTCCTTTCCATATTGTAATTTTTGGAAGGAAGTTGCTATAGGCAGCCCACATTTAAGGATGAGGGAGTTATGCCCTACCTCCCTGAAGGCAGAGTATCTACACAAATTATTTGGAACTCTTCTGCGTGGGAGATTGATCTATTCTCCCTCATTTATTTCTTCGATTATTTATTCATATCAGTATAGATATATGCATATTTATTTTATACTTTAAGTTATAATACAACAATACTTTCTTTTCTTGCTCAAATTGTTCCAGCTTTGGCTATTGGGAGCTCTTTCATTTGGCTTCTTTGTTCTTTTGTGTTCTTTCCCCTCATCATTGTGGAGTTTTTGAGCACTTCCTTACTTTCTGGCACTATAAGGTACTCCTAGATGATCCTTGAACCCACCATTTCTCCAAGGCTACCTAGTCTTTTTATTGGAGAATGGCATTAGAAACCAAGATCTGGGCTCTAAGTGTGCTTGTTGCTACTGGGATGTCTAGGTCCTCTCAGTTGATGCATGCATAGTAACAAAATAGATGTATGTATAACTAACCCACACGTGTATACATATGTATAAATATTTGCATATGTAACCATCTGTAGCTATATTAAGTTCAATATAAATACATGGATCTAGTACGTGGATCATTCTAGCCTTCTCCTCTTGTTTATCTGTAAACATCTACTCCAACAATAAGAAACCTGCCTCCCACCACCTACTGTCTATTCACTTAGTTATTCAATTCCAGTATGTATTTGTGTACTGTCAACCACACATTTTTTTAAAGTAGGAATTCATTTTAATTGTTCCCAAACTACTTATTTCACATGCCCAAGATTCCATATATGGAATGTGTGACTCTATGTCACACATGTGTGACTATATATGTGACATATATCACTCTGTTCTTACAGTCTCCGCTGTGTTCCCAGGCTTCTATTTGTCAGACTAAATTCCAATTCTGTTTTTCTTTTTTAATAAATTTTATTGGGAAATATTAGAGGACAGTGTATTTCTCCAGGCCCATCAGCTCCAAGTAGTTGTCCTTCGATCTAGTTGCGGAGGGCGCCGCTCAGCTCCAAGTCCAGTCGCCATTTTCAATCTTTAGTGGCAGGGGGCGCAGCCATCCCATGCGGGAATTGAACCGGGAACCTTGTTGTTGAGATCTCGTGTTCTAACCAACTGAGACATCCGGCTGCCTCTAAATTGCCAAATCTTGCATTGATGTCCTCTCCAGGCTTTGGGTTGGTTGTTTTTCTCTGGCCTCCCTGCTGTTGAAATGTCCTTCTGGAAGTCCACTGACAAGAAATGCATCAACCCCAGGCACTCCTGGAGTGACAAACTCTTATTCCACGAAAGTCTATGACCTAAATGGTTGCCCAGGCGAAAGGCCGGGCTTGCCTATGCCGGGAGAGAGGAGTGTGTTCTATACTTTCCTCCTCACTACACAACGTGTTCTCTACCTTCTTCCTCTCAAAAGCCACTTTGGCTGCAATGAGAGATAACAGCAGCCCTTAAATGTTGTGTTCCCATATCACCACACACCACACGCCCAGGGAAACACTGCTCTAAATAGCATTATGTCGCCTCACAAGTCCACCACAGCTAGCTAACCCAGAAGTGACGGACACCTGGTGGAAAGAGGAGAGACTAGAAAAATGGGCCAAGACGAGGAGAGGAAGAAAGACAGTAGGGGAAAGGTGGTGACCATATTAATAATAATATTTATGATTAATGATTTTAATAATTACATTTGCAAAAAACTTCTACATACATGGTCTCATTTATTTCATTAAATCTAACAACTCAAAAAAGTATACATTTAGTTCATTTCAATGATCTCATGGGTTAAATTGGCTTTTGTGGGTCCTAGTTTCAGGGATAGGTACATGACCCAGGGCCAGCTCTCATGGGCCCAGCGACTGTTGCTGGAACTATTGGAAAGAAGCGTGTTCTTTTTCTTCTGGGATTGTAAAAGAAGTGTGGGTTGGTGTTCAATATATCTAGTTATTTGTTTGTTTATTTATTTGTTTATATGAATAGAGGAACTGGAGGAAGTACCCGAAAATGAATGTTAACATCAATTAATTTTTGGTGGTAGGATAATTGTTGATATTTATGTTTTTTATGCACTTACATATTATATATTTTTCTATAAAGTAGTATATTATATTTATATTAACATAAATTTTTCTGTTATAAATTATTGTTTTTAATTAGAATATATTTATGTTATAAAACATAAATATATGGTACTATATTTATAATATGTTCATATTATTATATAAATAATAGATTAGTGTAATTATTACACTAACATAAGGCAGAAGTGCTTTAACCCCCAAATGCCCATTAATTCCTTTCCTTAATTACTGTCTCAAACCCAGTTCCCTATGCCTTCCTGACAGGACATATATCCAAGCCCAGGATGATCAGTTTCCGAGAACAACTTCTTCAAAGTACATTATTTTACCTTTCAAAGTAAAGTATTTTGGAAAACGAAATTTTTCAAAGTAAAACATTTAAGAACTAAGAGGTACTACTGGTTTCGTGCACGGATATCCTGTAAGACCTTAGGCCTGCTCAAAGAACAGAGTGGAAAGACTGGTGAGGCTCTGCTCTCCTGGAGGCCTGGCTGTGGCAAGGACCAGGAGTGGATGTGACAGTCGTACCTGACTTTGTAGTCCTTTTAGAAAGATCTCAGGGGGCTTTAGACTGGCTTTGGTGCTGCAGGTAGCCCTGACAGAGGGAGGAAGAGATCACAATCCCCAACAAAAGAGGAACAGCTCACTCCCAGCCCAGCCCTTTCCTGGGCTGCCTCCTTCAGTGTCAGTGAGGACTCCTGGGAATTCCACACAGATCAAGCCTGCTCTCCCCCACTGCGGACACGGGCCCCTCCCTCAAAGCATAGCTTAGGCCAGGCTGCAGCATGTAAGCAAGCGCCGTAAACCCCGAAGAGATGCCATTCATTCTGAAAGAAAACCACTTTTTACAATTGCAACAAGCGCCTGTAGCTTCACATTGCTCTGAATCATGTTGTCTCTTTTCCAGAATAGATTTAAGTTTTATCTTTGCATAACCCAAAGACCTATTAAAATATTTTCCAAAAAAACCAAAAGGGATTATTCTCACAAGAGCAATTTGCTTCCACTTCCACAGGAAATAGAGGAACTGGGATAAAACCCCAAACCCATGCAGTTTAGAAGAGCACTTTGTCCCCCTTTCTCACCACTGCAGTTTTCAAAAATAGTGGAGACCACTTTCTGTACATTCTAGCATGTACCTATTTGGAGATGAGACTGAGTGTGTGAGAGGCCGGGAACCATGGGAGAGATGCAGGGGGGAGAGAGGTCAGTGGACACCGACACCCCCAGTTTTCCCAAGACTGGGACGTTACATCCTGGAGTCCGATGGGAGGAGAGAGGCACCTGCTCAGCTAACTGTGCGATCATGGGCAGTTCTCCCAGCCTCTGAGGCTCCTTATTTTACCTTTAAAGGAGGTACCTGGAATAGATGACGTCTTAGGCCGCTTCCAGCTCCAGAACTCTCTCCACAGGTCAGGAGGTCAGAGAGGCAAGGGGCTCGCTCCCCAGGTATAGGTTTCTACAGGTCTCTTCCCTTCGCGAATTGCAGCACCAGGGTGCTGCCAAGAGTGCTTTCTCCCACCCCCACAGGTGACTACACCTCCCTCCTCCCTCTCCCAGAACTTAGTTTGAGATAACACCCTTTTGTTCTCCCTGCGACTCCACACCCAGGGTGTGAGGGAATGAGGAAACGCTGGAGAAAGTGCTGCCTATCTGACGAAAGTAATTGGTAAGAGGCTGCCCCTGTGCTCCTCTTGCCTTCCAGGGCCCCCACCCAGTTCAGGCGGCCTTTCTGGGCTTGGCTTCCCGGTAGGGAAGGCTCGCTTGCTCGCAGGCACTGGGGCTGCTGAGGAGGGTGGGGAAGGCCCTTGGCGCCTAAGCCTTCATCTTGTGAATTTATTAGGGATTTCTCCAAAGGAATCCTCCAGGGAGGAGGTGGGCATCCTTTAGTGGCTTCCTACCAGACTCACAATCAGGTCCAAACTTCTTAGCGTGGCACCCAGCATTCTGCAGAATCTTGTCTCCGCCTTCCTTGCCAACCCCCCTTCTGCTACCTCTCCCCACCCCTACTGAGCTCTAGCTCCGCAGAACCACTACAATCCCCATCACATGTTATGCAGCTTCATACCTTCTTTGAACATGCCTACTTCCCTCTGCCTGGAGTGCCCCTGCCACTTCTCTTCTTAAAGCACTCCTCCTTGTGCTTCAAGACTCTACTCAAAAGTCCCATACCACTTCAAAGCCTTTCTTGCTCCCCAGACAGGGTTGGTGGCCACGTGCTCCAAAGCACAGGGTTCCTTCCATGGCTCATCACCCAGTAGGATAATTATTAGGATTTGCGTGTTTAGCACCCTCTTAATTGCTGTGTCATTCACCTTTGGAAACCAGGCCAGGCCCTGATAATTCCTCAGGAAACGATTGTGTAAGAATGCACACCATTATCTGCTGGATTTGTGGTATTTTGAGTAGCAATAAGGGAATGCTTCTGTCACCATGGACATTCCCTGGCCCACAGTGCCACCTCTCCACTCAAGAGTCATATATTTGTGAGTTTGTGTATTCACACATCATCAGTAGGGCACTCCTCAGGGAGCTTTACATCTGATTTATTTTACACATTAACCCTATGGGTGGTTCTTACAGTTACCACCATAAGATGAAGAAATTAAGATAACAAGAGATTAAACTATACAGTTTACAGTTTACATGCATGGTTAGAGTACATGTGTGACAAAGCTAGGACTTGAACCCAGGTGTTCTGGCTGCAAGACCCACAAGATCTCTGCCTACACCAGAGATTCTCAGTAAGTGGTTTTCGAATGAGCAGATCAGCATTACCTGGGAACTTGTTAGAAACGCACATGTTGGGCCCCACGCCACCTCAGGTCGACTGAATCAGAAACTCCTAGGGTGGGCCCAGCAACCTGTGTGCTCACCAGCCCTGCAGGTGATTCTGTTGGAGAGGAGAGCCCTGGCCTGCACCATAGCTGCTCCAGTGGCTGCCCAGAGCCAGAGGAGGGCGCTCCAAGGCAAACTTTCACCCATAGGCAGTCATGGCAGCTGGGATGGGAATGAAGCAGGGAGGGTAGAAGGGAAGAAAACAGAGTTAGGAGCCAGAGTTCTAGTTCTAGTGCCACCTGTTCTGCAATCATTGGCTGAGTGATTCTGAGCACCTCTCTGGGCCTCAGTTTTCTCATCTGTAAAATGAGGATGTTGACTAAATGATCTCATCTCTAATTTCCCTTTACGTTCTGTTATTCAGCCTTCCTTCTTTGGAATAGTATGTTGTCTATGCTAGGAATGGAATGACGACAGAGTATGAGTGCTCATTTTTAATGGATTTTTGCCATACTTGGAAATTGATAGCCCCCAAATTCTAAATCCTTGGACCAGCTATCTTCTACCTTCTTCCTCAGGGGCAGAAGTCAAGCAAACATTTGAGTTGATGCATGAAACTTTATTAGGCAAAAAAAAAAAAGAAAAAAAAGAAAAAGAAAGAAATCATCTGATGATATTTATTTGGACCTCCCTCCACTGCCTGAGGCTCTTCACACGGGCCTTTTCCTGATCCTCTCCTGTCACCTGCTTCTCCTGTGACTATGCCAGACCCTCTTGCTCATAGGACCTTCTCCCTTGTGAGCTGAAGGGCTTTTCCTGCTCCTCTCCATGGGATTGCCCAATTCACAGGCTCTTGCTTATCCACCCTTCTTCTGAGAGAGTGGCAGGGGCTTGGTGCCCTCATGGGGGAAAAAAACCACGGACACACTGAAGCCCTGTCCTACTGGTTTCATGTGGACCTGTGGGGTCTCCCAGGAGCACACCCAATAGTGGGTGGGGCTGTGCCCATAGGGTACCAGGTCGGGCCCAGCATTTCACTGGCAGCTAGAAAACCTCCTTTGTGTACCAGACTGAAAAGAAGGAAGAACATTTCTTGTCCCTTTGAGATGATTATGAACATTTGAGGCAAGTAATTGCACTGTAAAAGTGGAGCCCCGAATCAGAAAGGTGGACAGAAGAGTTTTAATCAGTCAGGACCTGGGTTTCAGCAAGAGAACATGGCTGACCTCTCAAGTCTGGAGGGGCTGTGAGAACGTGGACAGTTTTAGAAGTTGGTCAAAGAAGATGTTGCCTTCAGCAAAACCACGTGCAGCTAAAAGCCCGAGCGTCTGTCAAATCAGTATCAAGCGCAGAGGGAGACGCTCCGCGCAAGGTTTCCGGAGTCTGGGAAAAGCCTGCAAGTGCAGGACATCGGGTGTCACCCGCAGCCCTTGGGTTAAACGCCAAAGGAGGTGGTTATTAAACGAGGTCCTCGGGAGAGCAGGAGCCAACATCAACTCTTCATCAGCTGAAGCTCCCTGAGGCTGCACTTACTCAACTGCCAGTGACCAGGGAAGCTGGTTACCTCCTAGAGCGAGCTTCAGTGGAACTACACATTCATAAAGAATATGTGTGTGGCAAACTCACAAATTGTGTATATTAAATATCTCTAGCTTTTCGTATGTCAATCATACCTCAATAAAATGGTTTAAAAATATATGTATGTGAGTTTGTGTGCAGTTATAGTTTCTAATATACCCTTTAAATCAACAATATAGTATCAGTAGTTACTGATTTCAGTAGGTACTCTGGACCCCGCTCTCTGTTGATTGTCACTCTCTTTCTGAGCCCCCCACAATGGGCCTTGTAACTGAGGTCAACCTGGAGCCTGCTGACCTGCCTCAGTGAACCTGGGACTTCCTGGGATCCAGGGGGCTTGAAGGCCTGGGGAAGACCCAGGAAGAGATGAGTTTTCTGGGGACTGCTCCAGAATGGGTCACTCTCCGCACAGTCTGCTCCTGTCCCAGCTCAGCCTGAGAGTGGCCCACTTTCCTGCAAGACTTGGATTAAAGAATTCTTCTATATATGTTCAGAATGGATTTCACAGACCACTGAGCACTAATATCTGGTGCCGTCTTCCATCCAAAGATTGGCCAAGTCTGAACACTTGGTCCTTTAGCTGCTCCTGAGGTTGTGTAGTAGAGAGGACATGTGGGCTGTAGTCTGAATGAGCTGATGCAATCTAGCTGCGGGCCCTTTGGCAATTCATTTTGCTTCTCTGGGCCTCAATTTTATTATCTGTAAAACGGGAATGTTGCCTCAGATGCTCTCTGAGGTCTTCCAGCCCTACCATTCTGAGATTCTGGAACCCACCCTGGGCAAAACGGAAGTCTCAGAGGTCCTGACCATCACCCCCCACATGCCCAGGTGGAAGGAGAAGGGAGTCCATGCAGTGTCATGACAGTGGGTAGCACTTTGGGCCAGACCAGTACTTGCTCTTCATGGACTTGGATTTGAGGTGTGCCTGTTGGGTGGGTCCTGGTTGGAAGGAGTGAGACAACCTCCCCCACACATCCCGCTGGCTGAGTGGTTGCCTCACAGGCTGTTACTTAACTCTCTTTACCACTTTCCAGGGCGGGGCAGGGAAGGGCAGATGCATAGCTGCTGATGCAATGGGCAGACGCAAGCCGGTGTTGTTCTTCGAAGACTGAGCGAAGGTCGGCTGGGCTGGGCCAGGCTGGGCTGCAGCTGCCAGGCCCTGCTCTTTGCAGAGTTTCAGCTTTGTCTGCTCTCCTCGACCCTCCCCATTGTCACTGAAATGGGGCTCACTCTCTTGTCATCAGAGGCAGTAATTGATACTTTGTGTTAGGATTTACCCACATCCATTGCTTAGATGCTCTTGAATGGTAGTGGCAGAGAACATCCTGGCCTGGTAGGAATGCACTGTGCATGTGCACGCACACACACACACACACACGCACCACACACTACACACACACACCCCACATCCCACACACACCACTCACACACACCACACACCCCACACATACCACACACACATACCACACACTCACACGCACACACACACACACACCACACACACGCATACACCCCACACCCCACACATACCACACACACACCACACACACATACCACACACACACACCACACCACACACACCACAAACACACACACACACCACACACCCCACCCCCCCACACACACACCACACACACCACAGACACACACTACATATACACACACACCACACACACCACAAACACACAGTAGGGGCACCCAGAAGTGGGATGATTGTTCTGAGAATCTGCTCTTACCAGACCATGCCTCCCACGAGCTCTTCCAGGAGGAAGAGGATCCAGTTCGAAGGATCAGAGAGCTCTCAAGATCTGGAAATTTCCTCTGTATAGCCAAAGCCTCAAAATATGCTCTAGGGAGTGCCATTTCTACTCAAGGCCCCACCTATTAAATACAAATGAGACTTTGGACTACCTTTCCCATCTCCTAGGGATCTGGATGCCTAGAACACAATAACTCTTTTAATCTTTTAAGTTAAAAAAAAAATGGGGGGAAAAAGAGAAGGTGCATCAAGTCTTTGACAAAAGAAAAGCTGCTGAATATTGTATTCAAACTAGCTTGATAATGAGCAACTATAGTTCTATCATAAATTGCAAAGAACTTTGTGTTACAAAATCCATGCTTCAAGGCTACACACTCCTGCAAATGGCTCAAGAAGAAAGTTTCAATATAGTTAGGTCCTATGTCATTGATCATCATCATTACTTACTTTGCACTTACTATGTGCCAGGCCCTGTCCTAAGTGATTTACATGAATTATCACCTTTCACCCTCAGGATAACCCTATGAGGTTGTCTCTTATTATCCTTATTTGACAGATGTAGAAACTGAGGCACAGCAGTTTAAATAACTTGCCCAAGGACATAGAGCTAGTAAGTGGTAGAGCCAACGAGTTAACCTGGTTCCCCCGAGTCCAGAACCTATGCTTGTAACCATCTGGAAAACCCATATAAACAAACAGAAATTACACGGGATAGAATCCTTCAAATTATAAAAGGATTCACCAGAATGTTCTCTAAATCCCAAATTCCCCTATAACTTTGGTCAATAAAATCCATAACTTTATTTTCTGGAGTTTGTCCAAATTTTAGGAACATATTTTTTGGAGTATAACACATAGACTTTTGCTCTTTGAGAAGGGTTGCTCCTGAAACTTTCATCAAATCAGTTATTTCTGATATGATTAATGCTGTTATTAGTTCACAATGAACTTATTTTCTTACTGGTATTGAATAACTAAATTTAGAAAGGAGCTTTGGGCAAGGTAGTTTATCATTTAAGTATGAATTTTATAATTATACATTTGTTTGTATATGTTTATACATAATCAAATTTAATCAAATGGACAGCCTGAAAGAGGGACATTATAGTGTTATCATGGTAGAGCAGGAGTTGGGGGCTTTCTTCTTGCATCAGCCATCAACTTGATTTATAGATGTTTTATCTCATTAACCTGTGTGTCATGGAACTAATTGGTGACTCTGGGAACTGCAAAACACACTTGAAGCAATCTCTTTAACTTCATTGTGCACCAAATTAAACTGGACCCAATTATTCCAAATCATAGAAGACATCTTTTGAAAGGCTTTGCCTCCTTCATTTGAAATGGTTCACTGGAATGGAAATCAAACTTCATGTGGACCCTGATTTTCTCTTTTGGCTGCTCAACATATTACATCAAAACCATCTGAATTTTTTAAAAGCTCTTGCTTCACACAGAGACAAACATACAGATTGTTATGATTATCCTTGTTTGGGTAAAGTTGTCCTAGGACCCTGTGGAGTGTCCTGAGGATCTCTCTGCCTGCCTTCCACCTGCTGGTGAGCGCCAGGGCAGCCATGTTGGGACTCAGCCCTGTTCTGGAGGCTGCCACATGGAGGATGGAGAGGGTCCCTCAGGTACTAACAGAGCTATGGGCATCCTTTTCTTTGCCTTCCCCTGTTCTCACTTCTGGAACCATAACCCTGAGGCACAAGGAGTTACAGCCTTTCTTCTCTTCCAGCCTTGTATGGGAGAATTCTGGTATGCTACTCCCCCGACCCCCCAATTCTTGTGGCTTGATTAAGGTGAAGGCTAGGATGGATGATAGAAATCAAACAAGCTAAATTAATTTACATGAGAAAAAGCACAAAGCTACAGTCTGGAGAGAGAATAGACTAGGTACACTTGTTAAGTGGGACTTTGGGGGAGAAAAACGTCCACTTTAAGAAACTTCGTAAAGATTTACATTATTATTAAGGCATTTGAAGCTCCACTTACGTTTCTTTTGACTTGAACACCACATAAAGATGGACCTTTATAAGGGAGAAGAAAGGCTCAGGTTTATTCAAGTTACATTTCAAATAATTTTCTGAGAGAAGAAAGTCATTTGAGTAAAAAAAAATCTAATAAGATGATGACGTACAGTGGGGTTTTCTGAATTTGTATGGCCTTAAAACAGGACTGTGCGATGTAAGGAGTCGTAAAGAGGGGCCTGTGGGATGAAGTATTATCAGCCCTTTCCCTCCCTTGGATTTGTGGGTGAAATGAAGTTTCTTTTGGGGTGATTTCACATGAAGAGGAAACCCCCGTGCTAGAGTAAGGCGACACCAAACTTCAGTTTCTCTTTTTGGTTTAGTTAGAAAATGGACTAGATTGTTAACATACAGAAGAATTGTTGTGTGGGTTCTTGCTCTGAAAGTGCCAAGCTGATGTTCTAATGCTGTTTGATATGCCTCCCGGATGAATGACTCAGCCCTCACCCCACGGACCCTCCACAGGCTATCCCTCCCTCAGGGGTGCAGGTGTGTCCCCACCTTTGTCAGAGGCCAGGAAACTAACCAGAATCTCCTGGCTGTGATACTTAGGCTCTTGCCTTGGAGGCAAAACAGGGTGAAACGCAGGCAGGCAGGATCCCAAACCACAGAAGCTCAAGTTAGGTCATCCTTGTGAACCTGACAACTTGCTGTCTTTCTGGGTCAACAAACAGAAACAGACCCATTGAAAAATGGCTTTCAAAGACAGAATCTGCATGATTATGGTGACTTGCCATCGAATGCTCTTCCAAAGCAACCGAGAAAGTTAGTCCTTTTCACAAGCCAAGAAAGGTATGTTCACACCAGTTTATAGCAGGGCAGTTGAGTAGAGGAGTTTAAATCACTTGTCTGGTCGCCAATGAGTACACTGTCTGATTTCTTCTCTCCTCAGGAGGCACATGGCAACTTGTAGGACGGCCTGCTGGGCAGGAACCATCTTTCTGAGCCTCCGGAGAAACTGCAGAGACATGGGATAGACCCTCGGTGGGACCAGGCTCCCTGGGACAGTTAGAAATCAGGTTGAGGATCAAGTTAGGGAGGAGGAAGCCGGAATGGAAAATTATCATTCCTTTGAAAATAGTTCTTCATGGGTACGTTGCCGTGACTGGTATGACCCTTAACACGGTCATTTCATGTGACCTTAAACGTGGGACCCAGCCCAAGGTGGAGGTAGATGGGCCCTTGGGAATGTGAGTTACTATTTGTTCAATTCACTTGTAAATGAAATGGCCTGATAAGAAAAATGACATAGCTTTAGAAGGCATTCTGTCATGTTTGCAGTGTATTTAAAATAATCATTAGGAAAAAGGGCCTAGTGTTTTGAAGAATCTGTCAGAAATCTCCAGCCTGAATTTTTGCTAGTGCAGGATGAGAATGGATTTATTTTGGCTGAAATCCTAACTTCTACTGTCAGGGTTCTCTAGAAAGTCTGGATAATGCTACACACAGGAAAAATAAACTGGCACCCCTGAAGACTAGGAATAGTCATCACTTTAGTTATGAGTTAGTGATCCATTCCTCTAAGGCTAGTTAATAACAAACGCTGCTCGTTCCCCAACTGGCTTATTTCACATGGGATTTGGACCTAATCCACAAGTGTCATACTGGTTGCCTCAGGAGGAAAGAGGGGAGTGTTAGAATTGGTGCTGAGTGTATTCAGTGCTACCCATAAAAACATGTCTGAGGCAGCTTTATGGGATCACTCCTGCAGACAAGACACTTCTGGACCTGGGTCCTCTCTGGCCACCTACCTCCCTACCGACTGGTTCGGATCCTGGTTCTTATAGCAGACCTACCTGAGAAGGCCACTGTATTTTCTTGGCTGCATATCCATGTAACTTTTTAATCTTCACAGATGAGACAACTTAACGTGCTCCTGACTCCCGGGGCCATGCGTCCTGCTCTGTACCAGCCTCAGGACAAACCCCGTCCTGGGCAGAGGGCTAGAAAGACCTTGGTCCTAGTACTTAGCATCAAGCAATGGTGGTTACTAGCCCTACTCTGGTCTCATGGCCTGGCTCCAGGAACTGGACTCTTACCTTGTCCATTCACTTGACAAATATTTATTGAGCACCTACTATGTGCCAGGCCCCCAAACATGACAGTAACTAGAACAGATGGCAATCCCTACCCTTCTCTAACTTCTTCATTTTAAGGAACTGAGTCTTATCCTCCCATTCGCAAGTATCAGCTTTGGTTCCCTGATCAGTAAGTCATGTGTCCTAGGACAGTGTTTCTCAACCGTTAATGTGCATACAAATCACCTGGGAATCTCGCTAAGCTGCAATTCTGATTTAGTGGATCTGGAGTGAGGCCTGATTCTGCGTTCCCAACAAGCTACCAGATGATAACTGCTCCTGCTGCTGCTGCTAAGGATGCTGCCTGGATTCCACCGGGAGTGGCAAGGATGGGCAGCCAGCGGCATCCTCACCATCTTCGAGTTGGTTAGGAAAGCAGAATCCCAGGCCTCACTTCAGAACTGCCTGCTCAGATCCTGCCCTTTGACAAGATCCCAGGACTTGGGAAACAGTGATTCCCAAAGCACATGCAACATCAGAAGCACCAGGTGAGAATTATAAAGCACCCGAGGACACCCCTCCCGCACCCTCTGCATCACATTATCTGGTGGTCAGCACCCCAGGTGATTCTGATGGATACCAGATTTGAAAACCTCAAAGAGCATTCTCGAGGGCACTTTCCTAGGTTCATGGGACTGCTCGATGAAAAGAGCCTTAGAGATGATCTGATGCTAATTATCTGAGACTGTGTTCTCCTCCAAAGTCATTATCACACAGGTCCCAGGTAAGAAGCCGAGGCCAGGTTCTTGTCCAGGGCCACGTGGTTAGTGAACGGTGGAGTCGGGCCTCCAGTGCACACATAGTTTTTCCACAACAGCTGCCTCTCCTGCTGCTGCCATCAGCCCAGCTTCCCACCCACCTCAGGAATGCCTCTCCTTGCCCATGACCCAAACCTTCCCCTCCCCTATCTGAGCGTTTCAACCTATTACCTGCAAACCTCCACACCCTCACAGCTGCTTTTCTTCAGCACCCCCAGATGCCATCCTTTCCCCACCCACATCACACACCAATCAAACCACACATTTGAATCGATCTCCCCCAAAGCCCGATTCTGTCAGCCTTTTGATAATGTTTGCTGCTCTTCTTGGGGTAGGTGAGCTATGTGGGCAGGAAGGGTGTTGTCTGCTGGACTCCCATCCATCTTTCAAGGAAGGCAATTAAACTTCCTGCTCTTTGTCTTCTGTTGCAGCTTCATTCCCTAAATGTTCTGCAGTCTTCTGGAATGTATGTGAGCACCTCCTCTCTTTGCTTACAGCTTCAAGACTTCCTCATTCTTTCAGATTGGCCACTTTCTCCTCTCCTGTCTCTACCCAGGTAGATGGTCACTGTGCCAAGTTAAATGGACATACCTGTAATTCATGGTGTAAGTTAGTGGCCTTAACTTGGAGTCCACAAGCCTCTAGACCAATGCTTTTCAATCTTGAGAGTACACTAGCGTCTCCTAGGGAGTTAAAAACAAACAAGCAAGCAAACAAACAAACAAAACAACAACATCCAGACTGCACTCAGATCAATTAAAAACTCTGAGGGTGGGAGGCAGGCATGAGTAGTTTATAAAGCTCCCCAGGTGATTCCAATGTGCAGTCAAGGGTGAGAACACTGGAAAGTCCAGGTGAAATTGTTTCTGGATGGGCATATGTGTATTTCCTGGCAAAGCTAAGACATAGTATTTAGCAGATTCTCAAAGGCCTCCATGACACCTTTCTTGTCCCCCTCCCCCCCACACACACACCCCGGTCTAAGATAACGAATATGCAGGGAGAACTTACCAATTATTAAGGAAACACCAGCTACGTGTGTTAACTAAATAAATAGGCATTAGCACGCAGATTAGAGGAAGTGCCTATTATTGCTTCCCACGTGAAGGGAACCTTGGGAATGCTGTGTTGGTGGGATGGGAGAGTCGCTGCCTCTCTTCCAATTAGCCAGGAAAATGGTGTGATTTCAGATGCTGCCACTAGAGATCTGATCACATCACTAACTCCCCCACTGCCCACAGAACCAAGGCCTAACCCCTAGCTATAACCTCCTGGTTCCTTTCTTACCTAGCCCCAGTCATCCCTTCTAGCTCATCTCCCTCACTTTCCACACACTCTAGCCCTAGGAGGATGCTCACTGTTCATTTTTAAGACTCTTCTGTGCCTTCGTTTCTATTCTTTCCCCAGTTCCTCCCACTCTTCCTGTCTATGGTGACTTGGGGTGGGGGGAGGCAGGACTAAAGAGACACAGAAAGGCTGGAGACAGGGTTCCCAGAGTACAGAAGGTGCTCAGTTCATATTTATCAAAGTGCGTGGGACCGCGTCCTGGTGTTAGGAGCTCCTGTTTGGGGGAGTCGGGAGATGATATGCAGAGATTCAGAAGCTCTGGCCCTCAAGGGACTTAGATGCCAGCGGGCGGGGAGGTGATCCCAGGAGTGCAAGAAGTATAGTAGGTGCTCGGAGAGGAGTGTGTGGAGGGCAGATGTGGGTGGGGTGGGTGGGGAGTGGAGGGTCAGGAGGGACTTCATCCAGAAAGGGACTGATACCCAGCAGGCCCCGTGGAGAGAGATGGGGCTGAATTAAGCATCTGAGGTCAGGTTATGGAAGGCAATTGAATGCCTTCCTGAAGATACCTCCTGCAGATTGAACCTGGTTGGTGCCCTTGGTCTTGCTAGCTTTTAGTCTTGCTCTCTCAGGAAGTTTTTGCTGTAATGCTAAGCTGTTGAGGCAAAGGACTCAATCATGAAACTGGCTTATTTCCCTGAAGGTGCCTGAGCCTATGAAGGTGTCAGCTTTTTGCAGGGAGCCCAGCCTTCTGCACAGTCTGGAAACTCTGTGTTTCCCCACTGCCCGTGTTCCTGGGATAGGTCAAGCCAGGATCATGACTGTAGACAGGAACAGTCGGGTGGGACATAGGTATGACAGTGGGCTGGACAGCAGAGGAGGATGAGGACAGCCTCCAGATCTTCAGGCTGGAATTCCAGGGCTAAGGGCAGGGGCTGCAGTGTGGACCAACACAGGACTGTGTCTGAAGCCCACAAGAGTCGGCATTGAATAAACGTTGTCTCTTCCTCCATCTTCTTTCCTGGGCCGAGAATCCAGGTTAACCAGCTGTCACTGTTCTTCCTTCAGTAGCCCCCCGCCCACAAAGAGGATGGGTGCCCCGGCCCCAAGGAGCACTTTCCACTTGGGCTGCCAGGACACTCTAATTATTCTATACTTTAATAAGGCGTAGAGGGCTCATTATGGAAATTCAGGCAAAAAAAACCCAAATCGCGAATTACATCTGTATTAATAAACATTCTAATTAACACTTACCAACTGCCAACAATGTGCTAGGTGTAAATAACAGGTGGATGCAGGTTGAAGTAATGAGACTAGGAAGCCACTGTTCCTTTCTACTCCAAGAATTTCAAGCAACAGTTCCATATACTATCTCTTTTCAAAAGAAAGTTTATGAATTCTTCTGAACCCTGAAACTATGAACAATACATGCATACTTATCATTGTGTGCCATTGCAGTGTAAATATTTATTAATAACGTGCCATTTGAATGAGACCTCTCATCTCAGAGTCATTCATTCATTCATTGAACCAATAATTAATAGCTGTGGCAGGCATTGTTCTAGGCATCAGGATACAGCAGTAAGACAAAGTTCCTGATCTTAAGAAGTTTACATTCTGGTGGACAATCAGGCAATCAGCAAGTACACAAATAATATGAAATGGTGGTAAGTCCTATAGAAAAATATAAAGCAGGGAAAGGAGAATAGGGAGTGTGTGTGTGTGTGTGTTGCTTTTTTACATAGAGTGACCACCGACAGCCTCACTGATTAGGTGACATTTGAGCAACAGGATTTACTGATGACTTAGATTTAGGATGTGAGAGAAAGAGGTGTCAAGTTGGCTCCCAGGCTTTTTACTTGAGCAACTGGAAAAATGGAATTGACATATACTGTCATAGGGGAAGCCGGGAGGGTGGGGGATACAGAGTAAGTTTGGGAATTTTGAATGTGTGATGTCACGTAGGCAGTTAAATACACCAATCTGGCGTTCAGAGGAAAGGTTGGGACTGGAGATATAAATTTGGAAGTCTTCAGTCTGTAGATTCTTTTAAAACCAGGAGCATAGGTTGTGACCATCAAGGGAATGAGTGTGGACAGAAAAGAGATCCAAGGCCTGAGCCCTGGACACACCTCCGAGAGGTGTGTGAGGTGAAAATGGAGAACGAATTGCTCATGAGTTATGAGGAGAACCAAGATAGTGGACGCCTGGACGTCATGTGAAGGAAGAGTTTCAAGGAGGAGAGAGTGAGCAACTGTGTAAAATGACAGTAATTGATGCTGGGTCAAATGAGGCCCAAGAGTTGACCATGGGATTTGGTATCATGGAGGTCGCTGGGGCCTTACCAGAGTGGTTCTATGGGGAGGAGGAGCGGTGAGGACGCAGGTTTGATGACAGACTCAGGGAGAGACGCTGTCTTAGTCTGTTTGGGCTGCTATAACAGAACACCATAAATGGGGTGGCTCAGAAACAACAGAAATTTACTTCTCAAAGTTCCAGAGGCTGGAAGTCAGAGTGCCAGCATGTTCCAAGGTTCTATTGAAGACCTTCCTTCAGATGGCAGACTGCCAACTTCTTGTAGTATCTTCATACGGTAGAAGGGGTGAGGGAGCTCTTTGGGGTTTATTTTTATAAGGGCACCAATCCCATGCATGAGGGCTCTGGCCTCCTGACCTAATCACCGCCCTAAAGACCCACTTCCGAAACCATCACTTTGGGAATTACATTTCAACATATGAATTTTGGGGGGACACAGCATTCAGTCCAGGCAGATACGCTATGATCTTGGTCCTGAAATATTTCTGAAAGGCTGTTTGCTATCTCTGAGGCAGTCCAGGTCCCAAGTGGTCTTCCAGGCTATTCCTGCTGTTGCTGATTCCTGCTGGTGCTTGCAGGGTGATCTCCTGTCTGGACCAGGCCTCTGCATGGTCAAACAGTGTGGGAAGGAAGTACATAGTGGGAAGTATGGCAGGAAGCTCCAGGGCCCTGTGGGTGGGGTTTGAAACCGCAAACTAGAATCCAGAGCAGTGGGGATGGAAGACCATTGTATGGTGCAGAGCTTCTGTGACCTGTGGAGTCCAAGGTTCTGAGAACGTCCCTCAACACATGAAGCTTTATTGAAATCTGTGAGACAGATTTCATTTGAATGACAGTTCCATGGTTTAAAATAAAGCTTGGAATCCACTAAAATCTAGTCCAGTGCATCAGATTGTTGTTTCTACCTATCACCACTTACAGGAAGGAACCAGAGTACTTTGGAGAAAGCATTGATTTGGGAAAATTTGACCATCAAAAAAAAAAAAGACCATGGTTGATTATAAAACAATGAATAAAAATCCATTACAGTGATACTAAAAATGAAATTACAAAACGGGAAAAAATACCTTTGTCACCATTGGAAATGGCTCATGACAATTTCTTACTTATATATGGGTAATTAAAGAGGAAAAAAAAAGTAACATTTATCCTGCCTTTTTAGGAGGAATAATAATTCAGCCTCAATTGATGATAGGAAGCTCTTTTTTACAGAAGAAAACTAGCTAATAAGTGAAGAAGGATTATGTTAGAGAATAGCCATTATGCAAACCAAATATAATTACAAAACATCAATGGATGCTAAAGCTTTGAGGAAAGGTTGTTGGGGAACAGGATATTTCCATATGCCAAAGTATCACCCCACAGAAAACTGCAAAGGGAAAACAAAATCTACTTTTACAGTGGAGAGGTCTAGAGATCATCCAACTTAGCACTAGCAATGGTACAACCTGACATTCTGGACCTCCTGATATGTTGCAGTATGAAGTTGAAAGTATCACCTATGACGTCCTCTTGTCAAAAATGTTTTAAGTGGAATCTACTCAAGCCTTTAGATTTGTCTTCCAATTTACAGAAAATACAGGGAAGAGAAGAACAAATAAAATGATACCATAATAAAATAATCAGGGCCGCCCCGGTGGCTCAGGCGGTTGGAGCTCCATGCTCCTAACTCCGAAGGCTGCCGGTTCAATTCCCACATGGGCCAGTGGGCTCTCAACCACAAGGCTGCCAGTTCAATTCTTCGAGTCCCACAAGGGATGGTGGGCGGCCCCCCCCCCCCCCCGCAACTAAGATTGAACAGGCACCTTGAGCTGAGCTGCCGCTGAGCTCCCGCATGGCTCAGTTGGTTGGAGCTCATCGCCCCCTGCAACTAGCAACGGCAATGGCAACTGGACCTGGAGCTGAGCTGCGCCCTCCACAACTGGACAACTTGATTTGGAAAAAAGTCCTGGAAGTACACACTGTTCCCCAATAAAGTCCTGTTCCCCTTAAAAAACAAACAAACAAAAACAACAATCAGACAAATCCAAAATATGGGACACACCACAAGAAACTAGCTCAGTCTCTTTAAAAATTCAGTGTCATAAAAAAAAAAAAAGAGAGTTTTTGTTTTAGATTTGAAAGAGATTAAAGATTTATCACAACTAAAGGTAACATATGAACCTCCACTGGATATTGCTTTTGAAGAAACCAGCTATAAAAGATAATTTGAATATGGTTTAGATATTAGGAAAATATTGTTAGTTTTTTAAAGGAATGAAAATAGAACATATTGTAGTTATAATGATCTTATTTTTGAGAGATACATACTAAATAGGGATGAAAGGTTGTGATGTCTACAATTTACTTTCACACAGTTTAGCAAAAAACACTGACTATATATACATATATATATATATATATATATATTTAAATTCAATATACATCAATATACATAGATACAGAATGTTAAATTAGTTGAGTTACGTATATGGTTTGTTTACTGTACTATCCTTTCAGCTTTTTGATATATTTAAAATGCTTTTTACTAGACAGTTGGGGTTGAGGGGCAGGGTGGATATTGTATGGACTCTTGGCCTCAACACTGATATCTGGGTCTTTTAAAAGACCTCAGGTGACTGATGCACCCTCAGGGATGAGAACCACTGATCAATGCCCACATTGAACATGAAACTAAGGTCTAAAGAGTTGAAATGACTTTCCAAGGAGAACAAAGACTAGAATTCATGTTCCTAGGCTTCCAGTCCTGTGTTCTTTTCTTGTAAGTCCTCTAACAGAATTTCCTAGATATGAAACCTTACCCTCTTGAACACCTGAAGTTCTTGTTTGCCAAGCAGGTGAACTGCCCAAGGTAAGGAAGGATTTGGGTACCTACAGAATGCTCGGTTGTTGGAGTCAGGTTAGGGGGAGGTGAGGATCAAAAATTATTAGAGGAGGAAAAAAAACATTGGAGATACTCAGGGCAAGGACAGTCCTAATTTTAAAAATTGAGTTGAATTACACTCGAGAGCTAAATTTTCTCTATTATTTTCAGTGAGGATAATTCATCACAATGAACCTTATTTCACATGTCTGTAAGACATAATCTATCGATAAAATCACAGAATAAAAAAATCTATAAGTCCTGATTATTAGCTGGGAAAGAGTTCTCGGATGAAATCTGTGGTGTTGAAGGAGCCCTGGTTCCGTGCAGAAACAGAAAGAATTGAAGATGGCAAAGTGTTTGG
Source organism: Rhinolophus hipposideros (assembly GCF_964194185.1). Lineage (NCBI taxonomy): Eukaryota > Metazoa > Chordata > Mammalia > Chiroptera > Rhinolophidae > Rhinolophus > Rhinolophus hipposideros. Next base: position 59,265,437 of record NC_138058.1, on the reverse strand, counting down.
TCCGAAGGTCTAGTGGGAAAGGCATGAGTTTTTGCACTCAGACAACATCTGGGTTCAAATTCTGACTCTGTCACCAGTTTTGTGACATTAAGCAAGTTATGTGAGAACGTCCAATGTTAGTTATTCGTTCCCTATTGCCCGGCACTACGCTAGGTTCTTAGCAGTTAACAAGACGCACAAGGTTCTGCTCTCCGAGAAACGCAACATTTAATTAAGAAATAGGGATATTCAGGTGGGCTTCCTAACTCTGAAAGGACTTAGAGTAGATCTTAACCAGGTGGAGTTGGGTGGGCGGAGGCAAAAGAACGAATATTTTAAGGAAATATGCAGGAGCCTGATAGCCTGGAGTGGCTCAGGAACAGAATTCCTGTGATTGCGATTATTTAGTGAAATTATGGAAAGCACCTATCTCTGAATCAGATGCAGGAATCAGGGCCTGGGGCGCGAACCCTGAATGTTAACAAAGCCTCCCTCCAAAAGGGAAGGGGATTCAAACGTTCCCCAGCACGAAAACAACACAGCTGGTGTGGAAAGAAGACAGGTAAGCAGCGAGGGCGGGAAGTGAAGCTTACACCTGAGGGGGCGTGGCTGCGGGCTACTCCGGGACGTCCTCTTCCGGAACTGGCCTGTGCCCCGGAAGCAGTTGGGTGTTGAGGGACTCTGGGCCCGTCACGGGTATTGTGGGGAGTACTGTCGCAATGTTGCTGTCCGCGGTCTCCTGTAAGTTGGGAATGGAGGCGGCGGCGGCGGCAGGGCCTGCGGCGAGGGCGGGAGTTCGTAACAGGCAGGTCCCAGGACCATGCGGGGTTGGGTGTGCGCGTCGGCCGGGAAGTTGCTGCTGCGGCCCTCCCTGGCCTTCAGGACTACAGCGCCCGGCATGCCCCGCGGCGCGCCTCACTTTGGGGCGAGTGGGTCTTGGGGTCTGCTGGGCTAGTTGTGGGGGCGGGGATCCGATTGTGGTTCGCAGGCACCGTAGAGTCTGGACAGCAGGAGTGGGGCGCTCTTCCCACCCTTGGTAGAGATGTGTCAGAATCACTGGACGTGTGAACTAGGAGAAACCTTAGGCCTTCTAGTCTACTGGTTTCCAATTCTAAAGATAAGACAACGGCTTCCGAGAGGGGCAGTGATTTACCCTAGGTCATACAGCTGGGCTGTGAAAGGAGTGTTCTGACCCCCAAGACAGTGCTCTTCCCTGCACCAGTTGATTTCCCTGTTAGATTTAGTTTCCCTTCCCCACCTGATGTGATGGTTGCGGTTTGCATAGATTAACTTGTCAAACGAGACTTGTAGCAGTGCGAGTAATTTGCACCTTAGAAGGGAAACAAATGGAGCAGATGTTACTCAAGAAAGATTTAAAAGGTAACCAGTCCAACTGAAAAGAGATTATGCAAAGCATCATATCCAGAATTCTGTTGGTCTGATTGCATCTTTTTATCTTCCTTCTATAAAATCCTAAGGAGATTTCCAACGTGTTCCCTGAAAGTAAGACCTAGCAGCACAATCAACTCTAATGCGTCTTTTGAAGCAAAAATTAATATAACATCTGGTCTCATTTTACTATAAGACTGGGTATAATATAATAAAATATAATGTAATATAACATAAATGTAATATAATTAATATAACATAATACCTAGTATAATATAATACCGGGTCTTATGTAATATAATACCCGGTCTTATATAAGACCAAGTCTTGTATTAATTTTTGCTCCAAAAGATGCATTAGAGCTGATTGTCTGGCTAGGTCTTATTTTCAGGGAAACAGTAATAGCTGGGGAGTAGTTACTTGAGTGACAACCATGGCATACTTCATGATGTAGATGTTTTTTGGTTATTAATGACATTTATATGAACTTTCATTAAGAAAGATACTAAATTGATATTTTTATTTTCTCTTCCCATATTTCTTCCTTGCTACAAAAAAGTTGCCAAGAGCAAGTCAAAGTAAGTAAAAGTTTTCTTAAACTTGTTTAAATTAATTCATTAGTCCAGCTGCTGCCAATACATCCATATATTAAACTAAGCATTTGGCCTTGATTTTCTGAAAGTTGGCTTGAGGGCTACTTACTTGATGAATCATTTTGGCCCTATGAACTCTTTGAAAAAGTATTTTTCCTCCTGCCCAACTGACCTACTTAAGTGAGCATTCAAATAATTCACTTAAAGGAGCTCTTGCTGTCTTGTTCCTAAAGAAACCATCAGGGTCCCCGTGTTCTCTTTGGATTACCATATTTCTTTTTACTCAAATTGAGGACCAAAGGCCATTTGTCTGGAGCTCACTACAAGAATCTCGCAGAACAAGCTGTGATTTGATTAAACCATAGAGCCTATTTTAATGAGTTTTGTAATCCTTTGCATTCGTGGTATAAGCATTTCAAAAATAGCAAAGATTAAAGAATCCATGGTGTACCAGAAAGACTATAAATACCCAATTGGTATCTTAAAATAAATTTTATAGATAGTAAATAAAGTAAGATTTGTTTGTGTTTAAAATAGGAACATTCTAAAGCAGCCTTTGCTTACCATCCAAAGGCTGGTAAGACGTATCACAAATCCTTAAAATCAGTTTTTTTTTTTTTGGATTAAAGTTAATGAAAAATATATATACTGGAGTCCCCAACAGAATCTTTTACTGATTCATATAGCCTTCCTCACAATCCAGTTATTTATGTTAGAATCCTCCACCTCTAGGTTCTGTGTGAATCTTCCATGTCTTCTATTTCTCTAGAGCTACTCCCTACCTCTCATTTCTTTGTATATTTCTTATGACATTTGTTACATGTTTTGCCTTATACACCTGTACACAGCTCACCTTCCATACTATACCGTTAGTTCCTTGAGGGCGCACACGCAGTGTTAATAGAATTTTGCAGGTCCCATTGTGCTTTCCACAGAGTAAGCATGTAATAGATTTTTGTTAAATCTTTTTGAATGTATGTCTAATTATTGTCTCTCTTAATCAACAAATATTGTATGCCTCTTATGTATGAGGCACTGTGCTGAACATTGAAAGGGATGTGAAGATGTGTAATAGATCTTAGATGCTTCCAATTCTTGTTGGAATTAGATGACACATAAAATAACATGGTCCGCATAGCGACACAAAACACATGAAAACAATAACAAACAGTACAAGGTATTAAAAGGTCCAGTGAGGCAAAACATGAACTTTGTGCTTCGGAAAACTATAACTTAAAGGAAATATGAAGAGGAACAAGATTTTGCATGTTAGCAATGTAAAGGTTCCAATCCCTTAATTTTGTCCCTGATTTTACTCTTTTCTTTTTTAAAACCTCTGAAATTATTAGTTTATTAGTTCATCCAGGACTCAGGTGTTCAGTATTCCTCCTGAAATTACATAAACAAATGCAAATGGAAAGAATCCAAATCAAAATTATATAACAAAACAGCATTCCATCATAAAAGCGTGTAAAATTACAAGAATGCCATTTTAAAATACTGGCACTTTAAGAGAACGATCATCTCAAAAGCCACAAGATTGCCAAATTGTCCCTTGAATGGCTCAGCAGATAAATATATGACCCTAATGAAAGAGTTTGAGTTTTGTAAAGAAAAATCAAGTTCAAATAAATTGGACAATTCATACTGAGATACAATGTTTAAGTGTCTTCTTCCCTCATGTCTCTTTAATGTACAAAGGGACAAACCACAATATAGGAAAATATGCTGGATTTTTAATGTTGCATACCATTTTAAAAGTTGGCCCAATTAATTAAAAATACCTTTAATGGAGTCTCATTTCTGAAGCCATCCATATTCAGATAAACAGAAGACATTTACAGCCAGCTCTTTTGTTTTTTTAATCAGAGCCTTTGCCAGGACTAATGTCAACAAAAAATTTAATACGGCAGTCTTGTATTTTAAGCTCACACTTTTGGGGATACATTCTCAGGTCTTCTTTAATGTGGGAAGTGCAAATATAGCTTTCATTGCATGGTAATGGGAATTAAAAAATCTAGAGTCCTCATGTAAAGATTAGAACATACTTTATTAGTCCCTCAAGGACAGACTTTCAAAATGTTTGATTTTGATAATCTCATGCTATGAGTAGACTGGTTACTTTTTACTTGTAGATGTAACTGGGCAATGTGAAATTTCATATCAGCTGCTCAAGATTTTAGAGTTTTAGTTATGGATGAAAACTGTCTCAATTCAACTCTTACTACCCTCATCATGAGTATGCAGGGTGTGTAGACAAAAGCTTTCTATCAGCTAACTATATGAAAAGATAAACACTGTAATAAATCACATGATCCAAAATGGGCCAAAAGCAAAAGACTAGTTTCCCCTCAAGAAGAAAAGTTTCAGACCTCTGAAAAGGACAACAAATACTAATAAAAAAAATTGTATTTACTTAGAAGCATTCAGAATGTCAACAAAACAGCTGCAATATTTTTTGCAGTTGCAGAGTTGTATTCAGTTACCAGAGCAACGATTTTGTATAAGCTGCATCAGAGACAACTGAAGATGGAAAAACTACCGTCCGCATATATAACTAATTTGTGCTGTGCACAACCAGGACTGGCTTTAAATTTCCATGCCAATTTACAACCCCCATACTGTAGCAGGCAAGGTTAATGGCTACTGGAAATGCCACAGGACAGGGCTGTCTGAAACACATTCGGTGGTGTGTTAACTATACAAAAAGAGACACTGTACGATTTAAGAACAAATCTTACACAACCTTACATTTCACCTTTTTTCTTTAAAAGGAGTGAGTTGTGTACAGGGGGTTAAATGCTTTACAGACAGGAAAAAAAATGCACTAGAACCAACTTATTCATGCCATCGTCTTCTTCATCCTCCTCTTCCTCATCCTCTTCATTTTCCTCCTCTTCCTCTTCTTTTACTTGCTCTTTTCAGCCTCGATAACTCCCTCTGTGGCTGCATCAGGCTTTCCTTTAGCTTGACATGCAGCAATATCCTTTTCCTTCAGCTCAGCAGCCTTCTTCTCTTAAGGCCGCTTGTCATCTGCAGCGGTGACATTCCACGTAGCTCCCAGCTCCTGTGCAGCATCCCCAATGGATGGGACGGGATGCTCGCCTTTGATTTTTGGGAGATACTCAGAACAAAACAAGAAGAAGCCCGCTTGGGTGCATTGGATCCTTGAACTTCTTTTTTGCTTCCCATTTAGGAGGGATATAAGTTTTCATTTCTCTCTCATAACGGGCCTTGTCCGTCTTTGCCTTGTCTTCAGATTTTCCTTTTTCTTTAGCAGACATGGTCTTCCATCTCTCTGAGCACTTAGAAAACTGAGAAGTTGACTGAAGCATCTGGGTGCTTCTTCTTGGGCTCCTCCCGGCAGGTTTGCACAAAGAATGCCTGTGATGACAGTTTGCCTCTCGGCCTCTGAGTGTCTCCTTTGCCCGTGTTTATTGTCCTCAGTGAGCACAGAGTCGCTTAGTACCCGTCTAGCCTACCCTTGACCTGGCGCTGTCTCTATGGAGCCCCATGTACTGCAATGGCTGTCTCTGATATTACTCTTACTGCTCATCCCTGGAACATAGGGCTCTTTTGAGACAGCTGTCTTCATGATTTCCTGACTGGCCAGTTAGGGGTAACACTACTTTGTATTTCCCTCCCTCCTGCCTTCTGCTGCTTCTGACAGCTGGGTGTCAGAGTCTTCCCACAATGTAGTTTAATTGTTCTTGTTCCTGTGGTTAGGTCATTACCAAGGCACAAACCTATAGGAAGCCTATAATGGAACAAACCTTGGGAATCAGCCACTGCAATTGGGATTTATGGAGAACGTAACCTGTCTTAGAACTGAACCTTTTTAGGGCCAAGTGATGTCCCACAACTAATACACTGCACAGGGTTCTCAGACTGTGCCATCCCCTGTGACTGATTTCAGTCTATTTCTTCAGCTTGTAACAGCTTACTCTTAAATCCTAGGACTATTCTGGTGAAAATGGTGAGCCAAGCGGGGACAGGTTTCTCCTTCAACACTAAGAGAAGCCGACTACGGGAGAAACTGACTCTACTGCATTATGATCCAGTTGGTAAGATTCAGAGAAGTTACTCTGTCATAAAGTCAGATGCTTTCAAGGCCTATTACTCTTTCCAGACTGATGCTGACTATCTGGCAGTTTTGTGGCCCTTTTGACAGTGGATCATTCATATAGCACATGTGTATTGAATGTTGGCTATGGTGCCACTTTCTATGCCAGGTGCTGGGATGAACTAAGACGTAAGACAGGTGCAGGCCCTGTACTCTTGGCCCTTACAGTCTGATTTGGAAGGGAGAGAAAAAAAGGGCAAGTTATGCTAAGTGCTATGAGAGAAGGAAGCTGGATGCTGAGATACAGGATAAAGTTGGAGTGAGTGTAGCTCCACTTTATTTTGTCCTTCAGATAGGATAGATCAGGGAAATTCTCTCTAGTAGGAGATCGTTAACCAAAGACCTGAAGGTGAGAAAAGCCGTGTAAGGAGAATAGGCCGTCTTGTTCTGGAACCAGAGAAGAGTGTCTTGAGAAGGGGTGGGAGTATTCTTCTGGGATCATCTGTCCAACAGTGCAAGTAATGAGGTCCAGATTTGAGTTAAGGAAGTATGGTGTCTCTATATTAGTGCAGGCAGGTAGGAAATGTCATTTTTTGAACCATCTGTTAAAATACTATAATAAATGGTAACTTTAAATGGTCCCAGTAATAAAAGTGCTTGTCCAAAAGGGCAGGTGTTCCCAAGACCAGATTGGCTGCTCACAAATAAGAGTCAGCACCTGATTGCTATTGGTGGAAGCCTATCTTGTTTTTGGATTTAATGAGCAGATTTACGCAAAATAAACTAACAAACAAATTATTTATTTTAAAACTTTTGGCCATTCTTTTCATTTTTCTGCCCTTGCTTTGCTAATTACAAATAGCCCTTGGTAATTGCTTCTTAATGAGGGCTGTACTGGAGCTCCTGGGTTGGTGAACATGTGGAGATTCTGGGAGAGTGGCATGCTGGGAGAAGAAGGCCTAGAAGCTCTGGTCCTTTTCCCATGCGTTGCCCTTGCGTCTCTTCCATTTGTCTGTTCCTGAGTTACTGTCTCCAGGTAGATAGTGTCAGAACTGAGTTGAATTATAAGACACCCAGTGGGTGATCAGAATTGGAATTGGTACCAGAGTCTTATTTCCCGAAATCCATCCATTATATAATGAAAGACAGGCATTTAACCTCATAATCAACTTTCTCATTAACTAAGAACAAGAACTCATAGACTCTCACTTCTGGCCAAGATGGAGTAATAGGGACCGAATTTACCTTCCCACCTGAAACAACAACTAAAAAAGGACAATATAGGCAACAAAAGACAGTGATCCCTGAGACAAAGGAAACAAATTAGTGCTTGTGAATACTCGGACAAAATGGAAAATTCTGTCTTCTTTGCTTACCTACACAAGTCTTCATGTCTTCAGATGCTATGAATCCGTCATAACACAAGCACCTGTACTCTCCAGGCAAGCTGTATCCCATTTTATAGATGAGGAAGCTGATGCCAAGGATCTTAATCAAGGACACGCAGCTAAAATATGTGGCAGAGTAAAGATTTGAGCTCAGGACTGTCTGAATCCGAACCTTGGGCTCTGAACCAGTCTGTATAGGGACATGTTATTGACAGATTCCACAGGAGGCTAAAGCCTACTTAACGCTTCAGGACCTCGGGCCGGGCATTAGTGTGAATCCTGGCTGCCAGCTACATTGATAGATGCTTTCAGGTTTGTTAAGGTCTTACAACCACTGTTCATTAAGTTGCATTTGTCAATGTCTAAGAAATATAAAAATAAAGCACCTTTAAAAATAAAGGGCTGTACCAGTGTGAGGAGGCATTTTAAAAAGGCTCTGAGACACACAGTTGTCAGCTTAAAATTGTGTGAGTTCTATTCTTTAACAGAAATAAAATTTCCTGCTATTTTTATGGTGTTAAGATTTCTGCTCATTCTTTACTATAATAAAAAAGGGGAGTCTAGGTTTGTACCTGGTGATTAGGAGTCTGAATTTCAGGATGATACTATTAATACTAATAGTGAAAAGTTGCGATAAGGTATGTGTCTTAGTCCGTTTGGGTTGCTATAACAAAATACCTCAGGCTGGGTGGCTTATAAACAACAGAAATTTATTTCTTAGAGTTCTGGGGCCTTGCAAGTCCAAGATCAAGGAACCAGCATGGCCGCTTTCAGGTGCGGGCCCTATTTCTGGTTCAGAGTCTGTGCCTTCTTTCTGTGTCCTCACGGCGCAAGGGCAAGCAAGCTCAGTGGGAGTTTCTTTTCTAAGAGCATTAATCCCACTTACGAAGACTGCACCATCATGGCCAAAGCACCTCCCAAAGGCCCCACCTCCTAATACCATCATCTTTTGGGGCTTAGGATGTCAAATACAAATTTGGGGTCAGGGGAACACAAACATGCAGACCATAGCAGTATGATACTGGATTGCTGTGGTGTTTTTCTCCCTCTGATTTCTTTGCGTCATTTGGTGAAAACTCGGTGGTGAACTTTATAATAAAGTACAGGCCTACCTCGGAGACATTCCAGGTTCGGTTCAAGACCACTGCAATAAAGAGAATATGGCAATAAAGTGAGTCATGCGAATTTTGGGGTTTCCCCGTGCATGTGAAAGTTACGTTTATACTGTAGTCTATTAAGTGTACAATAGCATTGTGTCGAATAAAAACAAGGTACATGCCCTAATTTAAAATAATTTATTGCTGAAAAGTGCTAACCATCATCTGAGTATTCAGGGAGTTGTAATCTTTCTGGTGGAGGGTCTTGTCTTCCATTTGTAAAAAACACCAGTTATCTGCAAAGTGCAGTAAAGTGAAGTGCAATAAAATGAGGTATGCCTATTGTTTTCCTAGCATTTTAGTTTCTGTAGAGTTTTTAAGGAACTTGTATATTAAAGAATGTTGATTAAATAACCTCTATGATATTCTAAGTATGAAAATGTATTGAAATTTTCATCCTTACTTAGACCTGAGGAACAGTCGGCCCTCTGTACCCTTGGGTTCCACATCCATGGATTCACCCAACTGGATTGAAAATATTTGAAAAAAAAGTTACAAAAAAGAAAAGTTATATGTTGGCTGACATGTACTATGTAGTTAGGCCTCATGGTGGTGTTGGTACTGAACATGTACAGATGTTTTTTCCTTTTTATTCCCTAATCAATACAGTATAACAACTATTTGCATAGCATTTATATTGTATTAAGTATTATAAATAATCCAGAGATGATTTCAAAGTATATGGGAGGATGTGTATAGGTTATATGCAAATACTATGACATTTTATAGAAGGGACTGGAGCGTCTGTGAATTTTGCTGTCTGTGGGGTGGGGGTGGTGGTGTCCTGGAACCAATCCCCATGGATATCCAGGGGACTCTGTTCCTAGGAACTTAGTATTTGTTAGATGGATTTTAAGTTTTGAGATTGGGGAAGGATACAACCATAAACAGTTCTGACCATAAATTGAAAGTGGGAGAAAAGATTCATACATAAATTTTAAATAGACGATTAGAACTTTTCTGATAAGGAGTGGTCTGAGCTTTGACAGTACAACTTTGTCTTTTCTGAAGAAGAGAATGTTCTGGGACAGCACACTGGCTGCCTGCCCACCTACTGGATGCCCTGCAGGCTTGCGTGCTGATGTTTGTCTTGGGGCCTGCCCATTGCTCAGGGTACCAAATAGCTTGGCAGTTCTCCCAGCAAATTTTACTGCAATGAGTAAATGGTTAGTTTAAGGGTAACGTTTTATTAGTTTGCTTTATGAAGAAAATCAGGTAAGGAAACACAGAAAAATTCCCAGTTATTTGAGCTTTTCATGGTATATCCTGTGTTTCCCTGAAAATAAGACCTAGCAGCACAATCAGCTCTAATGCGTCTTTTGGAGCAAAAATTAATATAAGACCCAATATTATATTTATATTATATTGTTATATTATATATTATATATATTATATTATATTATATTATATTATATTATATTGGTATGATATATGATATAATATTATACCTGGTCTTACCGGGTCATATTAAGTTTTGCTCCAGAAAGCGCATTAGAGCTGTTTGTCTGGCTACGTCTTATTTTTGGGGAAACACGGGACTCTGGCTAGAACTAGCCTCTGTCCTTCCAAACTCGTTTTCCTCATATAAAACTGGATGTGAATTTTTGAGGAGGAAGGATTAAAGACTGAAGCATGAACTTATTAAACTTTTTTAAATATATGAAGGTTTATCATAAAGAAAATGAAAGCTTGTCAGTTTTAATTCCTTGGATGACCAACCAAAATAATATAGACGTTAAAGCAGAATTGATTTAGGTTAGATGTAAGGAAAGAGCTTGACAGAATTAAGCAGCAACTATTTTGACCAAATTACGTTACGGTTGTGATTGTGGATAGTGGAGTGTCACTTCCACTCAATTTGCACGTAGTGAGTGTTGACTGTATATCTGGCAACAACCCTGTGAGGGGGTGGAGTTATTCTCTCAGGGACAGAAACTGAATGTAGAGCTTTTTGAGAAATTTGCCCAGGGACTCAGCAGATAAACGGTGGAGCCAAAGTTTGAACCCAACCTTTCTGACGCCAGGCCCCCTATTCTTTCTATTACATGGAGCCCAATCTTCCTATTTTTTTTTCTTAATTGGGACGTTCCCCTGTGGTCAACCTAGCATTCAAAGCCATGAAGCCCCACTCTCATTCCTACCTCTCACCACCATTCCTCTCCACTAGATGCCCAAGTATTCTTCTTCAACTTTTGTAAACTCCACAGTGCCTAGCACAGTACGTGGACGTAAGTGTTCTTTGAAGTAAGGGAACAAATGCAGTGAATAAATCAAAACTTTTTCATAAATAAAGCCTTGCTTTACTAACTTGCTCCTGTTCAGGGTCATTTAATCTTCTGATTGGTTACCAGTGAAACAAGTTCCTTTTGTCATCCGTCTTTTTAGTTCTATGTAGCAAAACATGGGAGAAATATTTCTTGCAATGAATACTATTATCTGATAGGGAATTGTTTTGGTTCTTTACTGCCATTTTATAATACTTGTAGTCCTCCTTGGACTTCAAAGGCGCGTCATTCCTACTTATATTTAATATTAGATGATTTGACATATTAAGAATAGCCCTATGTTATATATGTATTTTATTTTTTATGAATGCGGATAAAATCCTGTTGATTGGTTAATGGTTCTTAATTCTAACTGCCCATTAGAATCATGAGGGTTTTAAAAAACATAGACTTCGAGTCCCACTCTAGATCTACTGTACCAGAATTAGGGTAGGAGTGGAGGTAAGAAGCAGGAATTTATTTCAGTTAGCTTCCTAGCTAATTATTAATTATAGACAGTTTGGGAATCTCACATACAGAGTATCCATATTAATTATAGAAGAAGAAGAAAAAACTAAGCTAAAATCTCTTTGTGTGGTAGGGACAAGTGAGTTGTTATGTCATAGTCATTTGAGTTCCTGGATCTTCCTAGGTGCATTTTTTTTTTTTTTGGCAAAGAATTGGGTGGTGTGGTGGGGGTAGGGAGAGGAGAGGGGGAAGAGAGAGAGAGAGGGGTGTGTGTGAAGTTAATGGAGAACTGTAGGGCATTGTGGGAACTAGGAAAACCTTACTGTCTAGCATCTCCTTTTAAATCTTTCATCGGGTAGTTGTTTTGGTTTTGTTTCAGAGAACTCAACTCTCGTATTTATAATAATGAGATTGTAGTTATATTAATTCTATTACCAAACTAGAAAATCATATTTGGGTATATGAAACCATCTCTGGAAAGCACAGGTTTAATGTGTATGTATTCTTTCAGGCAGGCTGCCTTTTCTTCCGTGGTCTGCTCAGTTCTTACTGCTCTTTCTCTGGAGTCCAACTCCAATCTGTCCTTGCTTACCTCCTTGGTAACTGGGTGAAGACATTGAGTGTTTCCCATTTTTTGCCCATAATTTTCTTTTTTAATATGAATATTTCCCCATTGGTTGAAATGCGACCTTGTGGGGACCAAGGATGCCACAGATTGGCTGGTGATCTTCCCTTGTTTTCCTTACCATTTTCTCTAATCTTTGACCTCTGGGATTGGGGAACTGAGTTTGCAAGTCAGCTCCATCCTCGTGTCAAAGGAGTGTAAGAGAAAGGGGAAGACTCATGGTCCGATGCGTGTTTTTATTAGAAAATGGTGATGATACTTTCTAGTTTTCTGCCATAATCTTCTTTTTTCCTCCTACAGTGAAAACCAAAGTCCTCTTTGTGGAACAGAAAAAAATACGCTCCCTCTAAATAATGGATTGAAAATGAATTTGATTTATAAATGAGAAGACTGAGGGCGGGATACCGATTCAGAAATTCTGCAGCATGTAATAAAAGAAGAGGAAATGACACGGAATCTCTGCCTCCTGTGATTTGAAGGCCATTGTGAAGGAAAACAATGCAGTGAAAGCAAATTCTTCCTATTAGGACATACATCATTGCATTACATTTATTTATCTTTCTGAATATTTTTATAGCCCTTAATAAAAAATATTAAAATAGCCTGAGCTATTGTCCCCCAGTGATGGTTTCCCCCCACTATTTGAAATGGAAAACACAACTGCATAACTAAAAAATAACCATTGTTTCGTGTAATGAAAGAAAATTTTCCATAGAGAGACTTGTGCAAGAGTTTCCAGGCTGCTCCTCCTTGTACTTCATAGAAAAGGCAGAGTCACACTCCAGAATGATCTTGAAAAAACTCCCATGTAATAACAGATGGCAGAGGTGAGAAGGGAGCCCGCCTTGTGACACAAAAAGCCACGAGAACTTCTGTTTTTGATTTGTGCTTATATGGGAAAATGCCAGTGGTCCATATTCTCAAACTCAGGTCACGAAAGCAGTAACTGGGATTTTCTAGGACAGCTTTGGACTCCTTTATCTCCTTTTTTTTCTTTTTTTTTCCCAAATAAGTGGCACTATAATGATGTTACTTCCATAAAGCTACAGCTAGAGCTCTGTGGCAGGGAGTTATCATGCAGCTAACCAGCTGGAAATTCCACTGATAATCCCTAACGTTTGAATAAGGACTCCTGCCTACCCAGGTCTATACACTTTCTTGATCAAGATATTGTTTCCCACAAATTTTCAAAATTGCCCGGTTTTCCCACTTGTCAGATTTCTGGCTGAAGGTAAGAAGGATCGGCTCATGTTTTGAGCTTTGTTGGTTCATATCCTACCCCATTTAAAGCATTTATGTGGGAAAATGAGAGTGCCCTCCATAACCACAGCATTAAGAAACCAATACTATTCCAAAATAACAGGTGTTCCCTCCCTGTGGTCCAGTCTGTGTCTCCAGAGGAAATGTAAGAGCAGCTCTCTGGAAATGGAATTAGATGTAGGCAGTTGTTGCGTCTTAGAGGCTTGTGGCATTATAGTCCATCAGCTATTTTCTGGCATGTTTTGTTAAAGCTCTGGTTCAAAGCAATAATAGGTGAGATCTTGGCTATTTTTAGATTGAAACTATACATAAGGGTCTTGGGTTACAAGAAAAATCTTTCCCCTGATCCTACTAGCTAAGCCCAATGTAAAGGATCTGTGACATGCATGGCTTGCCTTTTTTTTTTTTTTTAACGTAAAATCTGGCTGAACAAATGACTTTTCGATTCAGCACATGGGCTGAAATGTGGCCCACAGGTGGTGTTTATATTTTTAAAAAACGAGTTGCTGATACTTAAACATTGAAAGATTTCAATAAATATCCAAAACTTCTGGCTTCTCTTGCAAAACCAGAAGCTTTGACAACACGAAAGCCAGAGCTGAATATTAGCTGCTCCCCTTAGAAACTGCTTGAGTGGTCCAGTGCATATGTCCCCTTCTCTTGTTTAACATTCTCTGCTCTGACTTTTGTCTGTATGGCGTACATATATACAGAGGGTGCCCCCCAAAATGTATACACATTTTAAGAAAGGAAAAAACTATTAAAATTGTAATACTATATACCGATAACAAAAGATGAATGTAAGTCATATACGGTAGTATTCATGATTTGTTGGAAATTTAGTTTGCTGGTTCTTGAATAGCGGTAATGTTTGTGCAGGTCCTGGTCATGGAGTCCTTAATTCTGGTTACCTCTTGCATGAAAAGTAAAGAAATCATTTTAAAGAAATAAATGAACATAATATTTGCAAAGAAAGGAGAAGACATTTTATAGTATGCTGCTCGTTAAGAGTGGCCACCCCCAAGTACATTTTATTTCCAGGCATATTTATTTTGGAGTTAACAGCAATCAAAACAGATCAAGTGGCAGGTCTTTTTTGTGTGGGTACGATGACTGTGTTCCTGCAGTCTGGACGCTGACTGCTGCGATGAAATTGGATCTCTTGAGCATTTCTTCCAAGGACAGATTTGGATAGTAAGCCAGGTAGAAGGCCAAAGCTCCCACAAAACTGTCACCAGCACCCTGTAAATAAAAGCACAGTTGTAGAGATAAGCATGTAGTCCTCTTTTGCCCCAACTTGTATTTTAAAAATATTTAAGTATGCTTTTATTTTAGACCAGTTTTAGATGTATGGAAAAGTTAACAAGGATATGACAAGAGAGTTTCCATGTGCCCCACACCCAGTTCTGTAAACACATTACTGTGGTTACGTGTGTCACTACTAATGAAATAATAGTGATATATTATTAACTGAACTCCATACTTGATTTGGACTTCACTAGTTTTGCCTACTGTCATTTTTCTGTTCTAAGATCTCATCCAGGATACCATATTACACTTAGTTGTCGAGTGTCCTTAGACTGCTGCAGGCTGCGACTGTTTCTCGGGCGTTATTTTTGATGGATAGTTTTGAGGACTGGTTAAGTGTTTTGTCGAATATACCTCCATTGGGATTTGTTAGTTTTTCTCATGTTTACACTGTAATTATGGTTTTGGGGAGGAGCCATAGAGGTGAAGTGTCATTCTTATCATGTCAGGTACATATTATCAACATGACTTGTCGCTGATGGTGTTAATTTCGTTCACTTGGCTAAGGCAGTCTTTGCCAGGCTTCTCCACTGGGAAGTTACTTTTGTCCCTCTGCATACTGTACTCTCTGGAAGCAAGTCACTAAGTGTGTCCACACTTATGGGGTAGGGAGTTATGCTCTACCTCCCTGAGGATGGTGTGTCTACATCAATTATTCGGAATGCTCTATGGGAGATTTATCTCTTCTCCTTCATTTATTTATTCAACTACTTATTTAGATCAATATGAACTCATGGATATTTTTTCCTTGGGCTATAATTCAATACTACGTTATTTATTTTGTTGTTCAAATTGTTCCAGCTTTGGCCATTGGGAGTTCTTCCAGTTAGCTCTTGTATTCCTTTGCTGTACCCGATTATTTTGTTTTTGAATGCTTTCTTATTTTCTGATACTATAAGATGCTCCAGGCTCATCTTGTATATCCTCTGTGCTAGCCCTAGAATTTGCCATTCTCCATTAAAAATTCATGCAGAAAATGGTGAGGGCTATTCAGATTTTATTTTCAAACTAAATAAAGGGTCATATAAGGTTTCTTTCCGTTTTCCCTGAAGGACTGAGTTGGTGAAGACCTTATAGGGACCCATGAAAATAGAAAAAATACCAAAGAAAGACTGTTCACCTCTGCCTTCAGGCAGGGCAATACTTAGTCATGTGTTCATCTAACAAATGTATTTTAAATAAATGTGATAACACAATTTCACTTGAAAAATCATTCTGATAGTTAACAGTTTTCAGGGTCATTTTCCAGTTTTTCCCAGTTTGCTGGCTTTTTTAGACCCAAGAGCTTTCATAACAAATCTTGAGGCTGTACTTCAGTCTTTATTAATGCCTTGGCATGATAGATCATTTCAGTTGCGGTTGAAGTGTTGAATGAGCAGTGTGCCTAGCACAATGATGAGTGCTAGAAAAGGAGTAAAATCCATTGTGGATTAAATGCTAAATAGTGTGGCAGAATTTATAAATGCTGTTGGATTTTAAGAAAGCGTTTGAAGAAAGCCTCCCTAAAGAAAGGAGTCCTCGTGGAATGATTTACAGATTTATAGAGAGAAGGAAGTCCTCAAAGAATAAAGACCCAGGAGGAGGAAAGAGCAGAGTGAGCTCATGAGACAGTGAATGGCTTTAAGGAGAATGACATTTTCCCTTGTTTACACAGATAAAGCAATCAGTATTAACTTGCCAGGAGTCACGGTAATGAGATGTGAGTTCAACACTTTCCTTCCTCCCAGAAATGTTTTGTGAGTGCCTGAAATGTGTCAGGCACTATGCTAGGTGCTTTGCAATTGTTCATCAAGTCTTTCTTGAAGAAAACCAATAGAGAAAGAGATAGACATGGTTCCTGGCCTTCCTGTGTTTACAGCATAGCAAAGTGATAAGAGAAAGGTCTGAAACCAGAGAAATTCTGAGCTGCATGGAAAGTATATTATGAAAACATGGAAAATGCCACAAGATATGAAGAGTTAGGACAAACTCTAAGATTCCAAGTCTTGATTCCTCCTTATACACAAAATTAAATTCCATGTAGATTAAAGGCATGAATATAAAAATTATAACAGTAACATAATAGGAAAATTTAGATGAATATTTGTATAATCCCAAGCAAGAAAACCACAAGTATGTAAATAAACTCAAAATCCGTAATGAAAAAAAGAACAGATTTAAAAAAAAAATTTTTTTTAAGTTATATATCCAAAGACACTGTAAAAACCAAATAAAAAAAAGCACAGATTTGGTAAAAATTCTTGTCAGACACACGACATATTCCCAGTATTCAAAGAATACCTTCAAATTACTGGGAAAAATGACAAATCCAGGATAAAAATGGACAAAACATATTGGTCTGCAGTTTCAGAAAAGGAAATGTAAATGGTCACTAAACAATAGACAAATGAAAAGATAATTATTAGTCAAATAAAATGCAAATTAAAACATTATTTTGCCCATTAGATTGATAAAATAGTAAGATTGTTAGCAAAAGCAGCAAAGATGGAGGTGGAGAGGCCAAAGGTACTCTCATACATTGTTGGTAGGAATGTGGAAGAGTAACAATATTGGTTAAAATAAAAAATGGGTATGTATTTTTTATTTTACATACCCATACCCGGAAATATATTTATTTTTAACAAGGCAATTCAGCGGAGGAAAGGATAGCCTTTTCAACAAATGGTTCTGAGACAAAAGGATATCCATATGCAAAAACATGAAACTTACCTCACAAGATACATAAAAATTAAGTCCAAATGGGCCATAGACCTAAATGTAAGAGTTAATACAACAAAAATATAGGAGAAAATCTTTGTAACTTGGTGTTTAGGACACCGAAAGCATGAAACAAAAAAACTATAAATTGGACTTTAATCATAATTAAAAACTTTTGCTCTTCAAAGTAATATCAAAGGACAAGCCACTGGGAGAAAATATTTGCAAAACATATATAAAGGACTCTTATAACTGAATAATATAACCCAGTAAGGCAAACAACCCAATAAAAATAGACAAAAGATTTGAACAGAGACTTCATCAAAGAAGATGTACAGATGGCAAATAAGTAACAATGAGATAATACTATGTACCCATTAGAAAGGCAAAAATTAAAAGGGCTGAAAATACTGACTTGGAGTAGATGTGGAAGAACTGGAACTCATACATCATTTGTATGAGTTTGTACAAAATGATACAAATACTTTGGAAAATAGTTTGGCAGTTTCTTATAATATTTACTTATTGTATAACCCAGCAGTTCTACTCTTAGGTATTTAGCCAAGAGAAATGAAAACATATCTATATAAAGACGTATGTGAATGTTTATGGCAGCATTATTTATAATTGTTTCAAATCTGAAACAATCCAAATGTCCTTGAATTGACTAATGGGTGAACAAACTGTGCTATGTCCATATAATGGAATACTATTTAGCAATAAAAAGGAATGAACTGCTAATACATAACATGAATTAATCTAGAAAACATTGTGCCAAGGGAAAGGAGCTAGACACAAAACATATTGTATGTCTATATCTATATCTATAACATATTGTATGATTTCATTTATATGACATTCTAGAAAAGGCAAAAGTATTGTGACAGAAAGCAGGCCAGGGATTGGAGAATATCAATTGCAAGGGGCTACACAGGAAACTTTCTGGGGTGATAAAAAGTTCTATATTATGATTGTGATGGTGGTTAAATGATTGTATACATCATCAAAACTCATCGAATCATACACTTAGAATGGGTGAAATCTTACTACCGTGTTTCCCTGAAAATAAGACTGAACTGGAAAATAAGCCCTAGCATGATTTTTCATGATGACATCCCGTGAACGTAAGCCCTGATGTGTCTTTTGGAGCAAAAATTAATATAAGACCTGGCCTTATTTTCGGGGAAACACAGTATGTCTGAAAATTATATCTCAGTAAAGCTTATTTTTGAAAAGGTTGGGTGTGGGAGGCATTGGGTCGTGCAGGAGCATGCATTTTGAAAACCTTGGCAGTGTTTCTTAGTGACCAATTGACTCTAAAGTATGTGGTTGGGATAAGGACAGGCTGACTGTGGGCCGGCCTCACTGAAGTGTCGTGATTGGCATATTGGAACCTATTTGCTCTTATATGGAGAGCCCTAATGCTACCTCTGTTCTTCCACTCTGAATGTGTCTCTTTCTTCTGGCAGTGTGGACTTTGAAGTCAGATAGATTTGCATTTGCAGCTTGGCTTTGCCACTCAGTAACTTTGCAGCATTGGGAAAAATTAATGTAAATTGTCTGTGACTTAGTTTTCTTATAAATGAAATGAAACTATAAACATCTTCCTCATAGGGACTTTGTGAATCTATCGTTTCCTGCCCCTCAGTTACCAGAACTCTTTAACACCTGTCACTACTGCACTTACCTCTCTCCTCACTCCCTTGGACTCCCTTGCTCTGCTGCACACCGTCCGCAGACTGGGCACACTCATTCCATCACTGGTTCTCTCCCTGCCCTTCTTCCTCCCCACCCTGTTCCACCAGGTCCCCCTTGCTCTGTATCTAGTCGGAAAGCCATTGATTGTGCCAGTCATCTTTACCTTATCTCGTTGTCTGCAAAACTCCTTTCCTTCCTTTCTTTAAAAGGTTCTGTTCCTTTGTGTCTTCCCAGAGTACCTTGTTTTGCCACAGCTACTCGAAACACTTTAATCATCTATGCGTTCAAGCTAACAATCCCCATAAAAAGATGTTTTCTATTTCGTGTATGCCTTTGTAGGTGGGGGGGGGGAATAGGTTAAATGTTTAAGTCCACATCAAGAAGGCGATCTGCTTGCAACTAGGTTGGACCATCTACAAAATGGAGAAGCGAGTTATCTGAGGGATAGATTCCACAAATAGATAAATTGTTAAGAGTCACATTGAAATGTATGAGTCTATACTGATATTAAATAAATCAAGGAGAAAAATAATGGAGAAGGAAAAACTCATCCTTAAAGTAGAATTCGAACTAGTAAATATAGAAGTTTGAAAAATCACCAGTTTGTATTCATCGTTGTGATAACCGATTCCGGCAAGAATCATCGATGGACGCATTAAAACTGCTGGATAAAGGTTTGGTGAGGACAGGATATTTACAAGTTTCACAGTATCTCCCCACCGATTACCTATTAATTACAAAGGGAGAAGAGTAACTGTACGATGGAGGAGCCTGGTGGACACTGCCCTGACCAGTGATCAACACGGCGATAATGAGACAAACTGGCATTGCACGCTCCCTGATGTGGGGCCTTGGCAGGGCTACCATCGCTCGTGTGGTGTTCCTGCTCAAAGCACACACCCTAACTCGGGTCACGGAAAGCATCAGATGAATGTAAATTGAGAAAAGTTCTATAAGACATTGAGCTTGTATTTTTCAAAAACATCAATATCCAGAAAGACAAAAAAGGTGGAAGATCTGTTTCATATTAAAGGAGACGAAAGCAATGTAAGAGTTACATGCAATAAATAATCTTGGACTGGCTCTTGGACCAAAAAAATTATATAAAGAACATGATTGAGCTGTGCATATAAGATGATTTCAGTGTTAAGTTTCCTGAATTTGGTAATTATTGTGTTGCATCCTTGTTCTCAGGGCATATATCCTGAAGTATTAAAGAGGCACAGAGTCGTGATGTCTGCAACTTACTCTCAAGTGATTCATAAAAAAGAAACAAACAAAAACATATTTATGTATTTTGAAAGACAGCAATTAAATATGGCAAAATGCTAATTGGTGAAACAGTGGAGAGTATATCAGAACACTGAAACTTTCCTGTAAGTTTTAAAAAGTTAAACATTTCATTAGAAGAATTAAAGTCTTTTTAATAGAAGGAATTTTGCTGAAGAAATTTTAAAAATCAACATCAGTCACTTTGTAAATTTGCAGATTAGTCAGTTTCAGCCTCTGAATGATTTCCCTCTTTTTCTGAATTAAGTGGACACCTACTACAAGTTAGAGTGAACCGAACTGAGAGCAGCTCTTTCCTGCCCGTGGGAATACCCCACCTCATTGAAGCAATTTGCTTTGCAATGACAGACGAGGCAGTGACACCGACCCAAAAGGCAAGGGGACTGGGAGGGACATTTTCTGGCTGTGACAGTGATTGCCGAAAAGCAGAGGTCTGGGATGTTAGTGACAGGTTGTTGTGATGGCATTCTAGTGCCCCATGCCAGTAACACAACGGGTCACTTCTGTCTTCAGCAAAGAACTTTGATTGGTGCAGTCCCCAGGTGTTCAACTCTGAGGAGAGGCCAGAAATCTTGTCTGGTTCTTTTCTCGACGACTCCCCAGAGTTATACAATCCTTGAAAGCATATGCTCAATTAACGACTGCTGATGGACCTACTCTCAGTTGCTCACATCCCCACCATCTCACTTTCACGGAAGTGGGATGGTGGGGGGTGTGGGTTGTGTTCCACCTTCTTCACAAACAGGGCAGTAGTGGGTCCTCTAGGCCCAAAAGAAGTAGGGAGGCCCCTGGCTGATGGGCCATGAGCTCAAAATCACGAAGACCAGTAAATGTTATCTTAAAAGTCCAACAGTGGAGAAGCTCTTTGAAATTTAAGCGTGAAAGGGGAGGAAAAGTACTACTTAAGCTTCCCCAGGAGTAGAAGGGTAAGGATGGGAGTGAACTTTTGTTCTGTGTCAGGAGGCAGCAAAACCGGGTACTTTTATACACACACTAGTCTGACCTTATGTCATCTTTACCCCTGAAACTTGAGGGAACTGTCTTAGAGACATGAATTTGTACAGTGTCACACAGTCAGTGGCGGAGCTGCAATTTGCACCCAGACCCAGTGGATTCCATGCTCTGTTCACATCACACCACACAGTAAACGGTGGTGGGAGGCAGGCAGGCAGGCAGGCAGGGAGGGAGGCAAGAAGGGAGGAAATCCAGCTGAAGAGACCCTCTCCCTTTTAATGTCTCATACTCCTTTGCACTGCTCTTAGGACACCTCCGACCTTGTACTATTTCATGTACAACCTACAGTCGGGGACACTTTGAAAACTCTTTGAGGGTAGAGACCACATCTTTGTCCCCTCTCTCTCTCCTATCTTGTCAGTGCTTTGAGTTGACCTGACCCATTGGTTCTAGTTCCATTGTGTTCTCCTCTTCTGTGGGGGCCAGATGACCCTCTCTGAACTACGTGGGACTTTCCTGTGTGTCACTGAACATGGAGGTTGGGTTGCCACAGCCCAGAGTGCCTTGATAGTCTCACTGTTGAATCTGTTTATACCACAAGGCTCTCAAGTGCCAATAAATTGCTCGGCTGTTGAGTCACATCTTCAGTATAACTATTTTTATAGATAGGTATGATTTTTTTTTAGATGGAAAGTGCTTTAAAAGTGGAAGCTGTATCGTATCACTGTGATTTTCCTGTAAGTAAAGTACTTTCCAATCAATCATTCTTGGAGTAATGAAATCGTTCTCATTGATACAACGTGATGGTTTTAACCTTTTACTGAAAATTATTTTTGTGCCAAAGGGGTGATGGCATAATAAGAAAGCTTCAACAGAAATACCCATGTGGCTACTATTCATTGTCTTCTCACAGTGATTTCCTCTTAAGGAAGAGCCGCTCTTACAGAATGGATGTGGCATTCGAAAGTCCTGCGCTCCTGAGGCCCTTCCCACGTTCTGGCATGTTCTGCTCTGTGATGCCCGTGGAGGCAGTGAGACACTCAGTGAAGTGAAAGGACAGCACAATGTGCCCTATGGAGTGCCCAAGCCCTCTCGTGCGGTGGTTGGTGGAGGGGGTCAGCCTCCCCGCAGGGTTGGTGGGGTAGGGAAGACTCGTGAGCAGCTGGAAAGAGGACCCCAAGAGAGATAGGCACCCCTGAGGGCAGTACCACTACTGGGGGGTGGGGGTGGGGTGGGCTGCCTCTGCCACTCGGACCTGAGGCCGTGTTGCCCTGGGGAGGTTGGTTGCTCGTTTCTCTTCTCCCTTTCAGACCGTCTTCTCTGCCCAACTGCCCACTCCCTATTCCTTCCCACTGCGCCAGGTCCGCCCGGAGCCCTGGGCTATGACCATGGGTCCACTCCCTCAGGAATTTACCAGCTCACATTCCAGTCTCTGCTCTCTGACGAGAGATAGAAGCACACTGATCAACCTCGTGGCGCTGGCAGTCCATGCTTGAAATGCTGGCAGTAAAGTGGCTGAAGGTGCCACCCTAGCAGAGCACACCTACATGTAATCCAAGTCCGATGGTCGGTGTTAGCTGTTTCGCCTGAGGTTCTGCTCAGAGTCAGGCCTTGTGCTGCGTGCTGTGCATGTTACAGCCCTTATGTCCCCATCGCCCTGTGGAGGCAGGCGGACTCGGGCTGCAGTGGATGGTTATGCGAGCTGGCACTACAGCGGGGTACACAGGTGAGGGGTGACTGGGTCTGCAGGCCGTGCTCCGCTCACTAAGCGCTGTGCCTCTCCAGAGGGGTACCTCCTTCCAACTTGCACAAAGTGCCACAGAGACGGGATTCCAGGAGGTTAAGTAACTTGCCCAACGTGAAAAATAAAGGTGGTAAATGGCAGTCAAAGAGTTGTACCCAGGCCAACAGTGGAAATCCAGCCAACAGAGAAGCTATTGGGAGAGAGAGACTGGGCTTTTGGCTACTGCTCAAATCTTCCTCTTTCCCCAGGGGAAAGGCTTATGTTTTCTATAGCTACGAAAAAGGACAGGAATGAGAGAGTGGAGGCCATGAATCTCTAATGATGTCCCCCTGCATGGGGTCTTCTTTTCCTCCGTGTGCTTGGGGCACGGTTAGAGGAGAGACTGTGAACTAGAGCTGCCCTGGGCAGGTGTGGGGGGAAAGGGAGGGTGCAAAGGAAGCAAAGGTTTGGGAAAGAAGCTGCAGATGAGCAACCAGAGAGTTCAACCTGGGTAAGGAAGGAAGAGAGGTCAGGATGGGGTCAAGAGGTCAGAAGAAAGTAGAAGGAGCCAAGGAATAGGAGAACAAGTATGGGAGGAGGTGAGAGAGCTGATTGTGGTCAGAGAGTAGGATGTGAGGCTGACTCCCACAGAACCGAAGCAGTGCCAGGTATTAACCCTGTCCTGGGAGTCACGTGGGAGGGGAGGCTGGAGTGGCAGTGAAGAGTCACTGGAGGTGAGGGCACCGAGGAACTATGAGACCTGGTGATGGTTCATCCTCATGGTACCGAAGTCATCCGACATTATGGCAGCTTTGGGTGGAGAGAAAAATGGTGATGTAGATGCCCGGAGTCTTAGATAAACAGACGATCAGGAAAGGAGGTCCGGGCTTCATAACTGAATTGCAGAAGCCTCAAAGATGCAGGAATCTCTTCAGGAGGGTAGAAGGGGGTGGGCTGGAAGCTTTGGGATCAGGAGCAGCTTTCACCCGGGGAGTTATGGCTGTAAAAGAGCTTGCTTTTGAGGAAGAGGACAGCCAGAGGGCTTAAGTGGAAGGTTTCGGGGGGAGAAAAGCACAGCAGTAAAAGTGACTCTTTTAGGTCCCGTCTCTCTGACCCTCTTCCTTTGTCTCTGTCACAGGTCCCTCTTCCTCCTCTGGTTCCACAGATTATTGGTATTCTCTTGGGTTCTGTCCTTCACCCGTTGCCTCTCTCATGCCCCACAATTTCTTGGGTGTCTCAACTACTATGCAGTGAAAGTTTTAATTGCTATGAATTCGATGAGTCCTAAGTCACTATTTTTAACCCACACTTTGCTCTATCTTCAGATTGAATCTGCTCGACCAGCCCCATGTCTCTTGCAGGCAACTAAACTCAGCATGCCCGAATTGAACTCATAACTATGCGAACGTGGGCCTCTTCTTATCTTTTCAGTGTGTGGCACCTCCACATTGAAAATCTGGGGCTCTTCTGGATAGGCCCCTGCCGTATACCTCATTAACCACCAGTTGCCAACTTTAAATGCTCAATGCTTCTCAAATCTGCCCTTTCATCTCCATCTGTATTCCTACTGCCCTACTTTTCACGTCACCTCTAGAGGCCCACATTGACTTCCTAACTAGTCTCCCTGCCTCCAGTCTGGCCCCTTCCAATCCATCCTATATACTGCTGTACATCCTGGCCACCTCACTTCCATGCCTAAAGCTCTTTGAATGTTTCTCATCTTTCTTAGGATAAAATTTAGCTCCTTAGCATGGCACATGAGGCTCCCTAGCCCACTTTCCCAGTTTCAACTCTTCTTCCTGTTCACATATGGAACCTTGGGTCTTCATTCGTGGAGATATCTCAGCTTTGACTCGTCCCTAGACTAACTCCTACTCATCTTCTAAGACTCCACACACATATTTGCTGCCTGGAACTAGATGCAAAGCACAGTGTTTGCCCGACCTCGTGAACCTGGGTAGGGTCCCTCCTATAATTTGGTCTTTGTTGCTTCCATACCCTCAACAAGTGCAATACTAGACTCCCGACGGAAATAGGTACTGACTGAATCGGGGACTGTCAGGAGGATGGGTGCTGAGTGATTGGACGAGGAGCACACGCTGTCCCGAGAATGCCCTGTGGGAGGGATGACAAGGAGACAGTCTCGTGAAAGTCCTGGTTTGCCAAATTCCAGCTGGTAGAAAAGTGGATGAGTTGGAAGGTATTAAGTGTGGTGGGGGAAAAACACACCATGTGATGCAAATCCCCAAGGTAAGAACTTGTCAGGCGGCTACAAAAGATCTCAGACAGTCTTGCAAGAATGATGTCAGCACGAAGCTTCATTTGTTAGGAATCTGTACCCACACTGTCCGGGTGATTCATCACCCAAACTGCCGAGGGACCCTAACAGTTAAAGCCCTTGCATTCCTCTTCAATGTCTGAATACATTCCATTTGACAAGTAGATACCACTTTCTTTTCAAAACCTCTGCCTACACAAAACTATTCAAAGCCTACACTGTGGACCTGAATTCCTCCACCAGGCTTGTGGTTTCAGAGGCCAGGGAAAAGGCAAATGGGATGAAACATGACTAAATCCCCAGTCAATTTCTTCTTCACAAAAAAGGATATTGCAAGGGGCTCAGGAAAGGGGGAGAGAAGAATGTAAACCCGCCAGGGTCCCCGCTGCCATCCACCCCATGCAGTCACGGCTGCACCATCTGCCGAGGTTGCGACCCTCAGGCTAGCGTCCTGCTTTGCTTCCAGGTTCTAAGAATGCAGTGCCTGCCTTGTTCCCGTGTGCAGAAGGTTGCGGCATGAATATCTGGTTGGGCCTTGGAAAGGAAAAGTCATTTTTTGTCCTTAAAGGGCTAATCATGAACTGGCAGGAGACTTGCTGTCATGACCCTCAGGAAGCAGCCCTGAGGGAAAACAAACCAACCTGATTTTAAGTCCTGCCTCCCCCTTTTTGTTAGCTGTCACCTTCTAAGCATGGTAAATTCATTATCTTTACACCTACGGTGAAGCCCCTCTGTGGTAGCTGAGAAAAGTGTTTTTCTCAAGTGGGACGCTGCAGTAACTGGTCTGGCTGAGTTTAAGCCCTGATTTCACCACTCTGGCAAATTACTCCACCTTTCTGTGACCGTTTCTCTGTGCCATGCGAACCCAGAGCTGTCGTAAATGCTGACTTATTAGGTTGGTGCCAATGTAATTGCGGTTTTTGCCTTCTTTTAACCTTTTAAACCGCAATTACGTTAGCACCAACCTTATAGATAATGTACGCAAGAAGGCCTAGCACTGTGCCTGGAGCAGGGCGGGTGTGATGGACTAGAGGGTATCACCTCGGATGCCCTTCATTTTGCTAACGTTTTTGGAAATGAAAGTCTGTAACCTAGGTCAGAAGGGGCCAGACAAGGGTTCGCAGATACAAAGAGGGTCATGATCCTGTGGCTCGTAGGGCTAGGGTTTATGCTGTGACTGGCTTGACGTTCCCAGCTCACAGTAGAAGGATGAGGGCATCCAGGGATGCTGTCACAGCCCGGAAGATGCCAAAGAGGAAGGAGCCGGTGTCCTGTAGCTCTTGATCACAAGGGAGGCCAGCTGCAGAGAGTTCTAGCACTGGCCATCTGTGTGTACTGTGGTCTCTGAAATCCATTCCTCTGTGGGGGGAGGAGAGATACTTTACCAGATCTGTAAAGAGGGTGTGAGCAGATTAAAGAAATGTAGAGAGTAGAAAGGTCCCCCTTGTCAGTGCAACACTGGGCAATCTGGCAAATCTCATGCTTTCATTTGGGGCGAAGGAACAGAGGGAGAACAGTGAGCGAGGCTTCTGGGAAGGGCTGGAGGACAGCAAAGGAAGAGGGTGACCTGCTGGCAGGGAAAGCTGTGCGCCTCCACCAAGAGGGCTGCTCTGATGGAGGACCCCGTTTTCCATCACAGTAAGCCAGCCACGGACAGAGGGCTGCTGCCCGGGGAGAGGAGGTGGTGGAGAGCCTGGAGGACGGCAGGTGGGCTGAGCAGATGGTACGGAGACAAAGTGATTTTGGAAGACATTTCTCTAGTCGTGCTGGGTGGAACCTGAAGTCGGGGCCTCTTCTGGTTCGTGGTGGACATTAGGCTACCTGATCCACCTTCTTCGTGTGGTGGACCTCACTCACTCAAGTGTGAGCAGAAGGAGAAAGGTCCTGGCTGACCCTTCTTTCCATCCAGGGCATGCCTTCTCAGCTGGGCAGTACCTGTGCACGGGGGATAGTCATTCCTGTAGGGGGTGTGGAGAAGGGGTTGTGGTGAAAAGAAAAATCTTAGATACAATGGTTTGTGGCTCTCCAAAGGGCCACAGCGCATAAACAGAGATGATAGATAGATAGATAGAGATAGAGAGATAGAGAGATAGGAAGAAAGAAAGAATATCTGTGGTATTCAAGTTTCATGGGGGAAGAGGGCAATTAGGAAAAATAAATTCTTAACAGGCTCCTTGGGGTGGGTTGGTGGTGACGAACAAAAGGGTGAGAAACAATGAAGCAGGGCCTCTTGTCCCAAAGAACTGCCAGTGGCCCAGTCAGGGTCTCCCAGTGCGTTAAGAAGCCCTCGCCAGCAACCTCTGAGTTGTAAGGCACACTCCGCAGGTGTTGGTAGCTCCCTGCTTTGTTTCCATCGAGCCAGAAATTCCTACATCTCCCAGCCAGTTCCTCTCTAGTTTACCTCAGTCAACAGTCTCCATGGCCACCAGTGTGCTGTGCCCACGCCCTGGAGTGAGAAGATTAGAACTAGTGTGGCCTGGCCTATCTTCTTCCCAAGGCAGGGAAGTGCAAAGGTTCTCTCCTAAGCAGGCAAGACGGAGTGGTCTGATAAACATACCCTGAGATGCAATGCTGCTTACACAGGACGAGAGCCCCGTTTCACAACTTGGATGGGCTGTCTTCTCTTATCAGAGCATATTTATGTCATAAGGATGAGATCACACCCTTCCCAACCTCAACCTTCCAGCCTTCCCTAAACAGATCGGTTTAGAAACATCATAGTGAATACTGAAAATCCAGTTTTCTTATCATTATTGTATAAGGGCTGCTGGTTTTTATTCTAAATAAATCTGTAGGGAACATGATAAATTGTTATGTCATAAACGGATAAGACTTTGGCTTCTATTAGCCACCTTAATTTATTACATTTAAATTTCAATTATTAGGCTGAGATTGTCTGCTTTTAAAATACTCTGTG
Organism: Rhinolophus hipposideros; assembly: GCF_964194185.1. Taxonomy (NCBI): domain Eukaryota; kingdom Metazoa; phylum Chordata; class Mammalia; order Chiroptera; family Rhinolophidae; genus Rhinolophus; species Rhinolophus hipposideros. The sequence goes on along the minus strand of NC_138058.1, from coordinate 59,237,386 downwards.
ATTAAAAGAAAGAGCAAGTATTTTCTGCTTTAATATATTTTAAATGACCACTATTTCATATTAATCCAGTATGAAACTGCATGCAGTGAAGTTCCGATGTGCTTTTTATTTCTGTCTTTTAAATAGGTAGTGTTTCTCCTGGCATGACAGTATTTGATTTAAAAAACCCAGCTTTATTGAGATAGAATTCACATACCATATTATCTGCCTGTTTAAAGTATACAATTCTGTGTCCTTTAGTACATTCACAGGGTTGAGCAACCATCACCACAGTCTAATTTTAGAAATTTTCGTCCCCCTAAAAGAAACCTCGTACCCATGAACAGTTACTCCTCATTCCTCCCCACCACCCCAGACCTGGGAACCACTAATATACTTTCTGTCTCTATGGATTTGTTCAAATCCACATTTTTGAGCAAAACCATCTCATATTCTAATTCCATAATTAACTGAGAACTTATTATTCCATGATTAACTGATCAATTGAATCCTAATTAACCACATCAGTTCCTGCCTAATCTCTTGATTTCAGCTGGCATTTTGTGTGAAAAGTGAAGCTGATGTTGCCTACAACTGTTGTGTGTTATTAAAACTGCATTCCCATAAGCACGAAGGCAAGGGATTTACCTTCCCTCCTGCCCACATATGTTCACTAAGTTCCCTGTAAAGTTTTCAAGTTATAGCATAAACGTACCAGGAACTTGCTGTTGAAGAATTCCTATGGTGAAGTTGTTTGTAAAGGCTAACCCCTAAGGCGAAATCCACCCACTTTCTTTTCAAGCACAGACACATTAACTGGTCTGGTTGGTAAACCTTGATTTCTGTAGATTAGGTTTGTTTGAGGAATTTTCTTTCTGGTCCTCTTTGTAATGATTCATGTGTGTCAGCGGACACTTAGCGTGCTTTTTGAAGGTCACGACTTCCTCACACAGGGCTGACATGGCTGAAATGGACTGCTGGTGTGTGACAAGTTCTGGGCATGAGACCCTCAGTGTCCACATACATATCCGTCTTGAAGGACCATCACAGAGCTTTCCATAAAAAAACAGTATGTCTGAAAACGGATATATTTTTGTAGCCACTAATCAGGCATGGTTTTCCTGTCTTAACACCAGATAAATTAGTGGGCTGAAATGGCAGAATCTGACACACATCCACCAAAGTGCTGAATCAGTCATTGTATAGACAAAAAGGTGGAACTCCTAGGAAATGATAAATACTGGCGTTCTCCCAACTCTCTGCCCTGACATAATGCTCAGACTCCCAGAATCCAGTCTGCAGAACGACGCGTCTTTCACTTTTTCTCAGTACTTTCTGGTTTACAGAGTATTTTCGTAGGTGTGCTTCCCTTCACATCTCATTACAATCCTGTGAAGTAGGCAGAGTGGGTCTTTTCATTTTCCAGGTGAGAAATCAAGTGTAAGAACGTGCTCAAGGTCAAATGGCTAGGTGGTAGGAATGGGGCCCCTCAGTTGAAGGCCACTCTCCATTAAAGCAGTGCTCTGGAGAGGCCAAACAGGTACTCCAACTTGACTCACAAAAATCTGGAAACGTCTTGTCTGGAACACCTTTAACAGCTGGAGCACATCTTTGACTACCCTCAATGAAGGCAATACTTCATCTTCTAAGTCAGTGGTTCTCAAACTAGAGTGTGCTTTGCAATTGCCTGGAGGGTTTGTGAGGCCGATGGCTGGGCTCCACCCCCAAAGTTTCTGCTCCCTTCAGTCTGGGGTGGGGCCCGGGATTTGTGTTTCTCATGCAATCCCAGGTGATGCTGATGGTGCCACCTTGGAGAAACACTACCCTAAGGACTTTATTTCTGGAAAGAGTGAATCATTTGAAATCAAGTCTAGTGATTAAGGTGGGGGATCATACTAGGGGCTTCCACCATTGGCCGAAAACAATGGGCAACTATAAAGAACAACACCAGCTCTGAAGGAAATTCAAATAAAGAGGCCCCCGGCAGGTTCTGAACAATGGCAGTTTGATTTGACTTAAAATGAAGGTTCCCAATGTAACTCCTTTAAAAGGGAGTGCAGTCTTGGACGTGTGCTCGAGAATTCCTCTCCTGAGTGTGTAGGAACACCTTGCACAGTGGTACACGTGTGAGATGTTTTTTATCAACCTTTTATTTTCCAGCTTTAGAAAAAGAAAAGCCACGGAAGAGACACCCACATTAGAGAGAATCAGTATGAAGGAAGAATGAGTAGCTATTGCCAGCAGCCGAACTAGTCAGATCTGTACAACAGGGGTCCTTTCTATGCTGCAAACACGAGGGGAAAACTTTGACTCTTCTTACCCTGACTTTTCTGGAAAAGGTGAAAAGGTCTAATTTTGGATGCCAAAGAGAAACATGGAACATTTTATGGGGAAAAGACTTCCAGCAGCAAAGAAAAATGAATTACATTAAGCACTTAAGCTGGGAGTCAATCCTTTGTGTCACAGCAGGGGAAAAAAGAGGTGGAGGAGTGCCTAAATATTGGTTCTAATTTTATTTTCAATTCTACATTACATTAAACTCTCCTTGTACTCCTCTTTAATTTAAAGCTACTGCTGACACAAATTGGTGTGCCTTCTCTTCTTTGACATCAGTGTTTTTCTTGAATTATGCATTTCCATCTGGAATGAGGTTTATAGGGCTAAAGCCTCTTTCATTTAGATGGATGTAAACAGACAGGGATCATTGGGGGGTTGAATATAAAATCAATGGTGGGGAGCAATATATGTCCAGGGCAGGGTTTCACTGCTCCAAAAGACTGTAAGTGGTCTTACAATGACACTGGTCTTATAGTTTTCAACGTATTGATTGAAATTCAACTACTTGAGGACAGGAGTGGGAATTTGGGATAAGGCGAAGCTCCGTGTTTTGCACACTGCTTGAGTTTAGAAAAGAGGAGACTTTTATGCTTTAGTTACAATAATTTAATGTGAAAAATGTTCTCGAATCAATATGGCCCCATGGAAGTAGCTAGATCACAATGTTTTTTGGCTGAAACTGGCTGTGCCCAGCAGCCATATCATGATGTCACTTTGTCCCCAATCCAGCCCCAGTTTGACCAGTGGTAGGCCAGCCTGAAGAACATGTCAGGGTCTGTTGTCAACTTGGGATTCGGTCGGCCCTGCTCTGGCAACCTGGGAATGGTTGGGCAACGAAGCCAGGAGCCCAGGGGTTCAGGGGCAGTGCTGACATGCGCTCAGCAGGCACCACTCTCTGTCACAACCTTCACTGCTCTTCTGTGTGGCTAGCCACAGAGAATGGCCTCTGGAGACTTAAAACTGGTTAAAAACCCCATTCTAGCCAAAATGTCTGTGGTGGATTAATTATTCTATAATTTAAAGAATTCCATTACTAATGAAAGAAAAGTAGAATCCTAAATATGAGCTAAAACTGGAATAAAAAAGGCCCATTCTTCAGGCAATATTAATGGAAGCTTTGTATATAAATAACATTATACATTGGTGATTAAAATGGCACTTAAAACTAAAATGTCTGTCAGTGATTCACTGGGTTCTAAAGCCTGGCCGCCTGTGGTCAGCGACCTTTTTTCTTTGTGACTCCACTGTTGTAGACAGAAAACAGTTAATCCAATATGCCTTCGTATCTCACAGAAGATTCTACTAGAACACATTCTGCCAAATGTTCATCTTCTAACAGCTGCTTTTTCATTTCAGCAAGAGGTACTTGAAATAAAATCATTGTTCTCTGTGAAAATTGCATGCTAAATAATATAGCATTTATTAAACAGCAAAGGCCTTTGATAACATTAGCACCAACCACAGGTTCCACTTCTGCTGATACACAAAGTTTTGAGTAATTAGTCATTGCACAATATTGTATTTATATCCTTTTTTGCTTGAGCTGTTAGGCCACAAAGTCAGCAGGCAGTTGCTGTTATAAAAGGGTTCTCTGGGTTATTTATAATGTTTCTGCTTCCGTCCAGTTACTGCTTCACTCTTGGGTCTTGGGCCAGGTCTCCACCATGAAAATGAAGGAAGGAACTGAGCAATTGTTCTGTGAATTTAACTGCTGAAAGCTGATGTGGAAGATTCACAACAAACTGTGTCTGCATTGCCTAGAACACCTGGGATTGCTCTCTACACAACTCAGGTGCCTCACACACTGGCTCGTTTGTCACCTCATCGGGGGGACAGCGTGTAGTTATGTGAAGGCAGGAGGAAGCTAGGGTCTCAGGCACAGGTGATAGTGTGAGATATCTGAACTTGCATTATTTTGCAGAAGAGTTTCCTTCAGATGTTGCTTACTATAAATGAAGGATAAATTTCTGCTCCAAATGCTTCTCTATTGCATGGATGAGGGATTCCCCAAAATGGGGGTGGCTGGCAACCAGGCATGCCCCCTGGGAGGGCACATAGGAATCACCTGAACATCATTTCATTTTATTTTTGGTAAATTTCTTCCTGTGCCACCTGCAGAATCACTGATGATATGACTGTTTCTAATTGAGGTAGGTCTTAGCTCTTAGGTGAGTCAGGGCTCAAAAAAATCCTGAGGACCACTGAGACTGATAGAATGATCCAGTTGTTTTGACCATGAAATAAGCATCTTTTTGTTCCCCCCACCATTTTTAAAGGGAATGAAGTACCTACCTATGTCCTCTGACTCGAGTTCCTACACCCACTTCTCAACATTTCTGTTGCCTCCTCCCTAGTCCGGGCTGCCATCCTCTCTCACCAGATCGATGCCCGAGTCTTTGGATGGTTCTCCCCGCCTCTAGTAGCATAATCTGCAATTTATTCTTCACACCACAGCAGTGTTCATCTTTTTATAAAGTACATATCTGATCCAATCTACCCCAATGGTTTCCCGCCGCCCCTAGGAGAAAGTGCAAGTTCCCAGCTGTGGCAAATAAAGCCCTCACAACCGATCCCTCATACGGCTTTTCCAGTCTGCCTTGTACTCGAAGCTCTTTCCAAACAGAACGACTTGAAAAGGCACAAACGTGACATGACATGACATGCTCTCTTCATGCTGGGCTGTTGCATGAGCTGCTGCCTCTGCCCGGGTGAGCTTTCACCACGCTGGCTTTTCCTTCAGCTCACCTCCTTCCCTTGCCCTCTCAATGCAGGTTCCTTGGGCCCCTCGGGCCAGGTGGGTCTCTCGCTGCACTCCCATAGCGTCCCAGGTGATCACCATCACAGCACTTCTCCTTCTGACTGTGTGGGTTCCACGCTCTTCTAGACTTAAACTGTCTGGGCCAGGGGCTGTGTTGTCACACTAGTGTGTCCCTCTTACACCAGTGCATGCCTGCTATGGGGACAGAGTCCCAGAGGGCAGTTTCCAGGCTCTCGGCCTCACGTGGAAAGGAGCTGGCTCGGATAGTAGATGGCCGTCAGCTGTGGCTAGTTGGCCGTCAGCTGTAACCATTGAGCCATTAGCCACTAATATAACTGCCGCGGCTACGTTGGGGAGTCGAGTCAGTGAGTCGGTCGGTTGGGAGGCAGAGAAACGGACAGTAAGTTGCGGATTGTGTGGCTCCTGCTTCTTGTATCTCCAACCCAGCCGCCAGTGAGACCATAATGGTATGACTCCCCTACCTATGGCTCCGTGGGTGTTCCTTTCTGGCCTAGCAACATCCTGCGTTCTTATGTGGGGAGCGGGAGCAGAGACCCTGTAGGCAGCCCTGCACGACAAATGGAGTAGGGTCTCCCGCACAACACCTGCTCTTTGACATGCAGAAAATTCAAATAACATGTGCTGAGTAAATGAGTACACAGTGGTAAAACGAGTACACATTTTGCCAGTGGTAAAAAGACCCCTCTGGTAAGAGGGGTCCTTTCCGTTTCTTAAAGGGCTGTTTTCAGCTCTAGAGGCCACTTCTGTTTCATCCACCATGGAACTACCAGGATGTTCCATGACTAAGGTGACAGGCAGCCTAAGGACCCCGGCTGTGAGCAAACCCCATGTCAGCCTTCTCTCTCTAGCAGTTTCTAAAGCCACGAAGAGCACCCCACACAGAGTGGACACAACGTTTGGGAAGGCAGCAGGGAAACACAGAAGCCCCTCTAAATCCTGGCACTCGAGGCTGTAACTCGGGGACATCTCCACCTCTGTCCACTGGGGAACTCACTGCTCTCGACAGTTCTTTACGGCTTGGGAAAAGAGAGAAGAGAATGAGAACCCAATTAATTAAAAAAAGAGACAAAGAGTAGAAAAAAGGTGTTCCAGAAGGAGAGGATCAAGAGAATAGGGGAGAGGCAGTAATAAAATGGTTCAGGTGTTTCAGAATTGATGAAAAACACAAAGAGATTCAGGAAGAATTAAAGAGTCATGAGCAGCATGAATAAGAATAAATTCAGATCTGGGTTCATTGTAGTAAAACTGCAGAGTGGCAAAGACCAAGAGAAATTCTTACCAAATAATGCTATCCTTCTGTTCCAGTGTATTCCTAAAAGCTCAGTGGTGATGTAGGCTCAATGTCCATAGCACTGAGCACCTTTGGCAGAAAGGTCATACTGTGTTTGTAACGTTTTATTTTTAAAAACTACCTGAAGCAAAAATAACAAAATGTTAAGAATTAAAGCTAGGTGGTGGCTCTATGGGTGTTCATATTATTCTTTATACTTTCCAGTATAATTGAAATATTTCATAATTTATAAAACGGAAGGAAGAAGGAAGGAAGGAAGGAAGGAAGGAAGGAAGGAAGGAAGGAAGGAAGGAAGGAAAGAAGTCCGACTGGCCTTTGGACTACAGAGCAAAGTAGTAAATGTAAGTATTTGATGGAAATTATATTCACTTACAAAGTAATCTATATAATTAGATTCCCACAAGACTAAGTAGAAGAAAACGATTTTCCTAACTGGGTACAGGATAGCCACGGGGAAGTCATTTTCTAGCAAATGTAACCATGATCTTTCTTTTCTCAGTTTTGGTTGGTTTTGATCAAGGAAGGAAAAGGATATAAAACTTTCAGTTTTTAGAGAATCTTTTCAGGGGAGATGTAATTCACCTAACCTCTGGACTCCCTCTATCCCCAAATCAGATAGCTTTTTCAGGGGTTGTACTGTAGTATAGAGCTTTCATAAAATTTTTAAAGAAATGGAAATAGGAAGAGGGAAGTGAGAGTGACTAGTTGCCTCTTTAAACTCTGTCCCACAGTAGTACATTCTGCGTGTACGCGTGTACACACACATGCCGGCATGTGCACAACATTCATGCCACTAACAGTTTAGTCACAGAGAGCACATCAACATAGATAGCACACAAAGTATACACGTCACTAACCTACACGTCACTAACCAACAACATACATAGTCTCACACAAAGGGCCGACATGTTCAGCAAGTTATGATTCACACCGGTTTTTTCATTTCCTTGTTCACCCATCAGCAGCAGCAGCATTGAGGGGAATGGGCATGGTTCCAACTCACTAGGCTCTATAGTTTGGCTCCAGGGGGTTTTCTTACCTCCTCCTCATGTCAGGCCTACCCAGAAAATACCGCCACACAATGGAAACCACTTAGAAGGCCTCCAGTATAGCCCTGGCAGTCCTCCCGAGAACACTAGTGTAGCATTGGAGGTAAACGACCAGGAGCAGACCACTGGCTCACTGCCATGGTAGCACACTGATGTCCAGGACACTTACGGAGTGGGGAGAAGTGGCTTCAGTGTGGGAAGCCAAGAGGAAATGAAGTCTTAATTGTAGATGGATGAGAAGCTGCCACAGCCTCATACCATCCCTCCTTACTGGGAGAGGGACTATTTCCTGCCCCTTCCATTTGGTACTGTCTAGGTCCGCAGAACACACTAAATCTCCATTTAGATTTTGCTCTCGACTTTTGCTGTGGTTTAAAAAGTTGTTCTTTCTCTACATCCTACCTCCATCCTCATGCCCCTCTTGTCTATTTCCATTGCTTTTCTTTTAGTCTCTGGCCATATTGGAGTTCCGAAGCAGGGCCAGGGGCCCCAGGACCCCTTGGGAGTCCCTAGGAGGTACAGGCTGAGGTGTATGTACGTGCACGTCCAGCTCTGGCTGTGGGACAGTGCCTTAGGAAATGGAAAAACAGCCTAGTCCTTGGCCCTGTTTCAGTTCCTCAAAGCGAAGATGACATTTCTGGTAAGCAGTTACAATTAGATTTTTAGAGTCCTGGGTTTTCAACGGATCACATGCAGGATTAAGAAAGATAATTTGAAATATTTAATTCTGCCTGATTAGCTAGTAAATGAGGTGATCTGCTGAAGTGGAAGTAACGTAATAGAGCTAATTTGCCCCCTGGGGCATGACAGATGTCTTGTGCCTTGTCGGTCAGTCTCTTTAGCCATTACCTTGTCCTCTGTCCTCTCTTTCTAGTCAGAGAACTTTTTGGTTGTCTTCATCTTTTCTAGGTAGCAGCCAGAGTTAGCAGGGTTTGCACAGACACCATGTCCATTTATTGACGTCATTCCTAAGGTTAAGATGGCTATTGCAAAGCCTCATTTGGGTTTACTTACTTTTATGATGCCAGTTTCAGAGATGTCATTTGCCCTCTGTAACTTAATGTTTTTGGTCTGGCCTTTCTATACATGCAGGTAAAACAATCGAAAGATATGTTTTAAAATATCTTTATAGTTTTAAAATAACTGGGTCATTATTTTGTTTTCAAGTCATTAAAAAACAGCATTTGTATCTGAGATTTATTCTTTCCTTCGGCATATGCAATGTAGAATTTAAGGAATGTAAGGAATCCTGTAGGTCTTCTAGTCCCCTGAGAACACTGGGGCTCAGTGAGGCTAAGTGACTGTCACGCACACGCAGTACTTTCCCAGAAGGAACTAGAACTGTTTCCTTTTCAGGAGGGCCTGATACCAAGCATTGTACTAAGCATTGGGGTTGCCACAAAAGAACTCTCTGGGCTCTTGGACCTTGAGGATGAGTAGGAGTTTGCTAGGCAGGAAAGGAGGAGTATTTTTCCTTTCATTTTGGAATGCTGAAAAAAAGAGGAATCACCTTTTCCCCAGCCTCTCTGGTTAGCAGTTCAGGCCTCTATTGAAAGAAGTTGAACGAAAAGATGATTTGGTTGTAGTCTCTAAAAAGGGTGCACCGCTTCTCTAGGTTTCGTCACGCAATGACAAGAATGAATGAGCATGATCTGTGCCAGGGCCTGTGATACTGACTGGCCTGATCCTGCCACACTGCTCTCCATGCAGTTCAGCTCTTCGCCCTGTAGAGGAAGATGCTGGAGTTGAATGGCGGTGGGACCTGGGTTTCCCTTTGGCAATGTACACACTCTGTCATGGTGACTGATGCAAGCCTGGTACACGCGACCTGGTACCCTTAAGTAATCCAGGTCAAGTGAACAATCAGACACACCGGGACCTACTGAGAAATACCACATACTGAATGTTTACTTGTACCAGGCCCTGTTTGTAGGGCAATTCAGGGGTTATTGCATATCCGGGAGGCTGCACTGTACTGCCCAAAGTAAGCAGTGCCTTTGCAAGATCTGGCAGCTTTTGAAGATCTTGAGAAATGGAGCAATTATAGAAGCTTGTATCATAACAAGTGACAAGGAAAGTTAGTGCTGGAATGCCACATAGGAGAGATGGAAGGCTACGCAGGCCGCCACCAAATCAAGAGGCAGATGGTATGGCAGAGAGGACACGGGGGTTAGTCGGGCAGACAGGCCTGGAATCAATTCCTGACTCTGCCAACTTCCCAGCTGTATGGCTCGAGGCAGGTCATTTGTCTTTGGGAGCACTGTTTCCTCTTCTCCAAAGGGGCATTCCCCCATCTCACAGGGTGGTTCTGAACACGTGCGATGATGGATAAGAGTGCGGCACCGTGCCTGGTGCAGAATCGTGCCCTGCTTTTCATGATTAATCAAGAATCGTCACTCCTGAGAATTGGTCAGAATCAGGAATTTCAGGGGTCGAAGATGCCTCGGAGAGCACCCATCCCAGACACATCCTGTTTGGACTCACAGCCTGAGCCGCGACCCTGCTGAGTCATTTGCCCACAGCAGTCTGCTAGCAGTTTAGCTCATGGCTAGCAGTTTAGCTCATGGCTAAATCAGGATGAGAGCTCCGACATCACCTGCCCTACCCACTGGGCTCGATGATGACAGTAAACCGTACGCGGAAGTCTTGAGATAGTTCACCCGAGATGCGGTTTCGGCTGAGCACGCTTAGTGCACGTCAGGTTATTTTCTCCTCCCAGCACAGGTGATTTTTCAGCATTCACTTAAGGTCACTTGGAAAGCATGTTCATTTGCTTGCTTGCTTGTGTCAGTCTGCTTGGGCCACCATAACCAGGGAACACAGACTGAGTGGCTTAAACCACAGAAATGTATTCCTCACAGTTCTGGAGGCTGGACGTCTAAGATCAAGGTGCTGGCAAAGAAGGTGGCCTTCATTCTGAGGCCCCTCTCCGGGCCTGTGGGTGGCCACCATGTTGCCATATGCTCACATGACCTCTGAGAAAGCTAGTTCTCTGTGGTCTCTTATAAGGACATTAATCCCATGGGATCAAGACTCCATCCTTATGACCTCATTTATTAACCTTCATTACCTCCTCATAGGCCCTAACCGCCAAGTACAGTCACAGTGGGCGTTAGGGCTCCAGCAGATGAATTTGGGAGGGGATACACCATTCAGTCCAAAGGACTGTGTTACATATGTTCCTCCATCCCTCATGAGCCGGTCCATTCAGGTCTATTTCAAAGAGAAGCAGATGAACGATAGCATGTGAGCTATTAGGTACCGAAACATCAGGCATCACCAATGCCTGGTCCTTTTACAATTCCTCCAGGTTATCAGTTAATGAAGACCAAGAAATGTGGCAAAAGTCAACGTCTGGTTCATTCAATAAATTATTAGTAGTGGAATGAGGGTGGAAGAGATAAACTGAGATACATACGCAGACCCATTCCGAAGGAAAACTTGAACATGAGTAAAATTTCTCTGAAGCTCTGCCATGCACTTGAGTGACGAACAGAAACAGTGCCGCTTTGACATTTATTCTGATATTTCCAAGGGAAACCGTATCAAATAACATATTTTTGAGGGAAATTATTTTTTTTAGAAAGATTAAGAAAAAAAAAAAAAACAACTGTCAAAAGCGGGGAGTGAAGTATCCAGACTTAAGGAGGTTTAAGTGCCCTGGATCTGAAGGTAACGTTGTTCTGTTTCTTTGGCATCAGGAAACTCCATTCAGAAGTCACCTGAAGTCAAAGGGCACTCAGCCCAGTCACACGGAGGTTCTGGAGTGTTTGGGAGGTTCTTCATGAGACCAAGAGTGAACGGTGGCCAGTCACTGGCTCCTTTGTGAGGATAGTGGCCAGTACACCCTGGGAGAATGATATCACTTATTTGCTAGATGTGGCTCCAAATAATTTTTTCCTATGTCCCAAAGTCAGATTTATTCTGGATTTCAAAGTAATCCATGAAGAACACAGGGTTGTGGAAAAACTCAAACAATTCAGAAGAACAAAGAGTAGAATGTAGAAGTCTTCGTTTATAACACCTTCCCCCCATTCTATTCCCCTTCTGTGAGTAATGATCCTAACAATTTGGTGGGCTTTTCCCAGATTTTAAAACATACTTTTGTTTCCAAAAACATGCTTTTATTTTTATTTATTTAAAATAAACGCCACCATACTATTATAATTGGACTCTTTTTCTATTGATGATTATGTAGATCTGTCCGATTTGTTTTTGGTTATTACAAAGAAAGCTGGGATAAACATTCTTGTGCAATACTTATATATATGAGCATTTCTATAGAATAAATGTTTAGAAGGAGATTTACTGGGTTAGAGGGAGAGCATATTTAAAAACTTGGTACTGTCTAATTGCCCTCTGAAAACACTGCATGAGTTTACATGCCCCCCAGAATTATATGAGAACCTGTTTCCCAATTTACTTGGACTTTGACATTACTAATCTTTATTTTCTGCTGACCTGATGGGCAAAAAGGGGATCTTACTGTTATTTAGATTTGCATATTTCTGATTTCACATGAAGTTGAACACTATCTCATTTCTTTTTTTGTATTTGTTCTTCTATGAATTGCCTATTTACATTATTCTAGAGAAGTGTTTGATTTTTTTTTTGAGTTGTAGAGGCTTCCCATAATTACACATATTAATCTCTGTTGCAAATATTCAAACTTTCTGTTCATAGATATTCTGTTAATAGCTATTCATGCATGAATGTGCATGGAAAAAGATGTGGAAGAATATACACTAGAAGGATAACAGTGGTTACGTCTAAGTGGTAGGATCACGGGTATTTGACTTTGTTATACCTTTCTACGTTGTCTACTTTTTCCCACTCTGGAACATTAAGGATATGTTAATTTTATGAGTAGAAAGAAAAATAACCCCAGTAGAGTTATTAGTGGGGTAAAGGTGATGGAAGCTCTCAAGGCAATTCTAAAAGGATTTCCCAAGGTACTTTGCGTAGTGGCAATATCAGTAGATACTTAATACTCCTAAGGTCAAAATTTGAAGGAAACAAGTTACTTCTTGGATAATAAATTTATATGACAATCAAAGTTAGCCTTATTGTTTTATAGTTATTTTTTTGGCATCCAAAATTGTATCACTCTTTATTCACAGTATTTTACTGTTCCAACCCTTTTTCAAGTATTGGCAGTCAATAGTAAGGGGCACTCAAACATCTCGGCTGTAACAGCAGGTTTTGGACAGAAATGTGCCTCAGAAACTGTACTAATTATTAACAAATGCAAAGAATGTAAGTGTTAATCAGAAAGACAGAGGAAGAGAGTGTGCTGTGCTGGGGAAACACAGTTTAAGGAGACTAACACTGGCAGCACCCATATAAGAGCTGGTGGATATTCAGTGCTCTCAGGAGACTGTGGCTAAGTGGCAAACAGCACCTCAGCTTGCAGAATTGAGGAACCCCTCTTAAGACACCTAAATTCATTGATTCTAATTACATCTAGCAATATTAGTTTGGCTTTCCACTGGCCAGGGCATTGGGGGTGGGGAGAGAGTATAGGGTGTAGGGTATAGGGAAAGGTCACACTAAGGTGGGAATAATGGCCTTTGAGATGCTGGGTTTTCAAAGACTGAACTGTCATTCTAGGTGGTACCTCAGAGGTGGAGTAATGGGAGCCTATCCTTGAAAGCAGCCTGGATGCTGAAGGCCAGACCCCAGGACAAGGGAACTACAAGGAGAGATTAATTTGGAAAGCTATGGGTAACCCACCAGCCCCAGCAATCACCCCACCCTCATGAGTGCTTCCATGCAAACTTGAACAGAAACGCTCTGCACTTCCTACTGGTGCAATCGCTAGTTTAGAGCTGATTCTCAAGCCCTGAGTTGTCTCTTGGTTGCATCCATGCGGCTGGGTGATGCTGCCGAGTGCCTTACCAGCAACTGTGAATACTACAGGACTGAAATATAATTGGTAGAAAGACAGGGAAATAAAGAATAGGTAAGAGAGTCCCCCATGCCCCTGGCTTTTGATTCCTCTCGGCTTACTTATATACCCTGAACGATGATTTATTTATTATCAAGTGAGGGATTCTTGAGAAGACAGATTTAGTCTATGGGCTGAATTTTTATAATTAGAGTCTCAGTGTAGATTCTAGGACGTAACCACTTACATGTAGAAAAGCAATTTATATATAATTTTATAGAGCTCACAGGCCAAGGATAATTAGTGTTACAAGCTCTTTATCACACTAGCACAATAATCTTAAGATATTACCGTGCTTAACCGTGTAACCCTGACTGTGAAGTGATTATTCAGTGCAATCGTGAGCACAGGAAGCAAAATCCCTACCCTCCAGGTTGGAAGGACTGCAGTGAGGACACGAGCGCTGTGTCATTTTGAGGCTGAGATTCAAACAACATAGAGAGATGCGAAAAGAGACACATCTGTCATGTCTTCCAAACTGAGCTGAGGACATCTGCAGCTACTGCCACCATTTCACTCTAGTACAACGGGAAAACGGATGCAAAAATAGAAGTGATATATCCAACTATTAACACTGAGGCAAAACAGGATTGTGCAGAAGCAATGACGTAGAATGGGAAATGGCTCCTTCTACGGCAGGCTGTCTGTCTCAGGGGGACAGTGTGCCAACTAACTAAAGACGTTTCCACACCATCCATGCCATCCCTGATTTACGTATTTAATTTTCCCCCAGCTTTATTGAAGTATGTTGACAAATTAAAATTAGACATATGTAGGATTCAGAACATTATTTTTTAAAAGGTGTACACAGTAAGGGATTAAGAGGAGGAGAAAAGCGAGAAGGTTACAGACCAGCTGAGAGCAAGTAATACCCTCCTGACAAAAGGAGCACATTTGTTCAGAAGAAAATTCCTCCCTCGGAGTTCCTCACCTCATCATGTGAACTGTCTCTTTTTTAGTAGACTTAGGAAGAGGCCGAACAGTTGTGTGCAAAACAGGCCAGAATTTTCATAATGAGAGTGCTGGATGAGAGAACAATGGTAGCACAAAAAAGCCGAGGGAGATTCTACACCCAGAAAATAACTACCCTGCTTCTTGTGTCACCTCCGCTCCACTGGGGGGACGTTGCGAGCCCTTTCAGTAGATTCAGTAGAGCAAGTAAGTGCAAGATTCTTCATCACAAGAGTATGCATTCATACTCTTAAAGTGCCTAGATGGATCTTTTTGTTGTTTTTTGACTTTTGTTTTCTAAATTGAGGTATCATTCACAAACCATAAAATCTACCCTTTAAAAGTATACATTTCAGTGGTTTTCAGTATATCCACAAGATTGTGTAATGATCACCATTCCAGGACATTTTCATCACCCCAAAGAGGAACCTTGTACCCATTAGCAGTCACTCCCCATTCTCCTCTCTCCGCAGACACTGGTAACCGTCAACCGTCCGTCTACTTTGTTTCTATAGATTTACCTATTCTGGCTATTTCATATAAATGGAAGCGTATAATACGTGGCCTTTTATGTCTGGCTTCTTTCACTTAGTATAATGTTTTGGATGTCTGTCCATGCCATAGTATGTATTAGTCAGTATTCCTTTTTATGGCTGAATAATATTCTATCATGTGTATTAAAGGGGTTCAGAACAGGCCTCCCCAAGATGTGCTACTTTGGCACGTGAATTACTTTGAGCTGAAGGCAATCGAGACCCTGTGGGCTCACTTGAAACTTTTACCTCTCCCTTAAAGAATTTAAACTTGGGGCCTTACCCATAAGAAGAGTTATTATTTTATGACCTATCTATAGGACGTGGCAAACGTCTAATTACTGAACCTCTGAGAATGACGCTCCTCTCCTCTGAAGCCCCAGGCGCCTCCCTTCTTTCTTAGCTCAGAATGTCATATGTACCTCATTTGAACTCTCTGTCTTGGAACCTCTCATGTAGGTGGGGTTCCCATACATACGTTTGCAATTAAATTTGGTTATTTTCTCTTGTTACTCTTCTCATGTCAATTTAATTATTAGACCAGCTGGAAGAACCTAGAAGGGTAGAGGAAATTTTCTTCCACCCCCATAGTATGTAGCACAATTTGTTTATCCATTCATCTGTTGATGAAAATTTGGATTGTTTCTAATTTGGGACGATTAGGATAATGCTGCTATGAACATTCTTGTCTAAGTTTTTGTGTGGACATATGTTTTCATTTCTCTGGGTACATACCTATAAGTAGAATTGCTGGGTCATGTTGTAACAAACTCTAAATTTAACTTTTTGAAGCATTTCCCAACTGTTTTCCAAAGTGGCTACACCATTTTACAGTCCTGCTAGCATTGTTTGAGGGTTCCAATTTCTCCACATACTAGTCAGCAGTTGTTATTATCTATTTTTGATTATAGCAATTCTAGTGGGTGTGAAGTGGTATCTCATTATGTTTTGTCATTAAAAAAAAATCAGAGCCATCCATACACACAGTTTAAAAAGACAAGGCTTAAATTGTAAATGCCCCATCTCTCTCCACAACCATTTCCATGAGGCAAATACTTTAAATTCTTTTAGCGGTTTCTTCTGGTATTTATCTTCTATTTCTGGTAATATGCTTCTATTGCTATTTTTAAAACTCAGTTTTAGATATTATCTTTTGACTTCCAACTATGGAAGATGAGCATTTAGTTCTCTTATCTACCCCCATGTACACACAAATGCACACTTTATCCTTCTGTCTTCACAATATGATTATAATCTCCACTTTTGGTGAAATCAATAATTGGCACTCACATTGTTATGACTATGAGTTCCTAGTCATGTGGTATACGACGATTATATTTACTTAATCATACTTTTCCCCCTTACACTCCAGATGACCTAGAGGAAAAACTTTGCCTCATATTTTTTTTCATTTCCTCAGTTTTTTACATATTAATTACTATTTTACTCTTAAATTCTGCAAGAAAACTAAAAATCTCCTGTCATGTTCAAATATACGGATATTCGATCATTTCTTTCTTTTTTCTTTTTTGTTTTTGGGAGACATTCCTCCCAGAGCCCCCTCCACTCTGCTGCTCTCATCTGAGCTGACTGGGTATGGACTTGCTGCATAGCTGCTGTCCTGGAACTTTCCTTCCTCCCTGACTTCTCTCCTATATTGTATCAGCTGTTTCCTGGATCCCAACTCTTCCTGTCTTAGTTTTATTCCTCAGTTTACACTAGCTTATCTTCTAGTAGCTTCTTTATTCCTCTGTTCCTCCATTACTGCATCTTTTGTGTTAAAGAGATATTTTCTAGTGTACCGTTTTAATTCCCTTGTTTTTTTTAGGTTTTTTTGATTGCACTGGTGATTCCAATTAACACTTTAACTTAAAAAATCTAGTTGTAACTAAATACCAACTTAACTCCAATAGCATACAAAGTTGTGTATGGATGCTTTCATGCTACCACGGCAGAACTGAGTAACTGTGACACAGCATGTATGCATATGGCCTGTGAGGACTAAAACTTGAGTCTCTAGCCCTAGAAAACACTTGCTGATCCTGATCCAGTGCCCTGATTCTCCCGATCCCGTTCTCTATCTCCTGCCTTCGAGCAGTAAGTAATCTGCGCCTCCTCTGAACTCTCACTGTGTCTCACCTTTCCTGAAACCTAAACATTAACTGCGGGTGCTAAGAAACCAAAGGAAAGGGCACAAAACAGTGATGACTTCCTTGGTGCACACTGCTGTACTTAAGATGATCAAAGCTGTCATCCAGCACAAACTATAAAATCCAATCCTTGAACATGAAATCACTCTGATACAGTGTGATTGTATACATTACATACAGTGTGATTGTATACATTACATACAGTGTGATTGTACACAATATATTACTATTGACGCGAACATTTCCAAGGTGAGTTTCTTCATCATGTCATAGTCCCGTGCCCAAGCAGTGCATTTCCACACGAGTGTGCTGTGGTGGGCACGGGTTGTTTTTGTCTGACTAGCATCGACTTCCCATCCTCTGATAAGAGTTCTTTGATTTGTATTTGACACCAGGGAAGGGGACATGATGTGGGGTACCGTGTAGGCGGGGAGCAGCCAGGGCCACACGGCAAGGCAAGCAGAGGGGACAGCAAGTGAGTCCCAGTGACACGGTTTAGCCCCTGTATTCTGCCATACTTTGGAACTTTCTAATGATGTGTGCCAAATACCTTTTTCTGTGTAAGCCCATTTGAGTTGTACTTCTGCTGCTTAAGAGCAAGGGGAGTCGTGACTGACACAGACACTGAAAGCAAGGCTAAGTCACTTGGGGGACCCACCTAGGTCGGACATCTTCATGAGCACCCTTCATTTCATTTTTAGCAAGAGAAGAATACACTCTTCTGCTTTAGTTCAGGACCCGAAATAGTTTTGGTCTAATGCAGGATCAATTTCAGAACTAATAAGAAACCTCTCAAATCTAGGTTCCTGTCCATCTTGGCAAAACAGAAAAACAACTAATAGTTTTAGAAATGATTAGACATGAAGAGAATAACAACACTGAGAACAATATATCAAATACCAGATAAAGCACATTTTGAAAGGCAATCATGATGTAATTTCATGTTATAAAAGCATGCCTTGCGTTTATTATTTTTCAAAGCATATCTGTATCCAAAACTTCATCAGATCCCCTTAGGCTTCTTTTTTGATAAATGGCCCACATTTTAAAGTCTTTTCTAAGCATACAAACCAAAACATATTTTATAAGTAATTATATAGCACGTTCTTATAAATAAAATTCCTAACATTTTTATTCTCCTTCAACTTCAGTTTCGTGTCCCTGACATGTGCTTACTTTTCCAGTCACTTCTTCTGAATGCTAGGTCACAAACAGATCATTTTTATTTCCCCAGCTTTAGGGGAGCCCTGAGCCTTTTTTCTAACTTGTTTCCTTTTTATCCCTGCTCTGTGGCTGCCGTGACTTGTCCACTTAACTCGCTTGTCCTAACAGCGCCTGCCACACGAAGCGTCTGGGGAGTCTACTTCTGAACCCCCAGCTGTTACTTCATAGCATTAGGATCCTGAGCAACTTTCTAAATCTGTAAAATGAGTATAATAATAGCATGTACCTCATACGATTGTTGTAAAGATTAAATGAGATGTATACGAGAGAGACACAGGAAGCATGTAGTAAATGTTATTATTGTCTGAAAGTGAGCTCCGCTCACCAGTGCTCCTTGCTATTTTATTCCACATGAAGCTTGTAAAGTCTGGTGATTTGTTTACTGTCTAAAATCTAAGCCCAATGAGGGCAGAGAGTTGTCTTGTTTGTCACTGTAGCCCCAGCATCTAATATATGACTGGCATATAACAGGTATTCAATAAATATTTATTGAATGAATGAATGAATATAAGTAATACAGGTGTAATTTTACTGATATTCCGATTTTATGGATGAGAAAACTGAGGCTCAGAGAAGTTAAGTGACTTGTGTAAAGTCCTCCAGTGGGTTAGAGAGGGATTAGGATATAGTTCTGCCTGGTGGTTGTTCGCTTCTACAATATCACCTCCTAGGGCCTTGACCTCTTGACCCCCAAGTTTAAGTGCAGTATCTTAGTAAATAAATGATGATTTCAAGGTCCAAAAATGACTCTAAAATTTAAAAACCTACCGTGGTATCCACAGCCTTGACCTTCTCTGTGGGGATAAACTTTGGAACAGGCTCTGTCTTGGACAGCATCACACATCCTTCAGCACCTAAGGTGATGATTACGACCTGGCAGCCCCTTTCCAGGAGCACCAGTGCAGCCGTCCCAGCGTCTGCAGGGCTGCTGACCGCAAGGCCAGTTAGGATCTCCGCCTGGAAGACACAATAGTGAGAGGAAATAGTGGTGAGCAAAGGAACCTGGGTCCACTTCCACATTAGATTTGATTTTCTAGAAAATGTCTCCCTTATTTTGCATAACAACCAATGAGGTGCAATGGAGAACTCTGATAGATACTGTCTCAGGAAAATAAGTAAAAAAGCAATAACAATGACAACAAAAACTAGCCATAAAAGACATCTTGGGACAACGGGGGAAATTTGAATGTGGCCTTGATGTCAGATGACAGCATAGAATTACTGAGAATTTTCTTAGGTGTGATAGTGGTCTTGTGGTTACTCTTAGGAGATCTCGCACACTCAGGTATTTAGGGGTGAGGTGTTGTGTTATCTGCAACTTACTCTCAAATGATTCAGCAAAATCAAAAACACACACAGGGGAGTGGGGAAGCAACACAGCAAAATGTTAACAACGGTTTAGGTGGAGAGTATATAAGTATTCATTTTATTGCTCTTTCAGTTCTGTGTATGTATGATAATTTTCATAATAAGAGCTCGGGAAAAGGGAGGAAAGGAAAAAGGCGAGGGGCTACTGCCAATGATTTGGATAGAAATCATGCTGTAAATTTCACATGTAAGGACGTAATTCTTCTAGGCCTGTCTTGGGCCCTAATGCCTTTCTCATATTGCCAGTTAAAGCTTTCCATGTCTGCACACCACTCATTCTTTTTGTGTTTTGCTGGAGAAGGTGGAAGCAGAGTTGGAGAGGCACTAAAAAGCAGTGCATGACATTCAGATCTGCACCACTCACTACGTGACTTTTCCCAAGTCATGTATGATTTGTACAGGAGGGGCTTACACAGGATCAGTAGTTCTCTTCCAGAATACACAAAGGTCTCTAGCTGAAGTAGGAGTGAAGGGCTGCAGCCCTGCTTCCGCAGCCCCTTGGCACCCCTCCGCATCTCTGAGGAACCTCTATGGTGCTGAGAATCACTAGACTACATGAATTATATACTTTTTGACTCAACAAGTTTATAACCTAATTCTGTCCTTTCTGTATTGCAATTTAACCTTATAGTATCTCTTCCTGAAAGTGGGTCTATCCCTTCCTGTGATTGTTCTGAATATGCCCAGATCAACCCTTTCTGTTGCCTGTAAATCATCCCACAGCGTCTGCTCAATCTAGGTGTCTGTTTTTCCCAGTAGCATGGGTTTCATTAACTTGACCACGTGTCATCCCTTCCCATCATTTTTCCAGAGACCCTTTCAGTCTGAGTTGGTTATGCTTTGAGACCATTTTCTTTTTCTTTTCTTTTCTTTTTTTTTTTTTTTTTACAAGGTTTTCATTGATTTTCATTACTGGGTTCACTTATGTCTGATGAGTTGGTCTATTTTTAGGAATACTAACTTCTTGTGGTTTCTAAAAATCTTTTTAAAAAACTTCTTTAATGAAACATTAAAAAAACATTCTTTAATGAAAAATCCTGATTATAAAAAGTAATGCAACAAACACCCATGTACCTACCACCCACCTTTACCAAATCTAAACACTTTATTTGCTTCAGATAGTTTTCTTTAGAGAAGGTAAATGATATCTTCCATATATATTATTTAGCAATGTGCTTTTCCCCCTTTACATTATTTAATTCATGTTGATGTATGTAGCTCTACTTCTTTTTTTATTTAAACTGCACACAGTATTCTGTACTGCAAATATACTATAGTTTAAACAAAATCTATTCTATTTTTTGTGGACATTTTGGTTTTTCCATTTCCCCCTTTTACAAGCAAAGAAGTATTGGATATTCTTATCATTTGTATGTCGTCTGTCCTTTTTCTCTGGCTGTTTAAAAATACTTTTGTCTTTACCCTTGATTTTATGCAGTTTGATTACATGTACGTTAGTAGAGAGTTATTTATATTTATCTCACGTGGTACTCTTAATACACTTTTGATCTGAGGACTCATGCCTTTTTTTCAATTCTAGAAAACACCTGCAGTTTTTCCTCTAGTATTGCTTCTCTTCAGTTCCTTCCATTCTCTTCTTCTTTCACTCCAATTAGATGTATGTTGGAGCCTGTCAAGTTATCTTTTATTTCTCTAAATTTCTCTTTAATATTTTTCTTTCTGTGCTATTTTTTAGGTGAATTGAGCTTTCCACTTTTAAATGAATTGATCAAGATTTTCTTTCAATTCACTAATTCTTCATTCCAGTCTAATGTTCATCTTTATAATGAGCGCTTTGAAAAAAATTTCAATGGCTGTTTTTCATTTTCAAGACTTCTAATTGATTATTTTTCATATTTATAAATTGTTGCTTCAATTATTTTTCTTTTACCACTTCTCCTTTTTTCATGAATGACAATCTTAATCATACTTATTTTAAAGTTCTTTTGCATTGTTTTATTATTTGAATTTCATCTTGTGAAAATTCATCTTTAGGTTGTTGATTTTGTTGGAAAACTCTTGCAGTGCTGTGTTTCTTCATTTGCAGGCTTCCTCTGCTACCTGTGAGTGGGTAGTCTTCACACTTCATCTCCCATCAAGCTTATCACTTCCTTTCTAGGGTTTTTTTAGTTGCATCCATCAGACCCCTGAGAATCTCTAAACCACAACAAGGTGTTTTATCGGCAATATGGGGTTCTGATTCTGCTGTTACTGGTGATATGGCCACTCCAGACTCTAAGCCAACAGTTGGCTTGGTTTCCTTCCTGGCAGAGGCAGTGTCTCTGTTCTCCTGTCTCCTCAGCTGGGGAGCCTCATACAGGTGGTAGTCTCGGGAGCAGGAATAGGAGTCTCCTCCACCATTTTTTGTCAGCACGGGAGTCTGAGCCCAGCATCTCTGGTTTTGAGCAGCTCCAGGCTCCCATGAGTGGCAACGTCTGGTGCCCATTACCCATAGCAGGCAAACTTCCTGCCACTTCTCCCTGCTTCTGAGACTGGAGTACTGCATACCCAGGGCTGAATGCTCTGTGATTCTGTTACTTTTCTGATATGTGGAGTGACTTGACCTTGTCGGTATCTTTTCCTTTTCACTTTTATTAAAGACCAGAGTTTGTTCATTCATTTGTTCGTTCATTCATTCATTCAACAAACATTATTATAGGTGCCAACTGTGTGCTGGGTACAGTATAACATGGTAATTTTCAAAGATAACTGTATTAATATACATAATATCATACACGTTCTTTTCACACTGTGACAATGACAATCTTTTATTGAGAGGTAGGGGGCCAGGGTGGACTTTCCTGCCTTCATCGATAGAATGGTCCAGAAATGATGCTGTGTGACTTCCAAAACTAAGTCATAAAAACCAACATGTCTTCTGCCTAGTTGTCTCTCTCTCTCTCTCTCTCTCCCCGCCCCCCCCCCCCCATATTGGATCTTGAAACCCAGCTTCCATATTGTGAGGAAGCCCAGCCCAGGTCCCAAGGAAAGGCCGTGTGTACGTGTTCTGGCCGAGGGCTGACAACAGATAGCAAGCACGTGGGTGAGTGAAGGAGGTTTCAGGTGATCCCAGCTCTCAGCCTTTGAGTCTTCCAGGTCACATTGTGGAGGAGACACAAGCCACCATGTGTCGTGTGTCAGCTCCTGATGCAAAGAATCCGTGAAGGACAATAAATAATTCCTGTTGTATATTTGGGGGTCTTCTGTTGCACAGCAGTAGACAACTATACACATAGGGACAGCCACTGGGGAGGCAGTGGTGAGTAAGACAGATGTCTCTGTCCTCACAGGACTGGTAGTTTAATGGAGAATACACAAGTACAGAACACGTAACCTGAACTGTGGTGAGTGTTTGAAGAAGAAATGCTGTGCTCTGTAAGTATCTAGCAGGGAAATCTAAGCCAGTTTTGCAGATGAGGGCAATCTAACCTCTTATTATGAAATGGTCACTATCTCCTACAATTTCTTTTTCCTAGTACAAAGCCTGGCCATGGTGGTTGCTCAAAAATATTGCATAATGTATTGTGGTTTGTTAAAATTAGTTTCCTTATGGCAGTCTTCTTTCTTGTTTACTTTATGTTCTGAGAGATGAAATTAACAAAAGGCAGATCAGGAAATCCTAGAAACCGTCACTCAGCCTTCAAACCACATGGAAAAGTACTGTGATAGTTCATTAATTACTAACTTTCTCTCTGTGTATGTTGCATTGTGTGATCTCTCTTGCCTCCCAATATTGGGAGAGAGCTTAGGTCGAAAACTGGCCTTAAAAGGGAGAAATACTGAAATTTTCTTCCCAAAATGCTTCACAACAAATGGCACAATATGAGTATATTGATAGATATTTTACACAGAATGATAAATTATGACCTTCAGATGGACTAAGAGGGTGCTCCCCTAATGGAGTGACCCCCCCAAGGGTCTTTCCCAGGGCATCAGTGGAGAACCTATTAGGGTCGCTATTAATACATCAAATACAGGATGCCCAGTTTAATTTGTATTTCAGATGAACAACAAATAATTTTATAGTCTAAGTACATTAGGATATTACTCATTGTTTATCCGAAATGCAAATTTACTTGGGTGCCTGTAGTTTTACTTGCTAAATCTGGCAACTCTGATATTAATTAGTCCAGAGAATATGGAATAATTAAAAAGGAAAACAAAACACCAACAATGTGAGGGCAGGGAGGGCACCCAAATTAGCTGAGGTTTGATAAGTGATAAATTATGGAGATGATTCAGGGAATCTTTTTTTCCCCCTAGGATTCACTAATTTCCTTTTTACACACCCCCATCAACTGAAAAATCTGTTTTTACTGGGCCCAAGAATTCATGCGCAACTAAACTGATGTGGTTAGTCTTGCTCCTTTGCTTACCCACTTGCATGGAAGTCTTTGGTTTCTCATGAATGAGCAAAACCTTCCATTCTTACCTCACTTTCATTGCAGCAGAACACATCTGAGAGGGTGTAGAACCGGGAGTCTAGGTCAGCAGTGGCAGGAGCTGGATTGAACAATGTTCTCACTACACAGGAGTGGAAGAAGGATTCAGTGGTTGTCATTTTTAATATGGTGCATTTATAGACATTAGGTAAAGGACCTCCCCAAGTGCAAGCATTTCCCCCATTAGATTAAAAATCAGCTTAGTAATAGATGTAGAAAAGTCTGAAATCTCAATCTCCACGCTAGGATAGTACAATCTTCTTATTTCCATCTGCTCTACTTTTCACTTTACAACATTTCGGCTTCAAGGGCAAGCATCAATATTTACAACCAAGGTGATTACAAAGTTATGGCAAAGGGCAATAAGAGGATTAAAGATTTTAGATGTTGTGGCATGAAAGGACATGTATGAATGTGAACGTTCAGGCTGGTGAACATTTTTGTGGGTTACTTTAAATGCTTAGTTGCAAGGCTAGTTCACAAATCCATTTTCCAGGAAAGAAAAAAAAAAAAAGAGATGATAGAAAAGAAACAAGGAAGAGCTCAAAATCTTCCTGGTAAGACTAGTAAGTAGGAAGTTCATGTATATATGCATAGTTTGAACTCTGATGTATATCTTCCAAACATATCGGAATTATTCATGCAAACATGCACACGCAAAAGCTTACATTCTGTGAGCAATCTAAGAACAGAAAGGAAAAGACTGAGAAAGGAGAAGAAAATCAGAGGCTTAGAGCTAGCTCAGACTTGGAGACTATAGGAGGAGGGTGGCTGGGGAGAGCAGAAACAGGGCAAACGAGAATGGCATGGCCATTACGGCATCAGAAGGGTATTTTTCAGAGGAGGAAAGTGCGCCTGAGAGATAAGGTCACAGTTTAAGCTTACTTAAACTTAAAGGTTACGTTAAGGTCACAGTTTAAGGTTAATACTGAGACTTGAGGAAACTGGGTCCGACCCGGGGTTCTCGAGCTTTAAGTCCAGGGTTTGGTCACCTCTAAAATAGTTGCCTGTTTAGGCCAGGAATCTGTCCACAGCACCACAAGCCTGAAATCCCAATTCATAATATTTTAAAACAGCCTTTGGTGGGGAACTCCTCCTTTGTCAAAACACTTATCCACCCGAGTACCCAACTAGATTCCTTGGTCTTCGTTTCCTCTGCCCAGGTCCTCTGACTTACGTGTTTAGTAACACCAATGCACTCTGGACCTATAGAGTAAAATCCTCTAGCTGCAGTTCTCAGACTATTCCCGAACAGTGGCTCACAAACTTGGCGGCACGTCAGCGTCGCTAAGCGAACTTAATAAAATGCATGATTTCTGGGCTCTGCCTCAAACCCACGGAATCCGAATCTCTCGGGGTAAGATCGGGGGTGTGCACATTGGTAAGTTCTCCAGGTGGCTCTTCCATAGCTGTGCTAGCACCGATCCATCGTACATCCTCCGGGAGATGCTGACCAGCACGTAGCTAAAGCAAACTGTCCACTACTTCTGCCCGGGGAGGCGAGGCTACTTTTCCTGCACCCTCTTCGTCTTCACATTTTGGTTCAGTCAGTGAATCTTGTTCAGTGGTTTACAGGAGAACGCTATTTCCACATTTTCATTATTTTAGAATCTAGAATGTCCACCCATGGAAATTCTGTGGTATGGTTTTGGCTGCTCCTATTTTGGCACAGGGTTATTGTGTAGCTTAAATTAGAAAATGGATGTAAAAGTCCTGTGTAAACTGTAAAGTGTTGTACAAACGTAAGGGATTATTATTGTTATATTGTCCTGTACACACAGCCCGACAGCCCTGCTTGTCCCCATCTCTTCTGTTGGAGTTTGTAACCTGGCAACCATCTCTCTCATTGGTTTTCCTGCGTTTGAGAGGTCTTAGAGATGTCAATTATGCATAAAGGCCTTCATTGCCCAGCATTCTAACACATCCGTTTCTTTTTAGGTTTTTCAGAACAAATATATTGCTCCCTATTTTCTGCAAGCATCAAATTGGGACATGTTTGCTCACCTATATGATCCTCCAATCTGCATGCAAAAGCATTTGAGCACAGGTTAGAGCAAGCTATCAGTACAGAACAACAGGGTAGAGCCAGTTTTATCAAAGCTCCATTTTATCTCAAAAGATCCCTGATCCAGCAATTCCTTTTCTAAGCCTCTCCTACAGAGAAATACACAGGCATGCAAAGATGTGGTACAGTGATATTCATTCAGTTCTGTTTGTAACAGAGAAAAAACAAAACAAAAAGAAGCCTAACCATCAAGCAGAGAGGATTCGTTAAAAAAAATGTATGACATATACGTCCAGTGGAGTACTCTGCTGCTGCTAAATAGAAGGAAGCTGGTCTCTGTTTTGTCACAGAAAGATTTCTATAACTTATTTATAAGTGAAGAAGGCACTTTCGTAATAAAATCTATAGTATGACCCTGTCTTTTCTTTCAACAAAGCAAAACATAACTATATGTTTATTTTGTATACTTCCATAGAAGAGAAAAAAGTCTGAGAGGTCAGTCATTAAACTAATAAGTGATTCATTAGAAAGGGCTGGCGGGAAAAAAATCTGACCGTAGATTACCTGATACACGCCATGCAAAGACAGCGTTCTTAAAACACGTATAATATCTTACATCAAAAATAAGTATACTGTGAATGAAATGATATCATGTCTGGGTTTTCGTCAGAATAATCCGAAGTTGCAGGCAGGAGTGGAGAGTAACGAGTTTGGGTACAGATGAAACAAGATTGGTCATGTGTTGGTAATTGTTGAAGCTAAATGGTAGTAAATATGGACTTACCACACTAGTGTCTATATGTCCTTATATATTTGAAATTCTCCACAATAAAAACAAACTTTAAAGAAACAATTCCATTGGGTTTTAAGCAACAATTGCTGGAATGAGGAATTCCATTAATGTTGTATAAAAATCAATCAAATCTTATTTGCTTGCATTTTACCAAGGGAAAGCACTCTTACCAATAGTAACTGGATACATAGGCTTAGACTCTGACTAGTAACTAAATTTAGGGGGAAAGTGAAAATGCCATAAAGAAAGGACTCTCTTTGGCTCGTGCTACCATAAATAAGCATACATACTTTACCATGATGGGAAAAAAACATGAAGCATTAGTACAGTAGATGTAGTTAATCAAAGAAGAATGCAAATTTGTAATAGAGAAGATGAGAAGAAAATGATGTCATCTTGGAACCCAAACTGGAGCGCACAGGCTGTGCCATGAAGTAACGTGGAGATGCAGAGGTGATTGACAGCACCAACAGTAATTGTCAGTCACTGCCACGTAAGGCGGACTGGACTCCTGGGTGTCTTCACAGCATGTCCGTGGCTGGCATGGTAATGTCAGGACGTGGTGAGGCCGAGGGGGGCAGCTGTGTAGGTGGAAAGACAGGAACATGTGGCGGAAGCTTTTAATGATGTCACCATGGAGGGCAGTGGCTGGACGGTTAAGGCCCTCGTGACCTAAGGAGCTCAGAGAAACGTGAATAAAATCACTCTAAGCACAGGAACTGGGAAGGTCGGAGGACCCAAAACACTGGCCTGGCAGTTTCTCTCCCTAGGGGTTCTTTTCTGTGACCGGAGCAGCAAGAACATGAAAACCTTGGGCTATTGTGAAAGTCCAGGTGGCCAGTCAAAAAGTTTTGTTTGCCAGATGGAAAAGGACTGAAGTGGCATTCAAAGATATTTTGTATCTTACCTAGAATTTAAGCTTGGCGACTTTACAATCTCAATTATTTATAATTGTTCCTGTAATGTTCCATTTGCTTTGAAATGGATATAAAGACCAGAAGCAACATGTATAATTTCATCACAAGCAGCTGCAGCGCCAGCTCTGCTGTGGGCCTGTCTCACAGCACCGTGACCGAGTGGGGGGCGCCCGCAGGGCTGCCAGTCATTTCTGATGTTGCATGTGTTATCTCTTTAAAATCCGTGCTGTCATTTTCGTAAAGACAGCAAGCGAGTCCCAAGACAGGCTATACAAAGATCGAGGTGTCTTTTTCCTCTGTATTTTAGCAACTGATATATAATCTAGTTATACAGCGTCTTTAACTCAATACTAGTTAAGTAGTAGATACGGGAGCGGTACTAATAAACCCGCAGATGATGATGATGATGGATGATGATTTTAACATCTTTCTTGTAAATGGGATAATGCAGTCTCGTGGGGCAATGGGCAGGCCAGATCTTTAGACTTCGCCTGCTCTGCGATCAGTCCATTCACACCTCATCGCCTTAAAGAACTGTGAGAGCTCTCAGCCCAGTTCTCTTGTTTCACAGAGGAAACTGAGGTACAGAGCAAGGAACCGACTTACTTGTCTTATGTCTCCCATTTGCTAAGTGATTGATTCTGAATTCAAAGCCATGCTTCATGACTCCCAAACCAGTGCTCCTTCCATTATACTATTCTCACCTGAGAATGAAGTTGCATTAAATTCACACACACACACACACACACACACACACACACACACACGCGCGTGCGCACGCCTACCTCTCTTGGGATAGAGTCTAAGCTGCGTCTGGCTGGTAACCACCAAATGGGGACCAGCTGAGTTCTGGACAGAGGAACACGTGTGAATGTATGTGTGTGTACATCTTGAATGTATGTGTGTGGGGGGCATATTGCTGAAAATACTCTAGGGCAGGGGTGTCCAAACTGCGGCCCACGATCCATTATTTATTGACTGACAGCAAATTCCAAAAATATATTTAGTTTACTTAAATAAACCAGGTGAGGCAATACGTACTTCACCTCGAGTGAGTGGCCCGGCTGTTTGTGTATTTTACCGCCTATGGCCCTTGGTGAAAACCGTTGAAAAAAGTTTGGACATCCCTGCTCTAGGGTCTCTTCTCTGTGACTTGAGCAGTGAAACACTCAAAATTTAGGCTACATGTTGGATAATGTGACCATTCATGGGATTTTATTTTTCTAGAGGTACTCTTCATAAAGGCTCAGTTACTAGCAGTCAATGGGATGTTGAAGTTTCTTTGTAACTTCAGTCTTGGAATCTGAAATCCTGGTTTCTATACTGACTAAAAGTACGACCTTGGTTAAGCAAATTACTTAAGCTCTCCAAGTCTCAGTCTTCTCCCCTGCAATCTGGGAGAATAATGTCCGCCATGTTTGTTTTAAGGTTTTTCTGGGGATCACATATGAAAATACTTTACAGGCTGTTAAGTACACATAGATGCAAGGTATTACTTCTAGTATTAGTGTATAAGGTCCCGCAGACTTACTACTTAGGCATGCTGGTGCTTCATAAAAATGTGAAATAGGCTAAGTGGTCTTTGGCCCACCATTATCTAACCCCCTTTCTGCTGCACCTGGTCCCCAGCTCCTCAACTGGAAGAACTGCCTGGCAGGTGATGGAGGAAGCATTTCTGGACCCCACCCAAAGAACAGCTCAAGGTCAGGCTGCCTGTCCATCTGGATAACTCTAGCCTCACCTGTGAAAGGTTGGATCCTCAACTGTGATTGCTGTACCTTTCTCTCCTCCACAAGCGGGGTAGGTAACAGGTAACTAGACTGGGACAGAGAAAACAGGGATCTCTGAGAAGCAAGGGTTAGTAGGAAAAAAAGAGAAATTACGCTTTGATCGATAAAAGGAAAGACAGGAGCATGAATGAAGTGGCCTGTTGTGTTCAGACTACCAGTCAGATGGATGCAACGTGGGCAATGCTTCCCGTAAGCATTAGGCTTTATCTGTCACACTCTGAGAAAACGGAACCTATGGGTTTGGGCTCAGAATGCTTTCTGACAGCTTCGAGGCCACTAAAAATACATGCAATGTCTGAGAATTTGCCATGGCATATTGTTTTGTCATGAGGAAAATTTGTTACATCATGACATACATTTAAAAGTTCTCCACAAAATCATTTCAGTAACGTATTTTCCATTTATTGCTAAGTAGTAAAACACTGTACACTTTGGGAGAAATCACTTATACAGACACATACACAGACACATACACACTCTTACTGCTCTTTTTCTTTTTTTAGTTTTGTATCTTGATGATAAAGTTCTACCTGGAAAAGTCAATGTGGTTCTCTATGTTCTTAATATAAATCACAGAACTATTAGTGTAATATCAAGAAGCAGCCATGGTCAGAGGGTGGCTAGTTTTTATTTTTATTTATTTATTGTTTTGACCAAATGGTACTGAGATGAGGATATTATCCAAATTTTAATCCAAAGAGGGAAGAAAATTGGGGTTTACTGAGACTCTATACCAGCTTACTATATTTTATTCCATTCTTAGAACAATTCTGTAGGGAAGTATTTTTATATGCATTTAACAGATAAGGCTCAGAAAAATCAGTTAATTCTGCAAAGATCACAAAGCTAAGAAACGATCAGAAATGGGCTTCTAACTCAGAAGATGCTCTCCACACAGGTCAATGGTAAAAAAGCAACAAACTGAAAGAAACTATTTGGATTTTTCAAAGTCTGGTATTTGCTGGGGGTGGGAGAGGGGGAGTGGGTGGGAGAATAGATGAATGAAAATTAGCCAAGTGTTGATAATTGTTGAAGCTGGGTGATGGGTTTTATTGGAAAATTCTGCCTGCTTTTGCTTGTTTTTCTTTTTAAAAAAATTTAAGTATAGTTGGTATACAGTATTATATTAGTTATATTATTTTCAGGTGTACAACATAATGATTCAACATTTTTATACATTACAGTGTGGTCACCCCACTAATTCTAGTCATTATCTTGTAGTCACCGTACAAACTTATTACAATATTGTTGACTATATTCCCCTTCACCTTTTCCACCCATCCCCCCACCCCCATCCCTCTGGTAACCATCCCTTTGTTCTCGGTTTCTATGAATCTGTTGTTTTGTTTTGTTTGTTCGTTTATTTTGTTTGTTTTTAGATTCTGCCTGTTTTTATATGTTTGAAAATTTCCAAAATCAAAGATCAAACAAAACAAAAGAGCTGTTTAAAGGACATTGACAGCATAGAAAATATTACATATAAATAATCTTTTGTTGTTTATAGAAAAGTTTTTACAAAGAGGAGAAAGCACTAATCTTCAATTCCTAGAGATGTTTATCAAAATGTACCTGGGCAGTGATTATACAGGACGTGCTGCCTCTGCTTCTCAGAATGGAAATTATTCCACTACCTAGAGGTTATCTGGGACAATGGGCTGATTGAGAGATTCTAGTTACTACTTGTATTATTTCTGCTAACTAGAGTGGAGATTTCTATTGCGGGATAGCAGAAATGCTAGTCATGTTATTTTAATCCTACTTGTAAGGTTTTCTAACATTATCAAGAAATAGAAGAAAAAATTGAATCTCAGATGGGAGAAAGAATATTTTACTAGAGAAAAAGTGTTGCTTTGCTGAAAAGGTGAACTTTAATTAAGACAGTGATGAAAGCTTTTAGAGAAAGAATGACAAATATGTAAAATTACCTCCACTGCTGTGAGCCATTGTTAGGGCCTCCAGAGAAGTTGCTGGAGTTATTTCTAGCTGGCAGATCATGACTTTGGCTCTTCTAATGACATCGGTGGCTTCCCTCAGGTCTTTGGTATTCAGCAGTAAATTTGCTCCAGCCACTATAACGATGATATTCTGGCCTATAAAGAATTTCTACATATTTATATTAAAATAAAGTCAAGCCAAACAATGATATTCTGCAATGTTACAATCATTCTTATAAAGTCATTATATAAAATGTGTTGTAAATATTAACTTTAACATTTCTAGGCCATTCAGGTTAAATTTCACATTCCTCGTGTGTCTTCTTTTACAATATCTCTGTAAGAGTCATAGTGTTCTAATCATTTTGAGCAAAATCTAAAAATGATTTCTTTATCAATATTCTTTTCCCCCCAGTATTCTTATATACAAAGAATATTAGCTGAGAAATGGCATATAACATACTTAAAATTTTTCTTTTATGGGAAATAGATGGTACAATGTATGTGGTAAAGATTCTTAATCCTAAGTGACAGATGTGATAATGAGTATAAACAGGGATAAACTTGCCTAGTGCTAAAAATGAATGCTCTGTAGTATGCAGTCAGTTCCAGGAGTACCCTAGGGTATTCTGAAAAGTGACTTTGTAAATCAAAAAAACCACATTTTATAATATCTAATGATGGAAAAGTGTACTACATGACTTAAGGTAGAGAGAAGAGTTATTTGGCTTCGCCTGTACCAGATCAAACAGAAGCAGGACTATAGAATCTTATACATGCATCACTTGGACCCCCTCTTGACAATCTGACTAAATGCGGGAGGTGTGGTGGTGCATTTTATCCAGAGTTCACCTGACAGTCCTGAACACAAACCGCTTGTGGCTGTTGAACCCTTGACATGTGTCTGGTCTAATTTGAGATGTGCTTTCATTGTACAATACGGAGCAGATTTCACAGACTGAGTACAAAGAAAAGAAGGTAAAATATTAGTTTTTAAGAACTTTTTGATTACGTGTTGAAAGGATAATAGTTTGGACCTACTCGGTTAAGTGAATATATGAAGATGAATTTTACCTGTTTCTGTTTTCGTTTTAAAATGTGGCTGATAGAAAATTTAAAGTTATGGACATGGCTTGGATTTTATTTCTATTGGATGGCACTGATCTAGAGGGATGCGTTGCAGCAGTCATGTTTTGTGCCCCAGGCTGCTAGTGCTTCTCTTGTATAGACATGACCTAAAATTCCCTCTGAACACAGAACACATGCTAGCCTATCATCTTACCACAGATGTGTTTGTTGGCCGCAAGGAGGACTTAATAAAGTGGGGATGGGTCAGCATAAACCCAACCTCGGTGCTGGAAAAATTCAAAGTCCCCACACACTGAAAGACAGCATATCTCCTTCCCCTCCTCCTTCAGTGACCTCATTCTCTCTGCTAGAGTCAGCTGCTGCTTCTGGGTTGCTGACTCCCAAGGCTAAATTTCTGACCTGGCTTTGGCTGATGAGCCACAAGCCCAAGACACAGCTGTCTGGTGGACAGTGCCATGTGGCTAGCTCGTTCATGTCTCAACTTTAACTTGTCAAAACGGAACTCCTTATGTTACCTTGCTACTCACTCCTTCATTGAAAGGAGCTGATTGTCACCTGTCTGGATATTTGTGTTAGCTCTTCTACTACAGTCTATACTCTCGAGGGCATTACCATCCACTATAAACCAGACAAAGTCCACCATAATAGACACTCAATACACAGTATTAAATTATATCTTTGTACAGAGATAAGGAAGAAACAGATCTCAAAGATATCCCTAGAACACACACACAAAAAAGGTTTAAGGAAGGGAAGGAGCTGCTGTTTGCAGCAATAATTACGAGGAAACTTAAAATAATGAACACAGACTGTCTATTGTTAGAGTAAAAACTTGTATCCACTGTCTTTAAGCGGAATACATTTTTGTTGTTGTTATTGCAACTTTGGGATCACTACAATAGAGCTAAAAATACTATATCTTCTGTGAGGAATGATGTTGTGAAACTGCAGTGTAAATTAAAGACATATTGTGACAAATCCGAGTTTAACCCAGTGCTCACTGATTGCCCAGAATGCACTAGGTTCTGTCCTCGGGGCCCCATGAAATGCTTAGTCCTGAATATTAATTCTGATTTTAAAAATCTTATGTAGGTGTTTTCACATTTACAACAGTTGGCAGAAATTATGACAACTTTACTTGAGGGTAAAGGGATGTTACTGTTTTCAAAGATTCCAAGGCCTTGTGACAGACTTAGTTGTATATATAGACTTGTTTTTTATGTTTTAAATATATAAATATACTTGTTTTAATTGATTTAATTTTTGAATAAGTAATACATTCTTTTTTCCCCTTTTTATTCTTTTCTTTGTCTTTTGTGTGAGTGTGTGTGTTCTTTTTTTTATTAGTTTCAGGTGCACAACACAAAGCAATACTTAGACGTTTGTCATTTATATCCCTCACTGTGTGATATAATGTGATCCCCCAACCCCCCTGTATATGTAGACTTTTGAGATTTGATTGCTGTTGAAAGAGCAGACAAAATTGAACACTAACGATAAGTTAGAAGTAATGAGTTGCTGCCATTTGCTCAGTAAATATTCTATAAATATGATTCATCAGCTTTCTTTTGCACCTATTTACATTTATTTATCTAGTGTAACTGAAATGACAGATGAATACTTTACTGCTGTGAGAGACAAACATCAGTTCTGCATTCACATGAAGGGTAATGGGACGTCATAGGATATAAATATTATTTTGAGGCAACTATAATGCTGTATGTATTGGATGGACAATTTTATACTTGAATGACCAACTTGGGAAGTATAAAGGGAAACACTTAGATTGGAAAGATCACACTTTCAGCTTTGGAACGGTGGGTATGGTGACATATCCATTGGATTATGGTAAAAATTGATGTTTCTGCTCTAGTTCTGGAAATGAACTGTTTTATGAAATGACACTCTGATATGCAAAACATACCTTCTTTATTAACAATTATAGAAGCAGTTCCTGTAGCAGCATCTTCAGTCTGATATGCAAATTCTAAAAGAAAGAAGAATTTACAATCACATATATACAGCCTGGCATGGATAATTTACTGTAACAATTTCAATGCACCACTAATCCTTAGAAAACTTTTTAACCTTTAACCATCTGGAATGATAAAAAACAAATAAGTAGTTAGTGCTAATTTATACTCCTCACTTATACAAAATGAAGAAAATACGTCTTTAGACTTAGTTGCACCTTTTCTCTACATACTAATAAATAACCCGGAAAACCACCCCACTTCTAGTTTCCCCAAATTATCCATAGTTGTATCATGCATTGTACATGTGCATTTTTCAACACCACCATATTTCTTCAGTGAAAGAAAAGACAGACTTGAGATGAAAGACTAAAGGTCAAACCTATAAAATGAACTCATTTGGTTGTTTTCATTCTCATAAGCCTTGCTTCTCATGAAGAATTATGGCCTGGCATGTAAATGAAAATGCTGATCAGGCAGCCTTGGCGAAGACCTGCGTTCTAGTCCCAGCTCCAGCTCTTTTTGGAGCAAAAATTAGTATAAGACCCGGTCGTATCTAACAGAATATAATATAAGAACGGGTCTTATATTAATTTTTGTTTCAAAAGATGCATTAGAGCTGATTGTCCAGCTGGGTCTTATTGTCGGGGACACACGGTAGCTGTGTGCTCTCGGACAAATTCAGAGCCTCCTTGGCCTTTGGTTTTCTCTTTTGTGAAAGGATAGCGTCAGCCTCTGTAGTTTCTAAGGTCATCTCCAGCTATGATACTCAATGACTTTTCTTAAAATATCTTTTGTGGATATAGTACCTGTTTTTTCTTGTCACTTGCTTTTGAAACATTTCCATGAGATGAAGGTTTGAAACCTCCGATTGTTTTATTCCCATCTGGAAGAATGTACGTGGAAGAATGAACCATAGGCTATTCAAGCAAGGCTAGACAAAGCTGTGCATAAAAATTCTCTGGCCACCAGGGGAGGATCTAATAATTCTATTCTACATTCAACTTTTCTTGTAAACAGATCATAGAAGAATGTTATAAAAGCCAACTTTAAAAGAGATAAAATTTTACCTGTAGAAATGTCATTCTGTTTTAAGTTTTCTATATAGTCATTGCCAAAAGAATCTTTGCCAACCTGTACCAAAGAAATGATGAACATTAGTTCTTTTATATTTAGTAAAATGCTACAATGTAGTTTTCAGAATACTTAGCATTTTAAAAGGGCATATCTGCACAGTACTTTATAAACATTAACTAATTAATCTTAATGTAAGTCGCTAGACTTGATTTTAGCCCAAAGAATTGTTATATGTTAATGTTCCACTGAAAGCCTGCCTAAAATGGGAGGCACTTAATAACTGACACAAGTTCTATAGGTTCATTCTCGTTTTTGATCTGTTCACGTGGAAATTCCCACTGGCCAGAGCTGCCCACCACCAACTATCTGCAATATTTATGAAGCATCTCAGTTGTTTGTTACTTCATTGTAAATGACAGCATCTTTGTAATGACCTGCCTGGCGATTTAGAA
Organism: Rhinolophus hipposideros; assembly: GCF_964194185.1. NCBI lineage: Eukaryota > Metazoa > Chordata > Mammalia > Chiroptera > Rhinolophidae > Rhinolophus > Rhinolophus hipposideros. The sequence continues at coordinate 59,201,306 of NC_138058.1, read as the reverse complement.
TCTTGTCTTCTCCCCTGCCCCTGACACGGAGGGCACAGAGGAGGGAATTTTAAAAAGCCCTTGATAACTTGGTATAGTGGAATTCGGTTGTTTTTCCATTCTAGCATCCATTCTGGTAATGATACTTCAGGTTTTGCTTTGGAACCCATTGTTCATAGAGAACACGATTAGGGTGGCACAGTTGTTACACTCAATGGACTTCGAATGACATATCGTTACCAGTCAAACTCTATGGTTTACATTCGGTTTCATTTTGATGTGGTACATTCTATGGGTTTTGACAAATGTATAGACATGTATCCACCATTATATTATCACACAGATGGTTTCACGGCCCTAAAAATCCTTAGTGCTCTGCCTATTCATCACTCTGTGCCCCTTAGTTCCTCACAACTACTGACCTTTTCACGGTCTCTATAGTTTTGTCTTTGTCAGAATGTCACCTAGTTGGAATCATACAGTATGTAGCCTTTTCAGACTGATTTCCTTCACTTATCAATATGTACCTAAGGTTCTTACATGTCTTTTTGTGGCTTGTTGGCTCATTGCTTTTTAGCGCTGGATAATATTCTCTGGTATGGATGTACCAGTTTATTTATCCATTCACCACTGAGGGACATCTTGGTTGCTTCCAAATTTTGGCAATTATGAATAAAGCTGCTATAAACATCCACGGGCAGGTTTTTGTGTGGAGGTCCTCCTGTTTTTAGTTTTAACCAGCTGTCAACATCTCAATATTAGATTTCACAAAAGCAAACAGATTTTCTGGAGGTTCTGGTAACCTCCAGAAAAATTCCTCTGGTAAAATTCAGAGGTTCTGGTAGGTAACACTGGGCCGACATTCCTGCAAGGCAACCTAGCTGGTACTACCCCAAAGATCAGCCCATGCTCTCTGGTTCCCCACCGCCCCACCTGGCCCACTGCAATTTATGTGACCTGCTCGGCCCCTGTAGGTCTTTAGGCTTGACACTCTTGAACTGTACTTCTATTTTTCTGTCCTGCGGGTGAGCACTACATCAATGGATTTTGTGTCTATTTAGGTCTCAGCCGCTTCTACTATGTTCTGCTCTTCCACAGAAAATTGTTCCTCTCTGGATATTTCAATATAGAAACCGAAAGATTTACTTGAGCCACGATCCTCAATGAATGAAAATAAAATTTCCTGGTGAGCTTTTGGACTGTCTAAATCACAGGTTGGGTTTTTTTTTTCTATAAAGACCCAGATAAGTAATATTTTAGATATTGTGGGCCATATGGTCTCTTTTGCAACAGTTCACCTCTGTCATTGCAGCAGCCAAAGAAAAACTGTCAACAAATGGATGTGGCTGTGTTCCATAAAACTTCATTTACAAAAATACGTAGTAGGCAAGACTTGCCCCATGGGCCATGTTTGCTGACCCCTGATTTAAATGCCACTTCTGATACATTCCTCCTCAGAGAACACTTTTTCCTGGGCTCCTTTTCAGGCTGAAATGCTGAATAGGCAATAATATCAAACAGTATATAATAATTTTTTATCAGCAGAATTTCTGTCTCTACAAGAGCATCCACTCCAAAGCATTGCTGTGAGGAGAGTTCCCTGGAAGGACCATCCACCAAGGTTTCCTTCATGGAAGGCTGGCCATTTATTTACTAGGTAAGTGCCAAAGTATCCTATTTCTTAGGTCAAAGATTCATACCAGAAATATTCTTTGTTCTCTCATCTTTTTTTTATATTATTTAACTCTCTCCCATGAGCGATCAAGATGTTCAGTAATAATGTTGTGGGGATTAAGAAGAAGCCATCCCTAAACATGTGGGGCCTGATACAAATTTGAGCACAGAAACTTCTCTCCCTTTTCCTGTTGGTTTTATACTCACACAGGCAAACTCTGTGTAAGGTGATACATGGTGGTGATGATGTAAACATTAGGAAGTGGTGCAGGGATTAGGAAGAATTGTTGGAGGGGAGGAGGAAACCAAAACAACATGCAACTCTGCCCTCAAGAAACTGATAGTATCAGAGGGAAATAAGACATACGGAGGCAATCATAATACCAGGTGGAAGTCATATGCACAGAGGCGTCCATGGCAGGGATTTCGTGTGCAGGGGACCTGTGTTTGCAGGCTCGCTTCAGTCATATCTGAGAGGCTGTAGCAGTGGCCTGCCTTTGTCCTGCTGAGAGCGTCACCTGATGGCTGGATCCCTTGGTGATGGTTATGGTCTAGGTTTATTCTAATAGTGATTTCCTGGCAAGTCTGTTGGATGGCCTTTAAATTCTTATTAAGTGAGAAGTGGAACAGAATACTTTGCTTTTGCCATCTTTGATGTTCCCTTGTCAAAAATAAAAATCTGGTAACTAAAAAATGATGGAACGGTAACAACACTGCTGAGGATTCAGAGAAGTCAGCTCTAGCTCCTTTAACTTTACATTTAGGTTGTAGTGATACATTACAACATATAATAAAAGAAGTGATGAAAAGCCTACAAATGGAAAGATAGTAGTTTCGTTTGTGTCATGAAAGCCCCTTTCACTAGCTGTGTGATTTTGGCAAGCCATTTTAACTCTCTAGGACTCAGTGTCCTTATCTGGAAAGTTATAGCAAGTTTGCTGTGAGGATAAAATAAAATACTATGCATGAAAGAAAGCACGTTTAAATTGGCAAAGGATTAAGTAAGGGTTTGGTGCTATCATCATCATCATCATCATCATCATCATCATCATCATCAGGCTGCTTCTTGTGGAGGAAGGGCAGGACTACTGCTGCTTGGATTCAGTCTTATAAACTACTTCTGTGCCCACCTGGTTCTCCGACTCCCCCATTCTTCCTGTTGCTTCCTATTTTCAAACAGAAGAGCATTTGATCATGGAAGTAAACATGTGGGTGCATGAAATTATTTCTAAAATGAGACTGTATTTCTACGATTCTAATAAAAAACATAGCACCTCCATGAATGGTTTGGTGTAACTAATAGTGTTCTATGTATCCCGTTACCTTCATGAGAATAAGATAGCCAAGGGGGAGGGTATCTATGCCTTGGGAATAATGTTTAAGCTTTAAGTAGATCTAAATCACATATCAAAATGTGGACAAACAGCAATGGAAATCTAAGTCCTATTTAAAACGATCCTCTTTTTCTTTCTGCAGTTGCACAGGTGACGTGCAATATTACACTAACAGAACGCCATCTTCCCCATTTCTTCACCCTCAAAGCTTCTTACGCATTCATTCTCCTGGGTTTATTTTTTACTAGGTTGGAAGAAGTGAACACCTTCCAATCTCCTTTGCTTACTTCTGACCCAAGGTTAAATCTCTTCCCCAGTAACTAGAAATTGATAACCAGAAGTCTAAGGAGTAGACTCCATGCAAAGATGTCCTTTGTTGCCTGCCACTGGGAGCTGAGTGCAAATATCTTGAAAATCACCGTGACTGATACAAATGAAAGTCCCTTACAATAACAACTGTTATAAAGGAATCTTCATGGGAATCTTTGGAGGCTTCCTTATTTTTCCCATCACACACTGGCTATCAAGTTAATATGAAAACTGTAAGTATCTTGGCCATGAAGCAAATGGTGCATAGGGGAGTCAGGAAAACTGGAATGTAATTTCAGTTCTGCCATTATCAAGCTACATTTTGCCGCAAATTGTTCCATCTTAGCCAGGCTGTAGGGTAGGACTAGCGTCAGTTATCTTTGGCAGGCAGGAAACCAGTAGTTCTCAACCATGACTGCTTATTAGTATCTCCTGAGGAGCTTATAAACGTCCTGAGGCCCAGATTACACGTCAGACCCATTCAATCAACCCCTCTGTAGGTGGGAACCATAGAAAGCTTCCCAGGTGATTACAATGAGTGGCCTCCAGTTTGAGGACCACTGGTTGCAGGTGAGGAAGTGTCTGTAAGCTTTGTGTGGAAGAAATGCAGAGGGAGGGCACAGTCCTGCCTGGTACTAGGGAGGTAAGTCGACTAAGTGCGAGCACGAGAAGTGACCTGCAGCATCTGCTGGGAAAGACGGGCCCATCAGGGTCCCACACTGGGACCAAGGTAAGGTAAAGCCCGAGAAGACGATTTCTTTGGCTTGTGTTGGCTGACTCCAGTCTCATTTGGATATGGCCCAGGCCTGTTTCCATTTGCTTCTTTTGCTTCTATCTTTCTAAAACTCATATTTGGCAAAAATAGTTGGATTTCTGCTTTTCAGAGTGGTCAGTAGAAGCACGATTAACTTGACATTATCATTTGTGTTAAAACACAATGTGAGCTCAGGATATTCATGTCTATTTTCTTGCTCTCGCTTATGAGAATGAGAACGTAGAAGTTCTTTCCTCTCTCCTCCACTTCATCAAACTGTACTTGTTTTTCAAGCATCGGCTTAAGGCCTACCTTCCCTATTCTACCCTTTGTTAATCTTATTTCCAGAACCCCTACAGCATTCCTAATGATACTATATAATTAAACATTCAATTGAATACCATCTTATATTGTTTGCCTAAACCATCTTCCTTAAAGTCTAGTCTTCCTAAAAGCTTATTGGAGACTGTAGCTCAGCATACCTTTATTCCCCCGTAAGCCTTCTGCATTAAAGGTGTTCTGTAAGTATTTGATCACCTTTGATCAAACACTTGCCTGTCTGTTCATTTTCTTTGGGCCTATTTATCATTCTTAAAGGGACATGACTACAAGCACCCATACCATTCTAGTTGTGGCTGCAGAAAGGTTCTATCCAAGGTTTTGTTTCTAACAGTTCTCTTAAAGGCACTTTCCTGCGCTTTTGGTAGCAGCAGTGAAGTACTTCTGGGCAGAAAGATTCTGGGAAAACCACACAGTTTGAGGTAGCCTGTCCGTGTGCCTGTTCCATGTGAAAGATGCCAGGTCATCAGCAACTGTGACAGCCACGCACACCTAAGCTAAAGCAACTGCCAGAACCCCAGATGCTCTTAAGGAAATGCTGGGCTCAGCTCCACCCCGAATATTTTAGAGCAGCACTGTTGAATAGAACTTTCTATCAGGATGAAATGTCCTGTAGCTGTGCTCCCCAATACATATACTTGAAATGCAGCCAGTGTGATTGAGGAACTCAATTTTTAATTTAATTTTAATTTAAAATTTTATTTTAGATTTAATTTAAATCAAAATACCCACACGGGGCTGGTGGCTACTGTATTGGATCATTCACTTGTACAGAGAGATGGGAATTAGGATCATGGAAAACAAGGGCGCGTGTATCAGGAGCAAGAACATTTATTTCTCCAGCTAAGGGGACTGAGGTGCTTCCTCCACTCTTACCACTGGGAGGCTTCTCTTTGCGTGGAGGGAGGGCCAGTCAGTGGCTGCCACCTCCAGAGCCAACAACCTAATGCTGAGTCAGCACCATCATAATAAACATCTATTTCAAAATGGTTGAGGAACGGGCTGCTTAGAATCCTTGAATGTCAGGAAACATCTCGTAATTCCACCGTCAGCGTATATTTGAGGTAAATAAAACCTAAGAGGAACAAGGTATCTTACCTGAGGTCACATGAAATGGAATATTCAGCAGAAAATGTTATATATGTTAAAACAGGTTACTGATTTCACAGAATATGTGAAAATATAATTAACACCAAAACTAAGCTGAATATAGTTTAATCTTTATGATTTAAGCATTTTTGTGACTTTTCAGTGCCTGAGGGTCAAAATGAACAGCAGGTTTAGGAGACTAAGCTACATTTGTTGTCCTGTAACAAAATCCAGCAGTTGGTTTTTTGAATAAATCCCTCACATTCACTTTTTAACTTGTCATTTGTGGCTTTATTATAAATGATGAAAGCAAAATACACAAAATTCCAGTTGTTTAAGCTTGCTGGTTGTTTGAATCCTAGATAAATGGGTGTTTACCTTAATAATGGCCTTTATACAAAGTTAATGTTACAATCCAGCATGATCAGGCCTGCTTATCTGAGAGTGGTGGTGGGTTTGTAATCCAATTATTTCTTCTGTTCTTCCTTTATGAGGCATATTTTATTTATTTGGTTAGGGCCAGAGGCTCCCCTGCGTTTGGATATGTGGCCAGGCTTTCCAGTAGACACAGCCAACTAGGTTTTAACCAGTGGTCTTTCAACAGAGTTCAGGAAAGGACAGATTTCACTTCATTGTATATTACCTGGAAAGGTCTGGTGACTAATTTTTGATCTTTGAAAATTCAAATCTCAGCACAGGATTACTTGATTGTCCCACGATAATTTAACATAGAAGGCACTCTCTTGGTTGAGATGATAGGTACTTTAATATACTACTTTTCAAGCTATCTGTGGTGAAGCCTCAGGTTTTTTTTTTTTCATTTTCAATCCATTTGCGGACTAATAATTTTGTAAAATATAATAATGAAATGAAAAGAGTCATACAAAATACAAGGCCTAATTTATTACTATTCTATACAACAGCTATAAAATTATTCCATCAAATTGCTATACATATTTCTTTTTGCTCTCAATTTCTGTATTGTCCAGACCAGTGACAGTTTACTGCCTGGCCTGAGGACCAGACTTTGAGTAGCACTGCTCTAACATACTGCCTCTGTCACAGAACTTCCTACCGGGCCATTCTGAAAGGAAAACAAACCACTACTTGTATTAGTTTAGAAGTAGATAGTCTAACATTTGAAGGGAGCAAGACCAGGTAATTTCCTGAAGTCCTTCTCAGTTTGTTGATTTTCGATCTGGGTCATTTGGGTCCATGTCTGCTTGTGGCTTCCTCCCACCTGCACAAGAAGCAGGGCCTCTGGGATCATAGTGGCCACTCAAGGTGAGCCCTTTATCTACCGTGGTCCTCCTGAGCTGCAGTTTTTGATCAGAAATACCCTCCTCCTCTAACATTTGGAATTGAGGAAGAGGAGACACTTAAACAAATCAGGTGAAGTCCTATGAAAGGTGTCCCAACAGGCTCTTTACCCTGCCAAGAAGACTTTCATTTTCTGTGATGTCTGTCTGGATTTTTCATCTCAATGTATCATGTCCCATTAGCCTTGGCCCATGACTCAGTTGAATATTGACTATACAACTCTTAACTACTTGAAGTGTTTCATTATACACATTTCACTGTACGTGTATTGATGGACTCTTACAAGTCCTTGCCACGATATCTTGAGAAATATTTCTCCTTAGCTTAATATAAGATGTTTTGCATGTGCCATCAAACAGTCTTACTTTATGAAAGCTTAAATTTTAGTTTGTTGTAGGGCAGCAGTAGAAGTTAATATTGCTAAGAAAACCAGAGGAAATTTTCTATCTGTTTTTCTTTTGTTCCATCTGTTCATTTTTATCTTGAGTAATGATTTTTGGTCGCTACTTGGAATTTGTCGTTTTTAACAAACTGCTATAAAGCAGTTTGGCTAATGTGCTTGATAAAAATATATTTCACAATGGAAAGAAATACCACGATTAATGGGTAGCAATAACTTCCACTATAAAAGAGATTTTCTTTTTCTTATTAAGAAGTCTAAGAATAGTATGCAATTTGCTTAAGCTTAAATAAAGCCACGTGTAAAGGTCCCGGGTTATCAAAGCAAAGTAACCCTGTATAGGTTTTAGCTCAAACTATGTTTTCTTTTCCCCTCTGTCCAGACATCCAGGTTAAATTCCACTGTGAGGCTAAACACTAGATGACTAAATGACGGCGTGATAGAGAAAAAGAATTTTCAACATTGTACAGGTGCTGACACAAACCACCATACACATACCAGAATAAGACAAATAGCACTTTTGCTTTAATCAACCTCCTAACTGGAAAATTTCCCCAAATACAGCCCTCTGCCTTCTATTCCTCTCACATCCACTCTTATGGTTTCATGATTCATTTCCCAAGTTCAGTTCCACAATGCAAATATTTCTATTTTGCATTTCTCTCCCTGTCTCAAATTCAACAGACCTAAAATAAAACCAATCTCAAAATCTTCAGCATTGGATGAGATCCCAGGGGACATCCAATTTTGACTTTAATGGCTACATGAATAGCTTTTATAAAGCTTGCAGGAGGGGGTTTTCTAATCTCTCTCTTAGCAGCTCCAGCTCTAGGGAACTCCCCTCTCCTCAGGGTAGCCATTCTTGGTACCTTGCTTCCAATACCAGTTCTCTGTCCAGGTTTTCTCAGGCAGGAAATGATACCTCTTTCCAGTTCCCAAACCCCCTTATATCAGCACCATCTGATTACTCTCCAAACCCTGAGTTTCTAATCAAGTATAGGATGGGACAGGCCTAACATTTTTAATCAGCTCCCTCTCCAAGCCCCATAATTCCTAGCACATAACAGGTCATCAGTAATTAACTGTGGATTAATTGATGTTTTATATCTATCGAGAGCTCACCCTTAGCGAATGGGGTATCTTATTCTGAATCTGTATTTCATGTGATATTTTCGACCAAATAGCCAGATGAGAACTATATCACGTTAATCAGAAATCAGAAATAAAGCTACAGTTCATTAGTAGATGAAATGATAATTGTATAGTTTGTGCATCATTTAAAGACTCCCATGGAGAGAAAAGTGCTGTATGCAATTGGAAGTGACATTTCAGAGAAATTTTGGTAAAATCTACCCAGTTCACAGGAGAGAGCTTATCCTTTTAAACTTCTTACATTTTTCTTTTAGGATGGTGCAGACCCAGTTTACACCTTCCTAAAATAAATAAACTACCTTTCCTGTTATACCAGTAATGATAGCATCTTAACATTTCATTAAAGATGCAAAAGTTGAACCTTTGGCAGCCAATTTTGTTTGATTTATTTTCAAATAATTTCAGTAGGATGGAAATAGGAATACTGTATTTTACACATCATTTCTTTATATACCTGAAAACAGAACTATGCCCAAAGATCAGTTATGTGCAGTTCATTAAGGCCCAGTTTCCTTTCTGACCCAAGATACAGCATTAGACGAAAAGAACTTAGAGATGAGGAAATAACTCGGTCTCATAACTTCCCAAAGCTGTGTTGCTGCAGTGAAACCTGCTCAGATCAGGATGATTCATGCTGTTGTTTGGAAGTTGCACAGAGATACCCATCAAAATAGGCTACTCTCCTCACTGCTCACCTTCTAGTTATCAACTCATTCAACTCAGCCAATGCACCATGAAGTTAGTTGAGGACTGCCACTTCCCACAGGATTCAGTGAGGTAGAAGCTAATATACATGCCAAGGAAAATGGCGCACTCTTATTTAAATCCTTAAAAGCAATGAACTTCTAAAAGAATTGAAAACAAGCATTCCCACAAGTACACGCACATACGTGTTTATAGCAGCACTGTTCACCAGAGCCAACAGGTGGAAACAGCCAACTGTCCATCAACAGACGACTAGGTAAGCAGATTGTGGCATATGTGATAGAATATTATTCAGCCACAAAAGGAAGTACTGATACCTGTTATAAGGTAGATGAACCTTGAAAACATTATGCTAAGTGTAAGAAGCCAGACACGAAATGTCACATATGATTCCATATATAGGAAATATCCAGAATAGATAACTCCACAGAGACAGGATGCAGTCTGGTGTTGCCAAGGGCTGCGGGGAGGAGGAAATGGGGAGAATAAACTGTTTAATGGTAAGGAGTTTTATTTTGGAATGATGGAAACGTTCTGGCACTAGGTAGAGAGGGTGGTTGTACAATATTATGAATGTACTAAATGCCACTGAATTGTTCACTTTAAAGTAGTTAAAAACAACAACAATGAACTCAAGTCTTAAAACCAGATTCGTACCTTCAGAATCCTCTCCACTGAACCTGACACTCACCTTGCACACCATGGAAGTCCTTGCTCCGAGCCTAGCAGCTTGGACACACTGGTTGGCACCTTTCCCTCCAAAGCCAATGAAAAACTTATGTCCATGGATGGTTTCTCCAGTTTTTGGCAAACGAGGAGTAAGACTATCATAATTTAAAAAGAGAAAGACAAAAAAGCACCTTGGTAACTGCAATCAATTGAAGTTGTTCAGAAGAGAGAGGGAGGTTATCTGATGGCGCTCTCGCCTTAGCAATCAGACTGCGAGCAGACGCAGGGAAGAGTCCCTTTTTCTTTAAGGTAACATTCAGTAGTCTGTGTCACTGTCCAGAATCCATCTGCCTGACAGAAGTCCTCTGTCCCCCACTGCCCCACACCTGCACCGCTGGCTGTGTGCAGGTCCTCCTGTCTGCACTGCAACAGGGTTGTTCATGGGTGTCCTGTTTTCCATCTGGGGGAACTGTCAGAAGGAAGTATCTTCATATTCCCCCTTCCCAATGCCCAGCACAGAGGTTTAGTCACAGTGGGACTTAATCAATGGAACCAAGTTAATGTGTGTTTCTGTTTGGGTTTATCTGGTCACTTTGATAAGAAGCAGGAAGTGTACTGGGATTCTGGTAATCACTTCAGGACCTAAGGAGAAGAGAGAAGGTACAATTCCAGGCAGTAAAGAATCTTGTTTTCCTCGTGGGTGGCATGGGAATGGGGAATTTAGATGGCAGGATCAAGTTTTCATCCTAAAACATCGTGTCTATTACTCATTTCATGCACTGACTCCAAAGAGGTACCCATTTGAAAAAAATGGATTCTAAAGAGCTAAGTTTAGTTTCAATTTTTACTGTCGCAAACTCTAAACATACAAAACTAGAGAAAATAGTATACTGATTTCCCCTACACCCATAACTCAGATTCAACTATTGTCAATCTTGTTTCAGTCTAACCCTTCATCAACTTCTCTAAGAGCTAAGGATTTTTACTGACATGTTATTACTGGTATGTTACTGCCTAATGAGGATAGTATTAAATGAGTCAAAAAGTGAGAGTAATAGGTTTGCTCCAGTATATGATTTTCAAGTAAAGATGGAAGATGTGAGGAAACAAAATATTTGAAGGACAGAAGACTTTAAAATGGAAAGGGAGTTCTGGGTAGAAGAGCAAGTGAAGAAGATGGGCTCAGCGGCATGAGGACAGGTTGGCTACGAGAAGTCAGCCAAGGGCCAGATGGAGCAAATGAAGCGATGGCAGTTGTGACCAAACAGGTTCATTCGCTTTGGACAGGAAAGAAAGGACAAGAGAGTTCACAATAGTAAGTAGACTGAGAACCTACTCTGTTTTAGCAGATTAGAAATTTCTATTCATTTCCCACATAGGCTGGGAATCTAGCTGAAACCAGTATCTTAATAGAGTAACAGAACAATGCCAACAGCCTGTTTGCAATGGAATGCCATATGACTGATGACAAGAACGTATGATTGTGTCAATAAACACCCAGTTCAACCTGTGAACCTCCTTTATGGAGTTCTAAAAGTCTCAATAAATTGAGCTCAACTACTCCAGTCCCTAGCATGGCACTGTTAAATGCGGTTATTTGAGATTCAAAAGAGACTCGTGGATAATTTGAAAACATCCCACTCCACTCCTCCCCTTTTCCATTCTATTTTTATCTTGGATTCTAAATGCATTGATAGTACTGATGAAAAAAATATACATCTACAAGGTTCACTTCTGAAAAAGGTACTCAATCAAGAGAAAAATGGGTTTAATGTAATGTTATTATCCTGTCATTTAATTTAGCAATGACAAGAGATGATGAGATTTTGATTTGCATCAGAAATCTTAAACATTTTAGGATTCTGTTATGAACAGGCAATGATGAGTAATCTGTGTGATTGAGTAACTGTGTGAATTCTTGGCTTATTGATGCTGCTACAATGTTCATAACAACCTTAAAAAGAAATAGCCAATGTGGCTGAAAACAGGCCAAATAACTTAATTAGTAAGACTGTCACTAAAGAAACTTATGACTTCCACTATATTTACACTTAGATTTGGGTCACAATCCACCGGTTTGAATCAAGTGTATTTTTTATTATCAACTGTGGGAAATCATGAAAAATGTATCACCAAATTATTATCGGGATGTATCTGGATGTGGGGGAGGAGTGAAATCAGGGGTACAGCGTGTATGTGTTGGATGTGGTAGCAGATGGTTGGGATTTAAACAACTTATATTAACACAAGCACTGTGCTAATTTAGCCATCACTGAAATTCCTCACTCCTTTGGAATCCTATTTTCTTTTCTTTTCCTTCTGCATCTTTGCCCTACTTTTATCTTTCTTCCCTCGGTTGTAGACTTCCCCTGCAGGAGGGCAGGGACCCCATCTGTTGTGTTCCCCATTTGGTCAATAGTACCTTATAGTCTGTAGTCACTTAGCATGGGGTGAACACATTTGCTGACTGGACAAATCTTTGTAAGTCTCCCCTTTTCTCCGAAGGGTAGCAGAATATGCCACCCAGAAATATGATGGTAGGAGTTCAGGACATGCCACCCAAAATACACTGTTTTGATAATTGGTGATTTTGAGTTGTAGGCACTTGAGAAATAGCAAAATGGGGACAGGCTTTCTCTGAACTCAGCCTAAAGACAGACCCTCCGAAAGGAACTCAACTGCCATAAATCCCCTCTCTGGTAGTTTCATCAACCAGGGAACACTGGCTCTTGTCACAGAAGAGGAGACCAGAAGTCCACACCACACCCAGACAGACACTGTCACAGCTGTCATACCTCCCATCCATTCTAAGGGCCCATTCATCTTTCCTAAAAGTCATTGACTCTCCCCTAACAGGTTTACTTCCCTCTCCGCTTTCCCCATTAAGATGCTATTTTAAGGCTGAATTTGAAGTCACCTTGGGGAGTTACTCATTTTTTCCTGGGTTTCTCCCACGTATACCTGAGGGATACATGTTAATAAACTTCTGTTGGTTTTTCTCTTGTTAATCTGTTTTTTCAGACAGGGGTCCCAGCCAAGAACTCAGAAAGGTAGAGGGAAAATCATTTTTCCTCTCCTGCATCTCTTTCCCACGGCTCCGCTGTATAGCTTCCATTCTTCTGAATCAAAGACATGGAAGTGTTGATGAATGGGAAGGAGGAGGAGACTGGCAGGGATGATGGTTCAATTGTCAGGCAATAACAAGTCCATGTTTTACCAGGCCGTACCCACTGCAGCCCAATATAAGCAGCATTCCTTTCCTATCAGCAAGAACTGTAACTGGAATTCATACTGTCATCCGTTCATTCATGTATTAATTCAACACATGTTAAATCAGTGTTTTCCAGTGTACCTCCTACAGGGCAAATTGACTTGCAAAATGATATGCTGTTGGGTCAGCAATCCTAAGGGATTTGTATCAAAAATACCTGCACAGCATATGCTGCTAAGCAGAGAAGCCTTATAAAAAGTAAATGCATTAAACAGAGGTTTGAGGGTTTGTTATAAACCCAAGGCGGAAAATTCATACTTTTGTATTTTTGATATTTTGTGCTTAAATATATTATTGTGAAATTTCATTTGAGTCATTTCCTTTATGAGGCCAAACCATTGTATTGTGTTCATTTTTCTTATGGCTGCCTCAGTTCCAACTGGTCTAGACTCCCTCTGCCTATCACTTTTTGTCAGTCTTTTAAAACATTAAAACGAGTGGGTTTTTTTTAAAATCCTAACTTTGAGGCAAGTAATACATTAGTAAAAAAAAAAAAAAAAGTTACAGAACAAGATTAGTATGATTTGATTCATGTTCTTTTAAAAAGGAAAGTGATATATGTATATGTTCTCAGATGGCATGTAAATGCATAGAAAATGAAATGTTCATGAGAAGTCTCCATGAGAAGGGCAGAGAGCAAAAGTTTGTTTTACTTTATATACTTATGCATGGAGGTATGTGCGACAAGAATCTATTTATTATAAGGGACACCACTTGTCACACTCTGGCCTCCCTGCATCTTTTTCCATCCCTTGGTTCTTCCTGGGCCCCAGCTGGCTTCTTGCAGGTGCTAACAGGACCTTGCCCACGGCCACTCTCTTCTCACTCCAGGGTTTCTGTCTCTTGGTTATGGTTCTTCAGGCTGTCGTGCAGGATTGAGCAACCAGTTGCCGGTAGGGGTAGACAGCTTGCACATATCAAGCATCTTTGTCTAGGTTCTTCCCACGTCCGAGCTTCACTTTCCCCGTCCCACACTCTGCTCTCTGGGTCAGAGTTCTGAATAGAGTATGTTCACTTAAGCCTTTGTCTTATGCTCTTGCTTTCTGTTGAACCCAGACTAAGATAGTTTATTGCTTATTTAGTTTTTCAAAAAAGTAGATGAATCAGACAATGGAAAGTGGAGAGCCACTAGAAAGTTACAAACAGGCAGAAAAGCATTTACGAATTATAAATCCTAATTTACTTTGAATTAGGCTTTCCTATCTTTTTAATGAAACCATGAAGTTAAGGTCAAGTTTAAGAAGGGACCTGCATGAAGCACCTTCCCCTGGATGAAAGCATTACTGAGATTCGCCTCAATTCAAACATGACATTTAGCAGGGGTGACAAAGACAAAGTGCTCAAAGAAGAAAAAAAGGAAGCAGTACTGGTAGAAATGCATTGTTGCTACCATTGAAAAAAATTGAAATAGTGTAAATTTTTGTATGAGGGAGAAAACCCAAACAGAGAAAAACAATCACAAGAAATGTATTTGAATTTAAGACATATTTGTAGCTTCGAAAAAGCCACGACATGTGAAAGCCGGGCAGAAGGGAACACCGGTGGAGAGATGGCGACACCATCCTGGGCCACGAGAGGCCACAGGGTTAAAGCCCAGGTGAGTCAGGCAGAAGGCCTGAGCCACTTACTGATTGTATCACCTTTGACAGCTTTCCCCTCTTTGAACCAGCTTCTTCTCTTGCAAAACAGGTTTAATAATACTTGTCAACTCCTTAAATGCCTGGGTTTTGTGCTCCGAGTTATTTCACTGACAGATGTTAGCAGAACAACTTATCAATTGCTTTTAACTTCTTGACAATGACGTGCTTGTTACAGATTATCAGAGATGATTCATAGCAAAGGAAGGAATGACCTGGTGAAACAGGGATGAGCAGCATTTAAACCAAAAAGGTCACGCTAATACTGGCTCCAGCTCAAAGTCAAGGATATGATGCTTTTTGGCTTTTGCATTCCATCCTTTTTTCTTCTGGCTGCAAGCTTCTGACACACTGTATGACTTTATAACAGGGATCGTACTATTAGTTATTACCCAATTAAAATTCATTATGCCCATTTATTATTCCTACTGCCTGCACTCTTCAACTATATCTGTTCTCAGTATTTGTGTATGTCATATTTACAAGGATGAGGGTAATTTCCAAACCTAGTTAGTGATATCTATTTCTACCTCTGTAGAAAGAACTTAGCCTCCCAACTGAAACGTCATTCTGTGCTTCCAAACCCTAAATTTGCAGACATATATAATAGATGATTTATTTAAGACAATGAAACACACATTATGCTTTAAACACTTCTTAACTGATTTTGATTTCTAGCCCATATCTTTTCCTAGCTAACAGGTTTGGGCTAAAAAGTCATTTTGTCTGAGGTAGCCACTCTTGAACTTACAGAATAAACAATACTCTTTTAGCCAGAAGTGGCCAGCCTTTCAGTGTCATATCTTTGACCCTATTGATCTAAATTTTGCTAATGTGTGAAAAAGTGTGCTAGGCACTGGGAGAGCCAGTAAAGATGAGTACATTTTGGTTTTCTCCCATGTTATGGTCTTACATGGCTTAATTCACACCTCTGCTCAAACGTTACCTCCTCAGAGAGGTCTTCCCAGCCATCTTACAGGAGATACCCCCTTACGGTATTAATTTCTGCTAAGTATTCATTAATTCTGACAAGAAACACTAGGTTTCTGGATCAGAGACAGCCTTTTAATTAGTCATAACTGCATTAGTTAGTTCTCTATGTCCCAATCCCCACAGAGTGACATAAGAGAAACCTCGAAATGATGAATTTTTGTAGTTTATATAAGACAGCTGACACAGCTGCTGATCCTTCTCCCCTCGGGGGTGTGGATGGGGAAGGGGGAGGGGCGAGGGGAACAGGGCCTATTGACCTTCGCTTTGTAATTAAACAAATCCTTTCGGGCAGAGGTGGGGAAGGTCTCTAGGTTTACAACCCCTAGCAAGTAAATAATTATGTCCAAGGGAGAAGTCTCTAAATCTGTCCAGAGGTCTGTGACTTCCAGGGTTTATTTGCCATTCATTCTTTCACCCAGGTGCTAGGCATCTGAGCTCAGAAAGTCTCGATCATATAGAAATGTGAGAACATTCACGGAGTATGGCTTCCCAATTTATTTTTTAAACTTTTATTTATTTGTGTTTTTCCAGGACCCATCAGTTCCAAGTCCAGTAGTTGTTTCAATCTAGTTGTGGAGGGCGCAGCTCACAGTGGCCAATGCAGGGATGGAAACAGCAACCTTGTTAAGTGCACCACGCTCCAACCAACTGAGCTAACCGGCCGCCACCCCCAACAATTCTCTTCATAGCAATATCACTGCCTGACATTATAATACTCATTTATTTCTTCTTTCCCTATCTTCTTTTGGATTAATTGTACTTCATTTCTTTTTCACTTTGGTGTGTTATCAACTCTATCACTTTTTTCTATTTTTAAAAAGTGATCTGGGCCGGCCCGGTGGCTCAGGCGGTTAGAGCTCCATGCTCCTAACTCAGAAGGCTGCCGGTTTGATTCCTACATGGGCTCGTGGGCTCTGAACAACAAGGTTGCCGGTTCAACTCCCTCCAAGGGATGGTGGGCAGTGCCCTCTGCAACTAGCAACAGCGACTGGACCTGGAGCTGAGCTGCGCCCTCCACAACTAAGACTGAAAGGACAACAACTTGACTTGGAAAAAAAGTCCTGGAAGTACACACTGTTCCCCTTCCCCAATAAAAAATCTTAAAAAATAAAAAATAAAAAAAAATTAAAAAATTAAAAAAAAGTGATCTAAGATTTACAATAAGCATCTTGAAATTAATCAGCTTCTTTTCAAACGTTACGATGCCAGTTTATCTATAAATGTAATTTACAGTAGTAGTCTTCTATTTCCTGTCCCTAACCTCATGCTCTTAGTCATGCGTTTTAGTTCCACGTGATACAAACCTTGCAACACTGTTATTATTATTTCACTGTCAATTGCCCTTTTAACGAATTAAGAAATGAAGGAAAAAACGCCTTTGTAGTCACCTACATATAATATTTACCATTTCTGGGGCTCTTCATTCCTTTGGGTGGATCTGAGTTTCCACCTAGTATCACTGTGGTTCCATGTAAAGAACTTTCTTCAATGTTTATTGTAGTGCAAGTTTCTGGTCATAAGTTCTCACAGGTATTGTTTTTCTGTCTTTATTTCCCCTTCATACTTGAAGGATATAGAATTCTGTGTTGACAGTTTATTTTCCAAGCAGTTTAAAGATTTCATTTAACTTTTTCTGGCTTGCATTGTTTCTGACAAGAAGTCTGTAATCAATCTTTGCTCCCCTATATGTAATGTGTGCTCTTTCCCTCTGGATGATTTTAAGAGTTTCTGTTTATAATTGGTTTGCAGGAATTTGATTACAATGTGCTTTGATGTGGTTTACATTATGCTTATCCTGCTTAGGGTTCATTGAAATGCTTAGAGCTAGACATTTATAGTTTTCATAAAATTTGAAAAATTTCCAGCCATTATTTCTTCAAATACTTTTTGTGCCTCTCCCACAGTGTTTTTCTTCTTAGACTACAATTACACATATGGTAGGCCACGGGTCTCACATGACTGAGGCTCCGTGTATTTTGTTTAGTCATTTTTTCCTCTGTGCTTCAATTTAGATAATCTCTATCGTCAGGTATATGGATCCTTTCTTTTGTAATGTCTACTCTACTGATAAGCCCATTAAGTGACTTTTTCATTTCAGATATTGCATTTTTTTATTTCTTAAGCCTCTGTTTGGTTGTTTTATACATCTACTTTTCTTCTCGCTATGTTTATAGTTTTCTTTAAATCACTGAGGGTATTTATAATGGCACTTAAAAAAAAATCCCTTTCTGCTAATTCCCCCATTTTGTCATTTCTTTGCAGTTTTGATTGACTTTTTTTCTTGTTTATAGATCACATTTTCCTGATTAATGATTTTTTTAAATTTATTTTTATTAGTTTCAGGTGCACAAGACAAAGTAATACTAGACGTTTATCTTTTACATCTCTCACACTGTGTGAACCCCCGTTCCCCCATCCACTATCCCTCTGACATCGCACAGAGCCATTACATTTCCATTACATTTCTGATTAATGATTTTTGATTGGATGCTGAATATTACAAATGTCACATCGTTGAGTGTCTTAATTTTGTTGTGTTTTCCCAAAGAGTTGAACTTTGTTTTTTTTTTTCAGGCAGTTAAGTAATATCTGGATCTATTTGATTCTTTTGAAGATTGTTTTTGAGATTTGTTAGGGGAGTTTAAAGTAGCCTTTCCTTAAGTCCTAATTGACATTAGAGAATATTGGATGGATCCAGAAGGTGAAATGAAACCAGGAAGAAAAGGTATTTCTTTAAATCCTGAGCAGTGGAGCCAGCTGAAGGAACAGATTTCTGACATTGATGATGCAGTAAGAAAACTGTAAAATCAGAGCCATATAAAACCTGTACTGTTCTAGTTGTTTTAATCTGTCTTTTTACATTGGCTTTTGTTTTCTAAACGTTGTTTTCCAAGCTATTGTATATTTGGATTGCAGAAGAATTTGTAAGAATACTTTTTTTTAAATGTTCATTATTAAAAATGTTCTGAATGAAAAAATAAAAAATAAAAAATAAATAAAGTAGCCTTTCCTTAAGGGCGACCTCTTCTACTAAGTCTTGTCCTTCTACCGAATGCTCCAGGGGTTCAATACCGAATTCTGGAATCTCAACCAAAAGCTCCAGGGGTTCAATAATGTCTCTGGCTGGATAGAACACCTCCCATTCCCGTGTAATTTCTGGGAAATGTTCAGCTTATAGCTCTCCAGTAGTTGCCAAGGTTTTTGAAGTTTCTTTCTATGTATGCCCATTTAGTATTTAGTAACAGACCCAACGGGACACATGCAGATTTCTGGACCTTTCCCTGATTAGCTCTTTCCTCTCCAGTATGTGTTCCCTCAAATTCTAGCCCCCTTAGTCTCCCTAAACTATGAAATTAGTTTTCTCAACTCACTGATACCGCCATGATTTCCTTGAGTTCTTCCTCTCTGTACCATGGCCAGTAATGTGTCTCCAGGACGCACCTTGTTTGTTTCCTTTCTCTTCTGGATAACACTCCTTTTGTTCAGTATCTGAAACAACTGCTTCATGTATTTTGTCCCATATGTGTCCCATTTTCTAGTTGTTTGTGGTGGAGAGGTAGGTCTGCTACTAGTTACTTCAACATGGTCAGAGTAAATTTATTTTGAATGAATGGTCTATATACCTTGAAAGACACTCATATAGATAATTGGGATGACAGATGCCTATGTACATAATAAATCGTAACAGTGAGGTGAGAGCAGGGCAAAAAAGCTGTGTGGGATTGTAACTCAAGGAGAAAAGTAAACCAGCTATTAAACAGGAATGTGGTCAGAATAATGGGGACAAAAGGGGTCACATCCTTCTTCGTTCCTAAACTGTGGGATACAAAAGATTGAGTATAGAGGTGTCAGGAGAGGTGTATAGATCAAAATATTAAAATATGTTAAAATGAAAAGGTCATCCTCTAATATATATATGTATATATACATGTAAATATATATGTATATATATGTATATGCACATACATATATATACATGTATATATACCTCCTTGCTGAGAAAAGCCCTGAGAAAGAATAGAAGCCTGGACAGGAAGGTACAGAATGAGATAATTTTGGAACTAAAAGCTGCAAAAGGAGAGGGCAGGAGAAATATATATGTATAGGGGATTAGGGAATGTGGATTGGACTATTTAGGATGGCATATAAGGTATGTGGGAATATCAAGATGCAGAAAAATGGAGCAGAAAGGGAATTGCTGAGACTAACGCATTTATCAAAGTTCCTGATGAAAAACTTTTTAATTCCGTGAAGAAGACAAAGTATGAAGTGACAAATAACTACAAAACCAATATTTTATTTTCTATTTTGCCAATTAATTTTAGTAAATTTTAAACTTCAAAATGACTTCTGTCACCACGCTGTAATTATCTAGGCTACTTCTTCCTGCCATCTGCTGGTGTAGGTTAAAGAAATACAAATGGAATTAATTTTATCCTAAGGAAAATATAATTAGAAAGATAAATCAGCATACACAAATGTATTCTGGAATCAATTATTAAAAATTTTAATTTATCTACTATTTTTGGGTTTTGGTGCTCATGCTTCTTTCACATTCCTATCATCATGAATAATCAAGAACTGATTATATTATATTTGAGCTTCACGATACATTTGTAATATGTGTTAGGGTAGGCCTTAGCATCATTGTTTTCAGGGAGAAAGTGAGAATTCAAAACAGTAATGGCCTATCAACACGCACAGAGCTGTTGGTGGCTGAGCCTAACTTTAATTCAGGTCTTATGATTCTATTGCGAGGATCTTTAAACCATACTGTGCTTTCTTTGACAATCAGTTTTCGCTCATTTTTCTTTATTTTTTGCCGAGCAAATGGTGAATTTATTGACAGAAAGAGGATCGGGCAGTGCACTCTCAGGGAGTAGGCAGCCTGGGAGAATAGCCACTGCCTTCTCTCAATTTTTTTTAGGAGGGTGTAGCTCACAGTGGCCCATGTGGGGATCGAACCAGCAACCTTGGTGCCACCAGCACTGCACTCTAACCAACTGAGCTAACTAGCCATCCCTCATTTCTTTTTTTAATGAGAACTTTTAAGATCTGTTCTCTTAGCAACTTTCAAATATGCAATACAGTATTGTTAGCTAGTCACCCTGCTGTACTATATACCCCAGGACCTATTTATTTTATAACTGGAAGTTTGTAACTTATGACCCTTTTTACCTATTTTGACCGCCTTCCCACCACCTGCCTCTGGTAATCACCAATCTGTTTTCTGTATCAAAGAGCTTTTTTGTTTTTTTGTTTTTAGATTCCCAAATAAATGAGATCATATGGTATTTGTCTTTCTCTGTCTGACTCATTTCACTTAGAAATAAGTCAAACCCTCTACGACCACCCATGTTGTAAATGTCAAGATTTCTTTCTTTTTATGGCTGAATAATATTCCATGTTATGAAAATTGGAATGAAAATGGTGTGAAAATTCCATATTTTCTTTATCCATTCATCTATTGTTGGACACTTAGGTTGTTTCCATATCTTGATTATTGTAATAATGCTGCAATGAACATAGAGGTGAACATATCTTTTCCAGTTAGTTTTTTTGTTTCCCTCAGATAAATACCCAGGCGAGGAATTGCTGGATCGTAAGGTAGTTCTATTTTTAGTATTTTGAGGAACCTCCATACTGTTTTCCACAGTGGCTGCACCAATTTACATTCCCAACAGTGTATGAGTGTTCTTTTTTCTCCACATCCTCACCAATACGTACTATTTTAAAAATCTTTTTAATAATAGTCATTCTAACAAGTGTGACATAAGATCACATTGTGGTTTTGATATGCATTTCCCTGATGATTAGTAATATCGAGCATCTTTTCATGTATTTGTTGGCCATCTATATGTCTTCTTTGGAAAAATGTCTATTCAGATCCTCTGCCCATTTTTAAATTGGATTATTTGTTTTCTTTGCTATTGAGTTGTGTGAGTTCTTTATATATTTTGGATATTTTTCTTTCAGTTTTGACTATAATATTGAACATTCAGTACCTATAACAAATACTTGTTTAACATTATTAATATGAGCATAAAAAAATAACAAACTCTATACTAAAAAAAGACCTACATGTATAGATCATTCCATTCCTCTACTTCTTTTGGCCGTGGTACTAAGTGATGTTACCGGGGAAAGAGTGGTCGCCTCCATCAAAATGGCATAATAAATTCAGTGTTTATTCTTAAAATCTTACTAGCATTTCAGATCTCTTTGCATATCTGATTTCCTATGCCTGGAATATTCTTTCCCCTGCTTCTGTGCTGAGCTAATCCATGTGCATCCTTTCAAATTCAACTCAGATATTACCTCCTCTCTGAGTCCTAGTTGAACAGTGTGGGTTGGTTGACCTCCATTCTAGCAACCTATGCACGTTTCTCATAGTCACTTCTGTACACTATGGCTTAAGACTGTGCCTAGATACATCATGTGTCCAATAAATATTTCTTAAAATATATATTAATAGTGCCAGATACGATTTCTTGAGTGCTTGCCATAAGATAAATACTGCACTAAGCACTTTTTGACCACCAAATAACTTAATCCTTACAATAACCCCATAAGAAAGTTATTTTTTCCATCTCCATTTCACAGATAAAGGAGGATGAGAGTTAGATTAAGAAACGTACTCAAGTTCACCCAGTAGAATATGGTAGAGTCAGGACTCAAACCAAGGTTGGTCTGACTCCAAAACCCATTGTAATATATTATCCACAGATGTACTTAAAGCCCCTTGGACCAATCTATATTTCATGTTTCTATAATTTCTTGTGTAATTTCTGGTAGCTATGCTTCTGAAGAACACTGGAGTTTTGCAAGCTGAACTAAGATGCTAAGATGGAAAGACCAAATAAGGTGCTCCTTTCCCCAGAGCTCAGAAGGAACTAAGTTGATGAACAGAATGTTCTCAAATTTAACTTTTCTTCTTAAACCCTTGGGCACACTACTCTGTGTAAATTATAATGTAATAGAAGAGATAATGTAATTTCATGTGAAATATGAATAGAGTTATCTTAAGCTTAATATCCTATGCTATTCCACAAAAAGTATCATGACTTCTTTGTGCTCTACAACCTTAATAAGTTTGAGAAACAGTATTCTGAAAAGTAGGTTATTGTAAAACATGTTTGAAATGAATCCAAATGCATCAGAACTCACATTAAATGTGAATGGATTATGTTCTCCAGATAAAAGCCCCCCCAAAAAATTAGTCATAAAGAAATATAACAAACGAACCAACAAAAAGACTAAATCCAGCTATGTACTCTTTATAAGACACACACCTAAAACATAACTATAAGAAATTGAGGGCAGTCGGTTTGCTCAGTGGTTAGAGCACAGTGCTCATCACACCAAGGTCACCGGTTGGATTCCCACATGGACCAGTGAGCTGCGCCCTCCACAACTAGATTGAAAACAATGACTTGACTTGGAGCTGATGGGTCCTGGAAAAACACACTGTTCCGCAATATTCCCCAATTGAAAAAACAAAGAACTTGACAAATCTACCATCATGGTATGTCATTTTAACGTAATTCCTTAAGTAACTGACAGATCAAGCAGACAAAAAGTCAGGCTGGCCCAATGAACATATATAAAACACCATGGCTCATACCTATCAAATCATAATATTTCTATTATTTCTAATGTATACATTGAACATTTACAAAAATTAACCAGGTACTAGGCTATAAATAAAGTCTCTTCAAATTTCAAAGAATAGTATATTTAGAAAATATTCTCAGACTTTAACATGTTAAGCCTCCATATATGTAAAAAGGTTAAAAAATGCTTCTAAATAACTGATACAGACATAATAATGGTATTTAAGAAGTAGTGAAAACTAAATTATAATATAGTTGTTTTTCCTCTCTGAAAAGCACGAAGCGTAGAATTCTTTTGTTCCATAGACGAGATTCTTTCCAAGAACTGCACTTTGTAGGTCTTGTCAATTTGGGAAAGCTAACTGTCAGCATCAGGGTTTGCTCATAAAGGACCAGAGTCCATGCTTGATTCATACCCATTTTACTTAACAGATGTTTTCAACTATTTTATCCCCTGACTATTTCTTGAATTGTTTCCCTCTTCTTTATCCCCATCACTACTGTCTTAGTTCAGGCCTTCCTCAATGCTTGTGAAGGTAATGCTTGCCTTACCTTTCAAATGGGTCTCCCTAACTTTGAGGAGAATGCCTTTGCTATCTTCAAAACACTGCCTTCTTTAAAATCTGTCTTTGGCATTGAGTGAGCAATGTGAAGTACAAAGCTGACCATGTCCTTCCTGTACTTTGCGCCCTTCACTGGTTCCCGGGCCTACAGAATAAAACCCAAGCACTGTGGCACGGCCGATGAAACCTCGCATCGACACCTTCCATCTGATGTGCTGCAGACACAGTGGGCATACTCCGTGCATGCCCATATCCGTGACTCACTCTTCTTTCCTGGGCTAGCATCTGCTTATGTTTCAAGACTTGATCCAGGGGGCGTCTCATCTGAGAGCTTTTCCCTGGGCTCCCACAGAACCTGCAGGTGCTTACATCATACTACAATGATCTATTTTTGTGTCCTTGAACTAGAAGTTCCTCAAGAACAGTGGCCACGTTTTACTAACTGCAGTATCCTAGCACTTAGCACAGTCCCAGTATTTCAATATTATATACGGGTGATCAAAATACTGGATCAACATTCATCACGAAGCCCTCCTTGCCTTGGTCTCCCAAGAATATAGACACCAGGGCATGAAGAGCTGACAGGGAATGGAGTGTAAAGGGAATGATTGGTAATACCACCCAGTAGGTACTCTTTCTTGGTCATAGGTAATTTTTAACTTATGTTAGTGTATTAACAAATTTAACAAAACTAGCAAATTTCCCATGAATGATTTTTTTTCTTTTTCTTTCAGTTTCAGGTGTACAAAATATTGTAATGGTTAGACATTTACATACCTGACGAAGTGATAAGTTCCCCCCAATCCACTACCCAAACTCAGACATCGAATATAGCTGTCACAATTCCATTGACTATCTTCCCTATGCTGTACTCCACCTTCTGTGAGACTTATATATATAATTATAGTCGACACTCAGTATTATTCTACTCCAGCTTCAGGTGTACAGCGCAGTGGTCAGGCATCTACACAGTCTATGAAGTGATCCCCCTGATAAGTCTAGTGCCCACCTGGCACCCTACATAATCTTTACAACATTATTAATTATTTTCCCCAAACTGTATTTCACATCCCCGTGGCTATATTGTGACTACCAATTTGTACTTTCTAATCCCTTCACCTGCTTCCCCATCTCCACCCCCCTCCCATCTAGCAACCATCAGTTTCCCTCTCCCCCCCATATCTCTGAGTCTATTTCTGTTGATATTAGGGAATTCAGGTGACAGAAACCTGTTTAACAAAATACTAATTTAATTATTGATTGGTAACTGATAAGCAACTTTCAAGACCAACTTAAGGAGCTGAAATAACAATGAAGGATGATATTATATTCCTTTAATATTGGGAAAGCATGATACTTTTTGGACCAACATTCCTTTGGCTTTTGCTTTTCTGAAAATGTAACTTTCAGGACAGCAAAAACCAAGAGAGATTTTTATATTCCTAAATATGAGAAGTTAAGAGCTTTCTGGTGCAATGCAGGTTAAAGGGTACTGTAGTATGCCAACACATTCAAGGTACAGTATAAAACTTTGGCTTATTTTTTCTTTTTTAGTAACATAGCTCCAATGTTTGATCCATTTTGGATCTAAAAGCTTCTAAATTCACTTATTCCATTATCCATCTAAAATCTTTTGAGAATTAAGCAATCATTTTTTGTCTTGCCAAGGATTAAATTTGGATGTTTGGTTGAACATGAGCCTTATCTCTCAAACCATCACTTTTAATTGGAGCATGTAAAAGGATAACATAGGGGTTTAGTTGACATCATAGTCTATTGCCATGGAAATGTAAACATGGGTTTCTATTAGATTTGTCTCAAAGCAAGTTTTAGTAGTACACAGAGACGGGGAGACAGGAGATAAATCATGTAAAAAATGTATCCTCTAGATGTTGGCGTGCCCTAGGAGCTTAGATCCTCAGTGATCTCATCCTGCCTCACGGCTTTAAATACCATGTATACACTGATGACTCTCAAGTTTGTATCTCCAGCTGGACCTCTCCTCTAAACTCTGAACTCACATACCAGTCTTTTTGACTATTGGCTACTAAATCTCACATGTCTACCCTTAGCTCCTGACACAGCTCTCTCTCTACCCAACTTGCTCTGCTCACGAGCTTGCTTCTGCATCTCAGCAAAGGTCAGCTTCCCTTTCTGCTTGCAGAGGCCATCGACTTTCGAGTAATCCTTCACTTATCTGGTACTCCTCAGCAAATCCTGTCAGCTCTACCTTCAAAATACAATCACTTCTGTCTTGCACTGCTTTCAAGGTACCATAATTTCTTGCCTAGATTATTGCGATCAAGTCTGAACTAGTCTTCCTGCTTCTGCCCTTGCCTTCCTTCAGTCTATTCTCTCTCAGCCCCCAGGGTGATCATACTACAATGTAAATCAGATTATGTCACTCTTCTGCTCAGACCCACCAATGGATTTTCATCGTATTCAACGTATGACCCAACGTCCTTGAATCATCATCCCATCCCCGTCCCTCTTTTCTTCTTCAGCCTTGTTCACTGATCATAAGAGGCCTTATCCCATGTCAGGGCCTTTGACATATGCCACTCCCCTAGGTATCTGTATGGCTTGCTTCCTTTCCTCTTAAGTTTTTACTCAAAATCAGCTTCTCAGTGAGGCTTTCTTTGCTCAATGATCTAAAACCATTACTCCCATCCATCCCCCTTTTGTGCTTTATTTTCCTTTAGCATTTATCTAACATACCATGTATTTTACTTATTTCTACTGCTACTGTCTCTTCCACTAGATGTAAGCTCCATGAGGTAGGGATTTTGGGCTGTGTTTTTCATTGCTGTATCCTTTACATCTAGGAAAGAGCCTGGCATAATATAAAATCAATAAATATTTGTTGAATGAATAATTGAAAAAAATGGGGAGTACATAGCATAAGAAATAAAGATTATTAGTGAAAGCACGATTTAACCAAGGCCTGTGAGCCTAATGTCTAAAAAAGTTCATTTGTTGTTGAGCTTTCATGGTAATCTGTCTTTGGAGGAACTGACTTAATTTTCCACAAGAACAGGGTTGATTTCTCTTATTTTAGCAATGTGAAACTTCAGAGATGAGTGTTTAGGAAGAAGGAAGAGAATAATGATAAATGCAGGTGGGTATTAAATAATGTTCACTGTTTGCCATGTTAGCTGAGCTAATGATTTTTTAAAATTATTAGTACATAGAGCTTACTATTCATAGTGGACTAAAATTAGAAATAAATAAAAAAAGTTGCTCTTTGATTGAATTAGCAGTGTCTGGCACACAGTAATGTAATACATAAAGAGAGTTGGACTAGATGCCATCCAAGAGGGCTTACAGAAGTAGTTTTATTTCTAGTGATTTTACAATATAGGCATGGGTGTCCAGGCTGGTTATAGTTACACTGAGAAATAAAATGAAGAATGGTAATGAAGATACTGTCTTTGGACCTGAAAATTATGAATGCTTCGTTGTTATTCCTTATCATCTTACGAAGTAAACACTTAATGAATGTACAGACTATGAGCCCTCAAATTAACTTTAGATGACAGGGCAATAAATACTAGATAGCGTTACAGGTAGAATGATATAATGGAAAGATATAATGATATAATGGAAAGATGGGAAACCTGGATTCCAGCTTTCACTATGCCACTAATTGGCTGTGTGATTTGGGGTGAGTCATTTAACCTTTCTTAGTTACCTCACCTATAAAATGTGGACGATGGACTAATAGGCTTCAGTGATCTTCCAAGCTCTAAGTATTACACAATTTTTTTTGACTTTAAGCTTAACCACTGTGGTCGGCAGAATAATGCCCCTCCACCCCTCACTCTGCCCCACAGATGCCCATATCCGAATTCCCAGAACTCTGGGTATGTTATATTACATGGCAAGGGGGAATTAAGGTTGCTAATAAGATGCCTTAAAATAAGGAGATTATCCTGAGTTATCTGTTTGGGCCCAATATAATCGCAAAGGTTCTTTATGAATGTAGAAGAGGGAGGCAGAAGAGTGATCGGCAGAGTGATGATGCCACGTGAGAAAGACCTGACCAACCATCGCTGGCTTTGAAGATGGAGGAAGGGGCCATGAGTCAAGGAATGTGGTAGACTCTAGGAGTTGGAAAAGGAAAGAAAACAGATTTCCCCTAGAGCCTTCCGAAAGGAATACAGCTTTATAGACACCTTGATTTTAGCCCATTGAGACCTGTGTTAGACTTCTGACCTCCAGAACTTAAGTATTAAATAGGTATTATTTAAGCCATTAAGTTTATGGTAATTTGTTATAGCAGCAACAGGAAACTAATACAATCATGATATGTACCATAACTAGCAAAACTAGACCCATATCTATCACACATGCAGGGTTTTAACTAAAAATCCTATACTAGGGTATTTTGTAAAGACTTCTAGAGGCAGAAATAGTCGGAAACCGTGAGGAATTTGTAGAAAAGTCATGGGAGAAAGTCTACACAGTAATAAAATTACTAGTGATTCACATGAAGGGTAGAAACCTGGATATTTTATGTAGGAAAGAAAATGGCAAGAGAAGAGCAATTAGAGGTAATCCACAATGTACGAGTTTCTTCTCTGGACCTCACCTTACTCATCTATAAAATGTAGGTCTGCAATAAATAATTTCTAAATTCCTCTAGCTCTGAAATGAGATGCTAACGTGGGCCTTTGACACCCTGCCCTCCCCAAAATTTGAAGAGTATTTATTTTAGAAAGTACTGTAATTATCTTTAATGTCTGATGGTCAGACTTCACAGAGAGCTCTTAGTTTAACAAGAAAGTGGCTCTGAATTTTAATCCTGACACTCTTATTCAGGTAGGTTACTTGGGAAAATTGTTTAGCTTTTTTCCTCTTCTGTCACCTCACCTATGAAAGTATGGTAAGCATTTAGGTGGATTTCCTAAGGAATGAATTATTTCAGATGTCTGAAAGTTTATTCCTCTATGAGACTAAACTTTAATTGTATTTGATGGAACTATTTCTAAAATGAAACACATGCTCTACTTTTACATAAAATTTAATGGGTCTCTTATTTCCTCTTCTTGAAGAAAAGTTGTAACATTAATTACTATAACTATAGTGGGCTGCAAGATAGTGACGCTCTAGAAAGCAGTCAGCAAACTATGGCCTGCGGGCTGTTTTCACAAGGCTTGGGAGATAATCATTTTTACATTTTGAAAGGGTTGTTCAAAAAAAAAAAAAAAAAAAGGAATATGTGACCTAGACCCTAAACATTTTCTATCTGGCCCTTTACAGCAAGTTTTGCTGACTGTTGCTCTGACAAAGATGTGTAGGCCCCTTCACCAAATGTCTACAACTAGATTGAACATTATGCTCTGTCACCAAAGGAAGCACATCTGTCTTGGCACAGTGTCTGATAAGATAGCTCAAATATTTGTGGAAAAACAAAGGCTGCTGACATTTGACTTCTTCTGTTGCTTGTTGTTACCCGCTCCTATTCACTTCCAGGTTTTTGGCAATCACTATACTTGCCCCTAGCAGTCACTCCCCCTTTCTACTCTCTGCCTTTCTAACTTTGGCCTGGAAATTTGATCAGCGAACTTATAAACATTTTAAGCAATATAAAATTAAATTGGTTATGTGAAGACCCTAGAACTATTTTCTAAGTAAAACACAGGTGGTTTGGTACAGGGATTTGGTGATTTATTTGGATTTTTTCCAAGGCCTTTTATTTCTAGGTTCTCTGCTATCTTTTGGATAAGCAAGGTTGCAGAACAGATGAGGCCTTACTGTAGTATGCTTGATGTTTTATTTTTATAACATAAAAATAGCATTATATCTGAAAAGCTATTCACCAAAATATTAAACTTTTAACAATCTGGATGGTAGGATTTTCTTGGAATAGCTGACTTTTATTTTTGCAATGAGTATTCTATAATCAAAAAAGCCATTTTCATATTTTCAAATAGAAGCTACATTAGAAGGATCTGTCCATCCAATCTCAACGACCTAACTCAACTATTTTCGTTTAGCATATTTTCTTTCAGCATACCTCCATTCATTATTTGATCCCTTTTTTAAAATGGTTGTAAATATTGTGTTTACGGGTTTTTATTTTGACTCACACCTGGATTGCCATAGGTTACCCATGGTTACTACAACACTGAAAACTAAGCTATCCATATGAAATACTGGAGGAATCAATACGGTGAAAGGTGACTGATCGCCTTTTTGACTTCTGCTCCATTGCCTTTATACACGTTCAGACGGATGATACCCAACCTGGAGTGGTAACGTTTCACAAAACACTTTACTTCCTTTAGTCCTCACAACAATCCCAAGAATGAGGCAGGCACATTCGTGGAGGCATAATGACTTGGCCAAGGTCATTCGGCTCGTCAGGGGCGAGGTCATTAGCCCGGTCAAGAGAACAGGTCTTTGGAGGCGCTTCTAGTAACAGAGCTTTCACTACACCCTGGCGTCTCTGTTCCCTCACTTGACAGTTACCTTTAGAAACTCAAATCCTGCCTCTTCCACCCCATCAAGGCACACGGAGGGCTGGGGAAACCTGTAGCTCACACCAAAAGCTACCACTCTCCATCCCCACAGCCCCAGCGTCCAGGCAAAGAGCACAGTGTGTCCCCTCGCGAGCCGCAGACTCTGCGTGCTGTCCCCCGACTAACCTGACTAGGTCGGTCATGCAGGAGCCCACCACTACCACCGCCGCCACCTCCTCCTCCTGCCGCTGCCTCCCGGGTTCCCCCGACGCGGCCATGGCTCCCAGGAGGTGCTCGCCAACCTGGAGGCTGCCCTTTACCCTTTGCCCGACCCCGTAACCAGAGACGCCGCTCCGACGCTTCCTAACGACGCGGGCCTTCCCGACGCCAATGCGGGTCGCCCACCTAAATGCCCGAAATAACCCCGCCCACCAGCTGCCCCTCGTTCTTCCAGGAATTGCCTCCCTGCACCGCCCCTCAGTACAGGGCCCCTCTGACAGTTCCAGACTCCGCGCTGCCCGACACGCAGGCGGCAGGCGCGGAAGAAGGAACTTTCAGGCACTGCGGGGACGCCCGGCTCAGCGGGCCGGGGGCGCGCACGCCGCCCGGCTTCTGGTCCGCAGAGGGGGCGGGGCGGACGTCCGGGGGCGCGCACGCATCCGGCCCGCGGTGCGCGCGCAGGTCGGTGCGTCGGTCGGGGGCGCGCTCGGGTAACCTGTACCCCACGTAGTCGCCGGTTACCGAAAGGACTAAGTTCCAGGTACCTAGACTGGGGCTGGTGCGGGGAGGATGGATCCCGAGTCGCACAGGTGGCGCTGAGGACCTTGGTTTAAATATCCCCAGGGCTTGCCATCTCTTCCTGTGGAGAAGGCCCTCGTTCCAAAGATGCCCTGTTTATCCCCATCACGCTGGTCCACTCAAGAACGAGACCCCAAGGCCAGGAGTTATTCTTTCTCCTTATCTCGCCTGCCCCCTGGTCCCCGATTAAGCTCAGACTCCTTCCTCCTTCTCGCTTGAGGAAATCATACAATTTGGGGGAAGGGAGCGTGTCCCCTTTCAAATGTCCCCTAGAATGGGGTGGTCATTCTTTGGGTCTGAGCCGGTTTGTTTTTCTTGAATGTTGCTCCGTGGAGAAATTACTTCCCCCGTGTAACTTCCCTCGTGCGCTGTATGACGTTGACGTGACGCAGCAGGACGCCACCCCTTTCCGTTCCATGACGTCAGCAGGGCACATGTTTCCGTGTTTGTCATCCCAGCTTAATTGCAAGAAACTGGACGATGCTTTAGACGTCTTTGTATTCCCCAGGTGCCCATCAAAGGATCTTATGTGACCCTATTTTGGGGCAGCAGACTCTTGTAAAAATTGTATTTCTGCATTTTCCTTCTGTAATATGTCAAAATCAGGAAATGCAAATTGCCTAAGGAAGGCTGACCACTGTTACGTGTTTGCTTATCGGGGATGTATTGCAGTGCTGCCGTGTGTAAAAGCTACTGCTAGGAGATGATCCACCCATGTTCTTGGCTCTAAAGGGCCACAGCAAAGGACCATCCTTGGCTCTTCTGTGACCTTTGATTTTGGAGTCAGTGTTTTTTATTCCCTCCTTTAGAGAAGTCACAACACCTCACGGTTGAAACAGATTTTATCGCAGCATGAAATCTTGAACTGTCAAAAAATAGTATTATGGCTGTTCTGGAAACAAAGACAGAAGTTCACTCCTTTTAGGTGTCATTCTAAGGTCATGACAGTTGCTGAATTGGAATGGGTTGTTGTCACCTTAAGTCTAGTTTGGCTTCTGGAGCAGGTTTGTTCCCTTTAGCGTTTGGCGAGTGCATCACTTCAGCAGCAGGCCGGCTGTAGTCTAATTTGTTTCTAGTTGTCAAGCAACCATGAGTTTAAATCCATGACATTTTGTCTAAATTTTACAAGATGTATACTTAAAAAGCACTCACTTTGATGCTTTTCTTTTTGGTGATTCTACTTACAAATTCTTATTTGAGAGGAAGATGAGAACAGTGGACTTTGAGGGAGACCTAGATTTGAATTTTGATCCTCCTGCTTGCTATGTTTGTGATTTTGAACAAGTTCTTTAGTCTTGCTGAGTATTAGTTATCTTATCCGTGAAATGGAAACAATAATATTAACCAGAGGACAGGATTGTTTGGGGGAAGTAGATGAAACTACAGACAGGTGGGTAGTATAGCACTTGACACCGAGGAAGTGTTTGTTCAGAATGTGTTGGTTCTGTTTCCCTTTTTCATAGAAACGAGAGATAAAATAATAATAGGTATAATGGGAAACTAACTTGGTAATGTAGGTGAGATCCGTTTGCTTTTTTCCGAGGTAAGTAGTTTTGTATTTGCGTGTGATCTAGATGAGCATCCTTTCAAGAACTGTGACATCAGTGGGTAGAAAGAAAGGTGGAAATGTGGCAGAATAGAGAATAATAGGCTTCAAAATGAAAATACGGATTAGTATACTTTTCAAAGACCAACTATAAAAATTATCTGTGTCGTCGGTTCAGTGGGAATTCCTTACTGCCCAGCGTTGTGAATATCAACTGCAATAATGTATGTGGAAGCTCTTTATAAGTGATAAAGTGTTATAAAAATGCATGATTTTTATGATTCATAATAGCATGCATTAGGTGTTTATTTTTACTTTGTGAAGACCTTGGAATGGTGGAGGGATTTCATCTGTTAAGTGGTCAGAAGAAGAGCTTGTTTTACATTTGCCGAAAGGATTATTTGGGTGCTAAGTATAAAGCTTTTACTGCCTCAAAGCATACTTCTGGGTGTCATCACGACATAGGGTCACAGTGTTATCATTTTTTGAAAGATCATTTCAGTCTTTCCCTTTACTACTGTCTGAAAAGATGAAAACAGGTACTAGTTTTCAACATTTATTTTAGCAGGGACATGTAAATTCTTGTATAATATATGAAAACTAGAACTAGAACATCATTTACTTGTAATTTGCGGGAAATTAAGGGAAATTAATTTGCTTTTGATGTGGGATTATTCTTTCAGATTGAGGAAGAAAATGATCATTTAAATTGACTTATTCACCTCTGAAAGTAGAGGCTTTCATTTAGAAACCTATTAGGAATTCATGTACTCCCTCCCCTAGCCCCATGGGTTTCCAAGTAACTTAGGTATGATGTATTGGTTTCACTTTTGTATTTTCAAGTTTTATATTTCAACCATGAAGCCTTGTGAGAACTTCTTAGTGCCTTACAGACTTTTAGATCCATGTTAGTTTGTGTTGCTGAATATCTGAATAGGTGTATGTTTTCATGATTTAATTGTCAAGTAGATTTTTGCTACATCTATTCCTCACATACACTATCCAGTACCAAATTTTTTGAGGATGCCGTCTCTCCATATCTAAACATTCCTTTAGCTTTTGTCTCCTTATTCATTTATTAAAAAATGTTTATTGGGTGTTTAGTTTGTGACCTCTCCAGGTGAGAGATCACTAAGCATGTAATTATAATATACTGTGGAGAGGCAATTTAATAAAGCGAGGTATATCAGAAGTGAATAATTTCTATTAAGTAACATTTGCAAGCATGTTATGCTTGTTCTAGGATTTTATACAGTATTATCAATCAAGTTCTTATAGGAACAGAGGGACACAGAGGGACGATTTCTAACCTAGAGGTATGTGTGTTAGAGGTAGAAGATTGTCCACCAAGGCTTCGTAAAGCCTCAACTAAAGTAGAACCTGCCAGTTGTCAGATAGACTGGGACAGCTTTACGTAGAGTGTGGCAGTGTAGAAGTCAGCTTTGGAAAGGAGGAGGGAATTGGATTTCAAGGGTTGCCTCTGTTCCTGAAACTCAGTGGTGTAGCCTATGCCCTAAGGAGGTGAATAGCAGGGAGATGGTTTGTTTCATTGAAGAGGCTGCTATAAGACAGGAAATGGTTATTCAGTGCAAGAGAAACTTATGTGTGCTGTGCCAATTTTTAGGAAGCTTGTTGTATCTGGTTCTTTTGGATACTCTGATCACCATTCTTTCCTTCTACTTTCAGTGGTGGTTTGCAAATCAAGTTAAAATGTCCCCAGAAGTGGCCTTGAACCGAATTTCTCCAATGCTGTCCCCATTCATATCTAGCGTGGTCCGCAATGGAAAAGTGGGACTGGATGCTACAAACTGTTTGAGGATAACTGACTTGAAGTCTGGGTATGTACTAGAACCAATCCAAAAAACCCAAACCTTTTCCTAATGAAAAGCCTTGCTTCCCAGGCTCATAAAAATTGGCCACAGAAGTTCCTTAAGTCATGATTTTAGCACGTGTTGATTCAATTGGTTTTCTCTGGTTCTTGACATTTTATGTTTCAAGTTGTTTTTCTTGTGTTGTGGGCCACTGCTTTATGGTCATTGCTTTATGTTTTTTGGGGGGCCTTTTTGCCATATGGTTTTTAGCAAGTGTGTTTTTCATTCATTACTCGTGTCCTTGTTATGTCTTCCGCAATCCAGTATCCACTGTAAGGGTTGGGTTTTGAAATTCTGAATTTGATAATCTCTTCTAATATGAAAATTATAATAGCTAGCCCAAATGAGTCATTTTTCATAATGGTAAGATCTCATGCCTACAAAAGTTGCATTAAGAAAAAAACTCAACTTTTTATTTTGAAATAAATTTAGATTTACGGAAAAAATTCTCAGAAAATTAACATTGTTATAATACCGTTAATTGCCCCACAAACCTTATTTGAATTTGGCCGGTTTTCCCACTAATGTCTTTTTTTTGTTCCGGGCTCCAATCCAGGATACAAATTGCATTGAGTTGTCATGTCTTCTTAGTCTTCTCAACCTGTGACAGTTCCTGTCTTTCTCTGTCTTTTATGATTCTGACATGTTTAAAGATAGCACTGGTTATTTTGTAAAATGTCGCTCAATATGGGTTTGTCTAATGTTTTCTCTTTATTAGAGGGAGAAATGCATTTTTTCCCAGAATACTGCAGAAGCGATGCACCGTTTTCAGTGCACCACATCGGGGAGTACATGATGTTCATGTGTCTTGTTACTGGCATGTGAACTTGCTTCGGATCGTGTATACCAGGTTTCTTCACTGTAACGTGGCTTGTAATCAGTATCTTGTAGAGGGATGCTTTGTAAAGTGTGCAGATGTTCTGTTTCTCATCTTACTTTTGTCCATGGATTTTAGCATCCACTGATGGTTCTTGCCTGCAGCTATTATTACTTTGGTGGTTGTCTAAGAGTGATTTTCTGTTTCTCTTATTCCTCCCACATCTATTCATTTCAATTCTACTATAAATAAGTGCTATCCCTTCTCCCCCAGTTACTTATTTTTTTCATTTATTTATATCAGTGTGAATTTTTAGGTATTTTTTAATCCTCTGGGTTATAATCCGTATTTGGATTATACTATGATAAATGCTATCTTCATTTATTTTGTTGCTCAGTTGTTTTAGCCTTTGTCATTGGGAGCTCCGTCAAATTGACTTTTGGGTCCTTTTCAAATATCTCTATTATTTTTTGAACACTTTCTCACTAGAAATGTTGCATTCTTGGTTGTCTTTTAGTTTTCTTTTTAGGGTCTTGCCTTTTTGCCTTCTACAAATCGTGCTATGTTTCGACTAAGCTGAAGACTTGGATCTAAGAATATAGAGTTACGTTCTTCAGTAGTGAGATAAAGAGGGCTAAGTTAGTTGGACATGTCATTGGAACAGTAGGATACTTTTTAAAAGATCTGGCATTACCTTCAATTTCTTTTTGGGGTGAAGAAAATGTTCTTCAATTGGATAGTGGTGATGGTTATACAACTCCACAAATACACTACAAATGACTACGCTGTGCACTTATAAGGGTGAATTTTATGGTATGGGAATTATATCTCAGTAAAGCTGCCATTAAAAAACACTAAACACATGAACCAGAGATGTTTCCTGGCCTGAATGGATAGGACATAGAAATAGGTCTTTATTTTTTGGTTGTCACATTCTTTTCAGAGATATTGAAGACATGACAAGGGAGTAATGGCCAGAGTACCGGGGACTGGCTTATGTAGGACGATATAAAACTGAACTTCTTACTCCTTTTATCAGTGTCCTAAGAGAACAGTTGGGTTCATTGACATCAAGTCACTCTACCTCTTTTCTGCAGATCCCCTCTTTGGTGTTCCCTGATTTCTGAATGTTTATTTCAGTGTTTAAGGGCAAATAGGGCTCAGATGATAAATTTGAAATGAATCCATTAGACCTGGCCCTGTCTGGACTAGATCTGTGAAAAATATTTGAAATGGCATTTAATGACATTTAGTATTTATGGAATTTACCTTCCTCAGATTTAAAAGAGGAATAAAAATACCTCTACCTACATTAACAGTTGTTGCACATAAAAGGATGTGAAAAGCCTTATTAATCTAGAGCACTATTGATGCCTTTTATGTAGTACTTGTCTGAAAGATCCTGTAAGTTCTTTAGAAGCTCATTAACAATTCTTTCTTCAACCCTTCCTTCAGCCAAAGTGTGGATTCCTCAAGTTTCTGTAGCAAAACAGTGGCAGAGTTAGGGAAAAGAATGGCATCGTTTTGGTGTGTCATTTTTGGCATTCTCCTGTCTTTTAGGTCAGCAGCATTCACAGTTACGAGAACTGAGATTTCTATTAAGTCGAAGGGCATACCCTATAGGACACAGTATACACCAAGTATAACATGAGATGATTTTTAGATGTCACAAGAACCAGTCTTGTTACTGTATGCAGCTACTTGCTCTTGAAGAGATGAGGTCTGAGGATCCATATTGTCGACCTGGCTCACAGGAGGAAAAGGTAGGCAAGAATTTATTCAAAGTAAGATTTTTTAAAAAACAGTAATTCATCTTTACTTTTCTTATGGCACTCAAATCTTTCTACCTTGTCTTGAGACTCTGTGTGTTTCTAAACTCCATTGCTAGGCTGTCAGTATTTTAAGGACAGGGTTCTTGTTTGATTTATTTTTATGCCTGCTTCAGGTCTTGCTGTGGTGCATAGTAAGTAAAGGTTGAATGAATGAATGCGTTCGATGTTTTCCTAGAGAAGTTGCTTGATTTGGGGATCAGAGTGGTGTGGACTTGTGGCTCAGAAGAATGTTGATTGGTCCTGTAGTTATTGCTTAAATTCTGTTACACATAATCCTTTTAAATGACATTCCCTACAAATGAATTGACATTTTTGAAATTACAGGAAAGTGTATTACTGTACTGGGCTTACTCTTCTAGGTGGAATATATATTGAGACCTAGAGGGGCCAAATTTTTAATTTTAGGGAATTATTCCATGAGCCCACTGAATGTTTATTAGCTCTCTGCTCTGTGTTAATTTGATCACAAGCATATGCTATTTGTAAGATGCCATATTTTGTCATTTTTAGTGATTTACTAATCTTGAAGATGTCTGAGTGTTCAGCATTTTGGAATGATGCCTGGCAAATGTAACAGAGGGAAAGCAGAGAGGGCTCACTGCAACCTATGGCAGCTGAGCCTTAATATCTTTTTGCAGCATGTCACAGTGACTCAACCTTATTGGCATGTGGCTGTGATTGAGGCATCTGCTGTGACATCTCATTCGCCCACAACTACCTGTTGCATTTTTTGTCCGTGTTCTGAATTTCATTACTTAATTAAAAATAGATATTCAGTGTACTTGATTACTCAATAGAACAGTTTTAAAAGATGAGTGTTGTAAGCTTTGAAGACTGATCTCAATTTGGCTGCATTACTCTCTCTAGCTGGCACGTTGAGCCTTTCTTTATTAGTCTGGTGCCTGGAAGGAAGCTGCTGCCCTGGGAAGCAATTTTAATTTTGAAGATGGACAGCTTTTTAACAATTTAGTATCTAGTTCACTTGCCTTTTCCATTTCTTTTTTTTTTTCCCTGTACTCTTCTGGGATCAATTTTCTTTTTTCCTTGTGCATATCTTTATACTTTATATATTCATTATGTATAAATGTATCTCTAAACAATATTTAGTCTTGTTCTGCATGTTTAAAAAGTTTATAGGTGTTCTCCTGCAACTTGCTTGTTCTGCTTAGTATTAAGTTTGTGAGATTTATCTATATTATTGCTTATGGTCCCAGGTCTTCCATTTGCACTGTTATATGCTATTCCATTGTGTGAATATACCTCCATTTTTTAATTCACTCTCCTACTGATTGACTTTTATGTTATTTTAAATTTCTTTGGACAAAGAATGCTATAATGAGCATTCTCCTACCTTTGTGCAAGAAGATATATATGAGAATATTTTCTGGGGCAGAGTTTTTTTGAACTGGGGGGTATTTACTGGTTAGTGGTTGTAAAATCAATTGAGTGAGTAACCCTAATGTTTAAAAAATGAATGAGAATAGAATGGAAACTATTAGAATGTGTGACACATAATACAAATAAGCTCTATTTTGCGGAGTTTTGTTTCAGTTAAATAAGTGTGTGTGCACTGGTTCACGAGGTAAAATATGTTTGTGATGATCAAAAAAGTTTGAAACGTACCTCTCTAGGGTACATTTCTAGGACTAGAATTGCTGGCTGTTAGGTTATATACATCTTCTATATTATTATACATTGCCAGATTGTATCAATTTCTTTCCACCAGAAATGAGTGAGAGTTTCCATTATTTTATAGTCTCAACAAAACTCTGTGTCAGACTTAAATTTTAGCCAATTTGATGAGTGTGAAATGGTATCTCATTATGGTTTTAATTTCTGTTTCCCTGGTTACTAGTGTAGTGAAGAATCTTTTCATATCTTTATTGCCAATTCACATTTCTTCTTTTGGGAATGTCCTTTGCCCATCATTTTGATGATTGCTTGTATTGTTGTGTAGATTTTAAAGCATTCTCTAAGTCTTTTGGCTACTGATTTTTTGGTAGTTACGTGTATTACAAATATCTGCATTCAATCTGTGGTTTAATTTGCACTCTTAATTTGGTGCTACTGGTATCCAGAAGTTTTAATAAAGTCACATTCCTCAATATTTTCTTTTTTACATTTGTGCCGGTGTGTGTGTGTGTGTGTGTGTGTGTGTATGTGTGTGTGTGTATGTTTGTAAGAGAGAGAAAGGGAACATTTCAAGAAATTCTGTCTTACCCAAAAGACATAAATCTTCCCCTAAGAATTGTAAAGTTTTCCTTTTTCCTTTAAATTGGTCTTTAAAATAATTGTTTTCCTATAAAATGTGTGGTGAGATAGGGATATAGTTTTTCCCCCCACATGGATAATTGGTTGTCTCAGAATCATTTATTGAAAAGGTCATCCTTTGACTGGGGATCTGCAAGGCTACATCTGTTATTGTGTCAAGTTTGTATCACACATGGATCTGTTTCTAGGCTGTCCGTCCTCATTGGTCCTTGTGCCAATTCCACACTGTCTTAACTAGTACAGCTTTAGAGAATGTTAACGATAGCTGGTAGGAAAAATTCTCATCATCCCTCTTTTAATTCTTTTTTTTTTTTTTAAGTTTATTGGGGGTGACAATGGTTAGTAAAGTTACGTAGGTTTTAAGCGTACGAGTCTGTAATACATCATCTGTATATCACATTGTGTGTTCACCACCCACAGTCAGTTCTCCTTCTATCACCATATATTTGATCCATCTTCTAATCCTTAAAAAATTGTCTTGCTGAGCCATATTTTCTAAATAGTTTTTGATAACCTCATTTAAATAGTTTTGTACTGTTCTGTTAGGACATACCATAAAGCAGTTAACAAAACCCCTCTTTTTAACTCACTGAGAAAAGGAAATGAAGGGAAACTGACCTGGTGAGGGGCTGACTGAGAATTGATGAATAATTCAATGTGAGGAGCTAGGGAATTTGATGTAAAAAGGGAATGCCATGTGCAAATGCAGGAGAAAGCACATGTTGAAGGATCTGCAAGACCACGCTGGTTGGAATGGAGTGAGAGAGGGCGAGAGGGAACTGAGATGCTTCTACAGATAGTCAGGGCCAGACTGTGCAGAGCCCGGTGGGTTGTATTTGGAAACTTGGGTCTTATGCTGGGTAGAATGAGAAGCTATTGGAGGATTTTAAGCACAGAGACAAGATCTTATTTATACTAAAAAAAAATCGCTGGTTGTTATATGGAAAATGGCTTGTGCAGGATAAAGTAGGCTTGTTAGCTGTCCATTACAGTAGACCAGGTGAGAGATGATGGAATCTTAGAATATGGTGGTGGTGATGGAGATGGAAAGAAGGGAATATATAGATTTAAGCTACTTAGAAGGTAAAATCAAGGGGATGTTGAATTTGTGTTTTCTGAGTAAGTGGGTAGATGGTCATGCCATCTGCTGAGGTGGATTGATTGGTGGAGGAACCAGTTTAATCTGCATTGATTGTTGTCTAGGTCTGTCATGGAGCTAACATTGTAGGTGTCCCCTTGCCTTTTCGGGTGCTGAATCTCACATCTTACTTGTACTTTCTTGTGCCCTCTTTCTTTGTTGGAGCACACACTCTAATAGCATCCTAAGAAAGGGGGAGGAGAAGGTGCAGTTTTTGAGTTCCTAGATGTCTGAAAATGTCTTTAATTCCACTTTTAAACTTGACTGATAATTTGGGCAGGTAGAGAGAGAAGTCCAGGTTGCCATGATCTTTCCTTGGAGTACTGGAGGCCTTGATCTGGACTGGGGAGGCCCCCAACACACGTATTGCTGTCGTGTCACGGATACAGTATCGGCTCTGTAAGGATATTAATATACATGTAGTTTTTTTTTTTTTTTTTGTATTTTTTTGTTGAGAGCCCACTGGCCCATGTGGGAATCGAACCCGCAGCCTTCGGAGTTAGGAGCATGGAGCTCTAACCGCCTGCGCCACCAGGCCGGCCCCTATACATGTAGTTTTTTAAAAAATCAAGGTAAAATTGACTAATTATATTTAAAAAAACATTTTTTCTATACCGTACATTGTCTCTGTTTTGCTCTCTGTCCTCGATGCTGTTGGCTTCCCTCAAGCTGATGACTCCTGGCTGTCCATGGCTATTCAAGAGCAGGGCTCTAAAATGTGAATGAAGCTCTCTGTGCATGGGTGGGCTTGTTAACTACTGAGGCTCACTAGTGCGATCAGGAAGGAATCCTATCTTTTATCAGGTGATTGTCAGATTCATCATTGGGGATCTTCAAAAGTGATATCCTTTGTGTGAGCAAAATTCCAATTATTGGGCCGAGTATATAAAGTTTAAGACTTTTGATGTATTTAATATGGTGGCATATTATATTTATATGTAAGGATATATAATGATGTATATCATATTTCTCTCCAGAAATGTATTATCAATTTACTTTCCCGTACATGAAGATGCCAGTTCCTCTACAGTTTTGGTAATATCAGTATTGTAAATTTTATAAGATTATTTGCTAATTCAGTGTGGAAATGGTTTAATTGCTCTTTTATTTTGCTTTATTGTTGCATGTGTGTGCTGCGCAGGTGCGTGTGTGTAAAAATGACCAATTCATGACATTTGTCCATTTTTCTGGTGCGGTGTTTGTCTTTTTCTTATTGATTTGCAAAGCGTTTTATATGTTGTGAAGATTGATCAGGTTGAAGATGAATGGGCTTGGAGATGCCAACTTTTTTAGCAGCTAAAGCCTGTAGCAGTTTTCAGTAGCTACTAAAGATTGACTGTTGGTTGGTTGTCTTGAGTGGAGACGTGTAGCAATTCTCCATGGAGGGCTGAAGAAGCCTGCCGGCCGAGGCCTGTTGGGGTGGGGTGCAGACTAGAGAAGGAGTTCTCTTGGAGGGTGGAGAGCCAATGTGGGCAGTGGGTGGGTGGGATGGTGGGTGTTACAGGGCAGAAGTTTTGCTAGGGCCCAGGCTGCTTATCTAGGTGCCAGAGCATCTAGAAACCCGGCGAACAAGTGCATGGTGCTGATATTTTGAGTGCTGTTATCGACTCCATGTTGTCCTTCAGGAATTATTTCTTGGGCTTTTTTAACCAAAAGAAACAGTTCTCCCTACTCCTCATGCCTCAGCTCGCACTCTTTCCTCCTCTTAGAGATTTAACGTGGGTAGCTGATTATTAGCCTTCTTCTAATTATAATAGTACCATACGATTAATTAAACAGTGTATGGATCTTTTAACATTTCCAAATGCTGTCACTTATTTTATATTTTGTATGTAGGAGTGTTTGGGGAAAACTCAAAATGGTGATGTTAGCCTTGCCCCATTGAAGTCTGAAATCACTGAACTTGGGAACTTTTGCTGGGATCCCAGTCTTCCCAGAGTCTGTTGGTGGCATTGTGGTCGGGGGCAGGTACCAGGAGAAATCTGGGTTTGGAGTTTTAGGTGGTTGTGAATTTGGGGCTTTTCTTGCCCCCCAGTGACTTCATTTCAGGGTGACTTCATTTGGTGTGGAGGTTGGGGTAGGGGAAGGGGTGAAGGAAAGTAGCCAGTCTAATGTGTAAAGGAAAGGGGATAGAAGATTCATTTGGTCTGTTCCTAGCTCTGCCTTGCATTGCTCAAGGAAACAAAAACTCACTGCTGTTATCGTGGTCCTCTCTATTCTGTGCAATTTTAGGTTAGTATTTTTTGACTAGTTTTGATCCATTAGAATAAAAAATTTACCATGTTCTTTAAGATTAGATGATAAGTGAGCCTCTTTTAGTACATGCTACTGGCACATATGTTTATTTTAGGGCTCCGAATTCATTATTCCTATGCCATTACCTCACGTGTTAAAGGACTCCTACTGCCCATGTAGACAAACTCCATTTTAGCATCCATATTACTTGAATAATATTGTTTTTTGATGCCATGTTCTTGAGAAATAATTTTGTAATCTTCCTTTCCAGGGCCACATTTCCTGAGTAATTTGGTTATCTTTCTAATGGCTTGTTATGAAAGTTGTTTTTCCCATTGACCTTGTTTCTCTTGACTTTTGGAAAAATATACCCTTTTTGTTTTCTGAAAAGATTTTAATCTCAACCTTTGTTCTTGCCAACTTATTGGTACGAGATCTTGAATCAAGTAGAAGTTTTAGAGAATGTTTTGATGTTCCACTGTTAAGTAGGTATAATGCCCTTAGAACAATTGTGTTTTTTTTCATCTATGGACTCCTAAGACTCTTCTGATTTAAAAATCTTTACTTAAAAAATGTTGTGGTTGGGGGCCGGCCCTGTGGCTCAGGCGGTTGGAGCTCCATGCTCCTAATGCCGAAGGCTGCCGGTTTGATTCCCACATGGGCCAGTGGGCTCTCCACCACAAGGTTGCCTGTTCGACTCCCGCAAGGGATGGTGGGCTGTGTCCCCTGCAACTAACGACGGCAACTGGAGCTGAGCTGCGCCCTCCACAACTAAGACTGAAAGGACAACAACTTGAAGCTGAATGGCACCCTCCACAACTATGATTGAAAGGACAACAGCTTGACTTGGAAAAAAATCCTGGAAGAACACATTGTTCCCCATAAAGTCCTGTTCCCTTTCCCCGATAAAATCTTAAAAAAAAAAAAAAGTGTGGTTCAGTAAATTATTTACGTGTTCAGTTTGAGCCGTAGCATATACTTTCTTTCTTATGGGAAAATATACACAACATCAAGTTACCACTTTAACCATGTTGAAGTGTACATACAGTTCAGTGGCATTAAATACATTCACATTGTTGTGCAACCGTGGCCACCGTCCATCTCCAGAACCTTTTTCACTTTGCCAAACTGAAAATCTGTGCCCATTAAACGATAACTCCTCATTCCTTCCTTCCCCTAGCCCTTGGAAATTACCATTTTATTTTTTGTCTATGAATTTGACTGCTTTGGGGATCTCATATAAGTGGAATCATACAGTATTTGTACTTTTGTGACTGGCTTAGCATAATGTCTTCAAGGTTTGTCTATGTTGTAGCATGTATCAAAATTTCCTTTTTAAGACTGAATAAATATTCCAGTTTTGTGTGTGTGTGTGTGTGTGTGTGTGTGTGTGTGTTACATTTAGTTTATCCATTCATCCGTCGATGGACA
This sequence comes from Rhinolophus hipposideros, assembly GCF_964194185.1. NCBI lineage: Eukaryota > Metazoa > Chordata > Mammalia > Chiroptera > Rhinolophidae > Rhinolophus > Rhinolophus hipposideros. The sequence continues at coordinate 59,157,102 of NC_138058.1, read as the reverse complement.
CTTGGGTGGCTTCTACCTTTTGGCTGTTCTGAATAATGCTGCTACAAACATCGGTGTACAAATATGTTTTGAGTCCCTTTTTTCAATTCTTTTGAGTATATACCCACATGTGGAATTGGTGGACCACATGGTAATTCTGTGTTTAATTTTTTGAGGACTCTCCATACCATTTTGTTCTGTGGTGGCTGTACCATTTTGCATTGCTACCGGTAATGAATGCACAAGAGTTCCAATTTTTCCACATCCTCACCAATACTTCTAATGGGTGTGAAGTAGTTTCTCACTGTGGTTTTGATGTGCATTTCCCTAATCACTAGTGATGTCGACCACATTTTAATGTGGTTACTGTCCATTTGTATGTCTTTGAATAATTGTTTAGTCAAGTCCTTTGCTCATTTTTTTAATTGGGTTTTTGTTTTTGAGTTGTAGGAGCCTTTATATTTTCTGGATATCAATCCCTTGTCAGAATTTATGATTTGCAAATATCTTCTCCCATTCCATAGTATCCACTGATGCACACAGTTTTTCCTTTTGATGAAGTCTAACTTACTTATTTTTTCCTTTTGTTGCCTGTGTTTTTGGTATCACACCCAATAAATCATTGTTAAATCCAATGTCATAAAACGTTCCTCCTTTGTTTTCTTCTAAGAGCTTTATCATTTTAACTATTAAGATTAGGTCTTTGACTCATTTTGAATTTTGAATTCAAAATTTTTGTGTATGGTGTAAGATAAGGGTCCAACTTCATTTCTTTTCTCCTTCTCCCTCTCTCTCCCTATCTTTTTTTCCTCCTTCCCTCCTCCTCCTCCTCCTCCTCCTCCTTTTTTGTATGTGGATATCTAGTTTCCCAGTACTCTTTTGAATGGACAGTCTTTCCCCATTAAATGATTTTGGCACCCTTGTTGAAAATCATTTGACCACATATGTGAGGGTTTATTTCTGTGCCCTCTATTCTCTTCATAATTGGTCTGTGTGTCTGTCTTTATGATAGTATCACACTCGATGGCTTTGTAGTAAGTCTTGAAATTGGGAAGTTTGAAACCTCCAACTTTGTTCTTCTTTTTCAAGATTGTTTTGGTTATTTGGGGTCTCTTGAGCGTCCATATGAATTTTAGGATGGCTTTTTTTTATTTCTGCAAAACAGCGTCATTGAGATTTTGATAGGGGTTGCATTAAATCTGTTGATTGCTTTGGGTAGTATCGACATCTTAACAATATTAAGTCTTCAGTGAACACAGGATGTCTTGCCATTTTCTGTGCCTTGTTTAATTTCTTTCAGCAGTGTTTTGCAGTTTTGAGTGTCAAAGTCTTTTGCCTCATTTAAGTTTATTCCTAAGTATTTTATTCTTTCTGATACTATTGTAAATGTGATGTTTTCATAATTTACTTTGCAGAATTTCATTGCCAGTATATAGAAATGCAGCTGATTTTTGTGTGTTGATTATCTTGCAACTTTCCTGAATTCATTTATTAGTTCTAGCAGTTTTTGTATGCAATCTTTAGGGTTTTCTATATGTAAGATATTGTCATCTGCAAATAGAGATAATTTTACTTCTTTCCAATTTGGATACCCTTTATTTCTTTTTCTTGCATAATTGCTCTGGTTAGGACTTTCAGTACTGTTTTGAATAGAAGTGGTGAAAGGAGGTGTCCTTGTCTTGTTTCTGACCTTAGAGGAATAGCTATTAGTCTTTCAACATTGAGAGTCCCTCCCCCTGCCATTTATGCTTTGATTCAAGCTTTGGGCTGAGAAGGCAAACTAAATTAAGTACAATGAGGAAAGCTTAAAACAGTGCTGAAATTGTAAACTTTTCCCTTTTTATTGAGGTAACGTTGGTTAATAGCATTATGTAAGTTTCAGGTGTACAACATTATAATTTGATACCTGTATACACTACAGTGGGCTCACACCAAAAGTCTAGTTTCCATCCATCACCATACATTTGACCCCCTTTACTTATTTAGTGCCCTGCCACTCCCCTTCCCCTCTGGTAACTACCAATCTGTTGTCTTTTTGAGTTTGTTTTTGTTTTGTTTGTTCTTCTTTTTTTTTTTTTGGTTTCTTTTCTTTGTTTTATAGTCCACCTGACTGAAGTCATATGATTTTTGTCCTTTATCACCTGACTTACTTCACTTAGCATAATACCCTCAAGGTCTATCCAATGGGTCACAAATGGGAGGATTTCATCTTTTTTAAATGTTTTATGACCGAGTGAACATATATATATATATATATATCTGTCCATTCATTGGTCAATGGACACTTAGGTTGTTTCCGTCTGTTGGCTGTTGTGAATCATGCTGCAGTGAACATACGGTGCACCTATCTTTTCGAATTAGTGTTTTCATACTCTTTCTTTGGATAAATACCCAAAAAGGGAATACCTGGATCATATGGTAGATCTATTCTTAACTTTTTGAAGAACCTCTCTATATTGTTTTCCATAGTGGCTGCACCAATTTACAACGCTACCAACAGTGCATGAGAGTTCCCTTTTCTCTATATCCTCTCTAACAATTGTTATTTCTTGTCTTTCTGATGGTAGCCATTCTAACAAGTGAGAGGTGATACCTCATTGTGGTTGGGATTGGCATTTCCCTAATATCTAGTGACGTTGAGCATCTTTGCATGTGTCTGTTGTCTGTGTGTGTCTTCCCTGGAAAAAGGTCCATTTTTCAATCAGGTTGTTTGTTGTTTTGTTGTTGAGTTGTATGAGTTCTTTATATATCCTGGATATTAACCACTTATTAGAAATATAATTTGCAAAATATCTTCTCCTATTTTCTGGTTGCCTTTTTGCTTTGTTGATGGTTTCCTTTGCTGTGTAGAAGCTCTTTAGCTTGATGTAGTCTCATTTGTTTATTT